>NC_135784.1:129745336-130066245 GCF_051106095.1 Pogona vitticeps
CAGCTGACACTTGCTTGCCTTTACCGTTAGCCCTGCTGCACTTAACCTCTGCAGCACTATCTCCAGGTGTTTCAGGTGATCTTCCCAGGTATTACTGAAGATCCCTATATCGTCAATGTAGGCCACAGTAAAGTCACTGAGCCCTGCTAAGGTCTGGTCCATCAGCCTTTGGAATGTGGCTGGTGCATTTCTGAGACCAAAACTCAGGACTCTAAACTCATAGAGACCGAAAGGGCTGCAAAATGCGGTCTTTTCTTGATCCCTGGGATCAATCCTTAATTGCCAGTATCCCTTTACTAGGTCCAATGATGAAATGAACCGACAACCCCCTATGGTTTCAATCAGGTTGTCTAGCCTGGGCATTGGGTAGGCATCAGGAGTGGTTACGCGGTTTAATTTCCGGTAATCTACACAAAACCTAATGCTCCCATCAGGCTTGTCTACCAGGACTATCGGAGAGGACCAAGGACTAGAAGAGGGGACGATTATGTTCTCCCTAAGCATCTCGTCCAGCTCCTTCCGCACCTTGTCCCTATAGGGTCCCGTCACTCGGTATGGGGATACTGCTTGCGGGGGTGCATCCCCTGTGTGGATCCGATGCATCACTCCCTTCACTGTCCCCGGCTTACTTGAAAAAACCTTTTGATATTTGGTGAGCAGCACTTTTAGTTCCTGCTGCTGGTCTTGGGTGAGTGCAGGACTGATCTTTACCTCATCTGGGTTGTATTTTACTTCCCCTCTACCCTCCCAGAAGGGTAATTCAGCTTCCTCACTCTCAGCTGCTTTTATTGCAAATAAAACCCTCTGTTCCCCTCTGTAGTAGGGTTTCAGGGCATTCACATGTACCACCCTCCTTGCTTGGTGTTCCTCCTGCTCTATAAGGTAGTTCAGGTCCGACATCTTGGAAATGACCCTATATGGTCCTGCCCATTTGAGCTGCAGTTTGTTCTCTTTGCAGGGCCTAAGCCAAAGCACTTCCTCCCCTGGGTTAAAGTGCCTCTCCCTGGCTTTCTGGTCATACCAGGTTTTCTGTCTAACCTTCTGAGCTTGCAGGTTCTCTGCTGCTAGCTCTAGGTTTCTCTTTAGGTCATTCATTAAAGAGTCTATATATGTCACAACATCTTGTGGGTCATCCTGGGTGATCTGTTCCCAATTTTGTTTGATTAAATCTAGTGGACCTTTCACCCTTCTCCCAAACAAAAGTTCAAACGGACTGAACCCGGTACTGGCTTGTGGCACTGATCGATAAGCAAACAAAAGGGATTGCAGCTTCTGGTCCCAATTGTTTGGATTCTCTGCCAAGTAAGCCCTAATCATGCGCATCAGAGTCCCATTGAACTTCTCCGTTAACCCATTACTTTCGGGGTGATAGGCAGTGGTTTCCTTGTGTTTAATTCCACAGATTTGCCATAACCGTTTCATGAGCTTTGATGTAAACGATGTGCCCAAATCTGTGATTATTTCTGAGGCAAATCCCATCCTGGACATATACCCCACCAAGGCATCTGCCACTGTGTTAGTTTCAATGTTAGTCAAGGGAATGGCTTCGGGGTACCTCGTGGCATGGTCCACAATGGTGAGAATGAACCGGTTCCCCCTTTTTGTGGCCTTGGGCAAAGGTCCCACAATATCCACTCCTATACATTTAAACGGGGTGTCAATCACAGGCAAAGGGCACAACTTCGCTTTGGTCCTGTCACGGTTATTCCCCTGCCTCTGACACACATCACATTGTTTACAGAACTCCTTGATCTGCTTCCCTATTTCAGGCCAGTAAAAATTTTGTGTGATTCTCTGCTGGGTTTTGTTCACCCCTAAGTGCGCAGCAAACATGTCAGAGTGCCCCCTTTGTAAGATCACAGGGCGATACTTTTCAGGTACCACTAGCTGACTTCTGATCCCATCTCCCCCTTTTGAGATATTCCTCAGGGTCTCTCTATATAAAATTCCCTTTTCCTCACGAAATCTCACTGGGGTTTCAGGCGTTAGCTGGGCGTCTGTCACCTTTTCAAAACACTTTTGGAGAGTGGTGTCTGCCTTTTGCTCTTGGCCAAATTTGCTGTCTGTGGTTAAGGTTTCTACCACAGCTTCGGAACTCCCCTCATCTGCTTCCGCCTCGGGCTCTACAGTACCCCCCTGAACTGTCCCCGTGGTAGCTTGTGAGCGTGTAATCACTAGCACCCGTTTCACATGTTCAGCCAGGTCATTTCCCACGAGCACGGCTGCTGGCAGAGTCGATGAAATCGCTAGCCGCCAAACTCCCCTCCAGCCTTGAAAGCTCACAGGTACCTCAGCTACTGGCAGTGAGATCACCTGTCCCTCAATCCGTGCCACCTTCAGGCTCTCATTTGGGATTATATACTTCCTAGGAATAATGTCTGGATGGCATAGGGTCACCTGGGAACAAGTATCCCTTAGCCCCCTATACTGATGGTCAAGTATTCCTACGTCCACCCCTGCGGTCTCAAACAATTGTGAATCTGTCCTCACTAGTAAGCAGCGCTTGACCTCCACAAGAGGACCATTTTCCCCAGCCTGATCAGCAGATGTATCTGTTCCAGATTGAGTAGCCATGGTAACAGGCTCCCTCAGTGGCAAGGAGCTTTGCTCTTTCTGGACACAGAACACAGCTTTTGGCTTGGTTCCACTCAAATCATGAGGCAAATTTCCCTTTAGCTGCTTTAATTTCTCACACTCTGAGATTAGATGGCCCTTTCCTTGACAGAAATAACATTTTCTGCTGTACTTGGAGTCTTTCTCCTCTGGTTTTGGTTTTCCCTCCAAAATCTGAGGTCTTGGTGGTTTCATGTCTGAGGGCTTCCCTTCAACATGGGCCCCTCCCCCTTGCTGGTTTTTCCCTGGTCCCTGAGAGTACCTGCTGTAGGTTTCTTTGGGCTTACCCACAGTTTTCCCCTCAGCACCTAAGGGCTTCCTTATTTGGGAAATAAAATCTGCGATCTCTGCCGCTTCTGCCACAGATTTAGGTTTCCTTTCCCTCACCTGGAACTTCAGTTCCCCATGCAGGACTGAATAAAACTGTTCCAGCGCTATCAGGTCTTTGAGCTGCTGGAAGGTCTCTGTCCCCTCCTGAGACAGCCATTTCTCTAGCAACCTCACCAGTTGGGCCCCCACTTGGGTAAAAGTCTGCTCTGGTTTCTTTGTGAGTGACCTGAATCTTTGCCTCAGCTGTTCCGCATTTATCCCATGTCTGGCAAACACCAGTTTTTTAAACTCAGCGAAGTCTTTCAGCAGTTCCACTGGCATCTCTGCATAGACTTCTGCCAGGCTGCCACTGATTAAAGATCGCATAATGGTCATCTTCTCAGTTTCCCTTACTGAGAAGTCCACAAACGCTCTTTCCACGAGGGAAAAGAACACCTCAGGGCAATCTCCCTTGTGGTACACAGGGAATTTCTTCAGGTCAGTTTTAGACAGGCTGCCTTCCCCATTCCCTGGGTTCCCCTCATTATTATTGTTATTACTATTTCTACTCATTATCTCCAGCTTCTTCAGCTCAAACGCCATTTTCTCTCTCTCCAATTCCATTTCAAATTGTCTCTGTTTCTCCCTTTCCTCCATTCTTTCTCTCTCTAATCTTTCCTCCATTTCCCTCACCCTCAGTTCATGCTGTTGGGCTAGGAGCATTTTTCTGAGTTCTGGGTTCTGTTCTCCCGTGTTCTCATCCTGCACTGAGCCAAATTCCTCCTCAGAACCTTGGTCTACCTGTGGTTCTCTCACTTCACCCATTTCTGCCATTTGGCTTCGAGTCAAGGGCATAATCCCCCCCAGAACAGGCTGCCTTCAAAAGTCAAGCCTCAAAATAAAGCGACGACTTTTTTCCTTTTGCCTCAGAAACAGCCTTCTATAGATTGCTGCTGTTCCTTCAGCACCAACTTGCAACTGTTGCCAGGCAGAATTCACCCCCTCTGCTAGGCCTCTCAGCAGACAGGCTAGATCACTGTTACTTCACACAGCTTTGCCTCAGCTCTTTCCCGCCAAAACGGGTTGCCTCAGAGCTCCCTAATCTAGTCCCCAATCTGAGTGCGCACGTTCTTCCACTAGCCTACCTCCCCGTGAGGTAAGCCTAGAAGATTACCTACGCGCCCTCAGATTTTCCCTGACTAGACCCCCCTTGCTCTGGGCACACTTGCCAAGGCTTTGCTGGACCACTAGACAACTGGACCAGTCATATCCCACACGCTGGACACCAATCGATGTGGCAACCCCAGACCTACTGGAGTATGCCACACTATAAATATGCTGCCACCAACCATTCCCTATAAGGAGTCACACAGACCAGGAATGGATTTTACTAAACAAAAGAACAAGGTTTATTGAAAAGACAAACAGGGTAAATAAAAAGATCAGGTAAATAGGATAAGGTAACGTGGCAAAGTCCCAGCCATATACATACAACCGATTAGCTCCCACAGAACACTTTAAAGTAAAGCACAGACCCTGAACCTATCAGTTCTGGCTACCTATATAGAAACCTGAACCTATCAGGTATGTACTAACTGACACACAGTTGTACCCAGTCTGACACACAGACTCCAACTCCTCTCTCCACACCAGCTCTAAATATATATACAGTACAGCCCCTCCTCCCTGATGTCCCGCCTTCCACTCCCCATAGGATGGAACTTTCCCTCCAAACCCATGACAGACAGGTACCATCAGTGCTGTATGTGACAGATATTATTGAAGAAATATAAACTTTTAACATGGAGTGGGCCAAACCTTGATCAAACAGGTGACGAAGAAACATGAGGAGGGTACCAGGAAACAGGAACCACTGATAAACCTCTTGATGCAACAAATCTAGAGAAAACATTCCACTTATAGGAATACAACAATTCAGTAGAGGGTTTCCTAGCTTTGTCCAGTACCTGTGCTATGACCGGGGGGGGGGGGATTCTCCACGCCATGAGGTGTAAAGATTCCAGGTCGGGCTGACAAACACGGCCATCGTTCTGAGTCAGTAAGTGTGGCCGAAAAGGCAGTCTCAGGACTTCGGCTGCCATGGCCCTGAGAGGAGTAAACCAGGGTTGTCAAGGCCACCATGGTGCTATTAAGATGGCATTGGCTGATAGCTGGCAGAGCTTGACTATTGTCTGCTGGATAAGAGGAATTGGGGGGGAAAGGTAGAGCAGGACATTGCCCCAGTCTACCATGAAGGCGTCGCCTAGGGAGTTCACGCCGCGTCCCGCTCAAGAGCAGTAGCTGCTGCATTTCGAGTTGGTCTGGATAGCAAAAATGTTGAGATCTGGTGTTCCCCATTGGTTGCAGAAATGGTGGAAGGCAGCGTCATCAAGAACCCACTCGTGGGTTTGGATGGTCAGATGGCTCAAACGGTCAGCAACGTCGCTGTCCTCTGTAGATATATGAATAGCCACAGGGAAGATGTGGCGGTCATAGCATCATTCCCATAGCTGGACTGCAAGGTATAGGAGAGCCAGTAAATGAGTACCCCCTTGTTTGTTTACATAATACAGAGTGATATTATATGTGGTAACCTGGATTTCGCAACCAGCTATGAGGAGGTGGAAAGAGTGGAAAGCCTTGATGACTGCCAGCATTTCTAGGTGGTTGATATGCAGTAACTTTTCTGAGTTGAACCACAGAGCATGAATTTCGTGATTGCCACAGTGTGTGCCCCATCCTATTGGGCTGGCATCCATCATGACCTGTACAGTCAGTTGAAAAGGTCAAAAAGGACGGCCTACAAGAAGGTGTGGGACGAAGGTCCACCAAGTGAGTTGGCAAGTGAACTCCAGAGTGACAAGATGTTTTAAAGGATGATCTAACAGGGGGTTGAACAGGGACAGGAACCAGGCTTGCAAAGATTGCATCTTTGCCTACCTTGATGTGGGGGCGCTCACTACCTTGGTACATGCGCTCGTAATCTCCAGATTAGACCACTGTAATGCGCTCTACGTGGGGCTACCTTTGGGGTTGCTGCGGAAACTACAGGTGGTGCAGAATGCGGCGGCCAGATTAATCAGTGGTGTGAAAAAATACCAACATATTTCACCCACTCTGGCCGCCTTGCATTGGCTGCCCATCCGTTTCCGCATCGACTTCAAAGTGTTGATGCTCACGTATAAAGCCCTAAACGGTTTAGGGCCTCGATACTTGGCGGAACGCCTTCTCCCGCCAAGATCTACCCGTGTCACCCGCACAAGCCAGGAGGTGAGGTTGAGGAGCCTAACGCCGAGGGAGGCCCGGAAGGAGAAGACAAGAAATCGGGCCTTCTCGGCGGTGGCTCCTCGCCTCTGGAACAACTTACCTCCTGTGATCCGCAGGTCTCCCTCGCTGGGTGTCTTCAAGAAGCAATTGAAGACTTGGTTGTTCCGGCAGGCCTTTCCATCATATTCCTCTTGACCCCCTTCTTTTTTGCTTTGTTTTTTGTTTTGTGTATTATATGATTTAATGTAGTGCTTTCTTTTTTTTTTAGAATTGTCTGTCTCCGTTGTTTATATTATCTTTATGGTTGTTAGCCGCCTAGAGTGGTCCGTTTGGACCAGATAGGCGGGGTATAAATCAAATAAATAAATAAATAAATAAATAAATCTTGAGTCTCCCATGTTGGAGCGTGGAAGTGGTTGAGGCCATCAAGCCTAGGAGATGTTGTGCGTGCCAAGCAGAAACCATGGCATGAGGTTGGAAATGTCGAATAGCACTTGTCAATTTGGATATCCATCAGGGAGGGATAAAAACTCTGGCCTTGATTGAATCGAGATGCACCCCAATGCAGTCTATGGTCTGCGATGGTTTGAGATGAGACTTCTTGAAATTGACTTGCAAACCGAGTTCTGCCACAGTCTGAAGAACAAAGGCAGAGTCCCTTCGGGCTGCGGAGTATGACCCTGCTACTATCAACCAATTGTTTATACTGTATATGGAAATACTGTGGTGTTGTGCAGGCAAAGGTAGGCAGCCACAGGAGCCATACACTTTGTGAAAGTTCTTGGAGTGGTGGACAGCCCAAAGGGGAGGGCACAGAATTGGTAAGTCCTGTCCATGAAAGAAGAAACAAAGGTATTTGAAGTGACGTTCGTGAATGGAGATACGGAAATACGATCACAAACCAATCGTCTAGAAAAAGCAGTGGGATAATGGATTCCAGGGTGACCATGCAAAAGCACTTTGGATGGATGTAGGTGTTGAGAAGTTGCTGGTTCAGGATGGGGCAAAGGCCTCTATCACGTTTGGGGATGGTAATGTATAGAATAGAAACCATTTAGAACATCTTGGGAAGGTACTTGTTGGATAGTGTATTTCTGGATGAGAAGAGAAATTTCATACTCTAGGGTAGGTGAGTAAGTCGTATATTGGAGAGAGCCAAATGGAGGGAGGTTGGTGAATTCTAACAGGTAGCCGTGTTGTATGATAGAGAGTACCCAAGCGTCCTTGGTGACAATGGACCACTTGTCGAGAAAGGGAGCCAGACGGGGATGATGGGGATAGCAGAGTAAATGGTACTGACTCTCCCGCTTCTGAAATGTAGTCCTGGTCTGGTATATGTAGACGTCTCCTCTGAGATGGGAGAGAAATCTGAACGACCAGAGGCTCTCAAGGGTGGTGAGGCTTAGAAATCTGCTTAGCTTTCTTTTGCTTAGCTCTGTCTTTATCCTTTTGCTTCTTATTAGGTCTGGCCATAGCCGAAGCCAAATACAACTTCAACACCGAGGTCGATGCCAAGGGGAATTTCAGCTTGGAAGCCTTGGTAGAGGCCTTTGGTAATGGAGTAATTGGAGCCGGTGGGTGAGAAGACTCAGACTGAGGCACTGGAGTGGAGGTAGGCTCCATCATGGGGCTGGTTGGGTGCCTTGAGGGTGTTAAGGATTTTCCCCACAAATGGGACCAAAGTCATTGCAGTCAGAGTTTAAGAGGCAGCTTTGTTAATTTTTTACACTCCGGACAGGAGTGGGTCTGATGACTTTTGCCGAGGCAGAACAAACAACGATCGTGGCCATCGGAAAAAGTTATTTTATTGGCACACGTCATACAATGCTTGGATGGGCCTGAAGAGGCCATAAAAAGGTCATGAAGGTGGGTGGGAAGATGAAAAAAATAACTCACAGGGAAACGTCTGTAAATTAAAAACTGATCAAGTCTGTAATCCAGGAATCAAAAACGTAAGGCAGTCCGTAAGATTAAAAAAAAAAAAAAGATTGAGAAAGTGAGAAAATCGCTCTAATAATCGCTACAGAAGTCCAAATTCAGCGGCAGCTAAAAGGAACAGAGATATTATGGACAGGCGGAGCCACGGGACAATGTCCTACTAATCACGTCTTTTTAAGCTCTAGAATATTCTGAGAAGTCCTGCACAGGTGCAGTAAAATCCATTTGTGTGGATTCACAGAGACCACAAAGAAGAAAGGATTGCTAGGGAGCTTTAGAACCTGAAGCAGGGGATAGGAGGTTTTTAATTTAATCAAAGGATGTCCATTGCCAGATGTTGAGGTCATCCGGCTTGCATGGAATAAATTTACGCCAGCAGGATTTCAGCTACTGAATCAGCCACCAGTTCAGACTCTCATCAGTTTACATATGAAGCATGTTTTAAATTCCACTGGGCATATTTTTACACTTGTGAGACTAAAATGCACTTGCCATTGTAATCACCATTCCTCCAGACTGGAAAAATTCTTTTGAACTAGTTCACCTGCCTTTTCATCCCTAATTCCAGATCATTTATAGACAAGTTTAAAAAAGCCACAAAACCAGCACAGATTTTCAGGGTATCCCAGCACTCACATCTGTAATATCTGTGCCAGAGTCAGAAGTCACATCCTCAGAGAACAATTCTGAAGCAGAACTCTCCATGTAGTCACCATATACATTCCTGCAGCTAGCAGACTTGGTCCCTCAGCAACAGATGAGTTGCCCTCCGTAGAGAAGACCACTAAGGAACATGCCCTGCTCATGAACTGGTGAAAGAAGCTGAAAGACCACCCATTTAAGAGGGTGTTGGCCTCAGAACACCAAGCTGCCTCTTGTTGGTTACACATATAAGAAGCAAAGACCTCAGGCTCTTCACATAAGCACACACTTTTAAAGTGGGGATCTCCTCAAACAGAAGAAATGCTAATGATTTTCCCAAATGTTTACAGTGGATTTCAGGAAATATTCAGAGGACCAGGTTACATAAAGCTTCAGTTCTGGTACTTCTACTCCTGGAACAATACAGGTTCTACCACTGTGTAAATTATTTGGTGAAACTCATCTGCTCCTGTTGCCTTGTTCCTAGTGCTCTTCTTCCTGAAATGGCTCCTCACATTTTGATCAATAAAATAAAGAAGAAAACTGATTAAGTGACTATACTTTTATTTGATGCCTTGCATTGCTTGAAACCAGATGGAGACACCGTAAACTGTCATTTATCAGCCACTGCCAGCCATCTGATGGAAAAGAAAGTGCATTTGTTAGTACAATAGTTACATAAAATGTAATACTTTTATTGAGTCGACTCCTCCATCAGTTCCATTGATTCAAATAAGTCTACACTAATTGTGACTTACTGTGCTAAATTAAGTTACAGAGCAGTCCCATCAGAATTAACAGAACTTAGAGGAATTCACTTACTAAAACCCCACAGAATCAGTGGTTCTATTGTTGTGTGCTTTGCTATGCCAAGCAACAGGATTTTGGCCATTAAGTGTTATAGAAAAGTAGCTTCCATCAATCATGTCCCAAGACATAAAGGCAGTAGGAAGTGTAGGATCATGCACAGTACCTTCAAGAAATGTGAGCAGAATTGCACTACTTCTTACACCTTTCTAATACCTTACACCATCTTCATTTCTTCCACCACCCCTTGATTCCAGTTCTGCATCCTTTTGATAATAGTACTTTCAATTATACTGAATGTGGCAAATAAAATGCAATCACAGCATCATGATGCCTTTGACAGCAGGAAGTAACAACTAAAATACTAAGATGATTAGTATCAGAAGAACTTATACAGCACTGTAAGAACTTATACAACATAGAAGAAATTATACAGCTCTAAGGAACATTCAGTGTTAAGAGGGAAAAAGCCATGATTCTCAGTGGATAGAGTGATGGACTAGGACTCTGGAGAACAGAGTCTGAATGCTCACTTGGCCATCGAAACTGACTGGGGAAGCAGAACTGATAAAACCACTCCTTAAACATCTCACTTACCTTGAAAGCCCTATTTCTATAGGGCTGCTATAAGTCTGTTCCGATTTGATGACACAGAAACACACAAACACACACACAAATACACACACACAGAGAGAGATAGCCATACTCTTTGCAAATGAGATAAATAGAACTGTGAATTTAAATGAAAACGCATTATTTAAAAGACAAGAAAATGTAGAACATTAGAAACATAACATACCAATTATGGGATCTTTCCTAAACGGCATTTTGGAAAGCGACAACTTTTCAATCAAAGTGCAGACTAAAACACAGGGAAAAAGTATAATTCTGTGTTAACATGGTGCACTAAACAGGAACAGGACAACCAATATGTATTCAAACACAGAGTCATAACTTCAGCAAACACTGTGAGAACAATCTTATTAAAATCGCTACGTAGTAGGATACAGGAAATATATTTACTAACTAGCATAAAAACATTATAACAAATATCATGGCACAAAATAAGGTCTCTGGAAGCTGTATGCTATTGTATAGTGAAATCTAGTCCCGTGTTATACAGAACTTGTCAATGGAGCAGTCTGTTGAAGTGGCATACAGAGGTCGAAACTGAGACTCCTCAGCTTTCTACATACGTTGTCTTTGATTGTCAGGGAAAATTTCTACTTCTACAAATGTATCTTTTCAGCAGGAGCCTACATATGTGCACTATAGCAGAATAAACTTTTTTTTTTGAGTAGGAGGGCTACTGACATATCATTAAAAAGGAGGACTGGCAGCACTAAAATGGAGGGCACTGAGGACAAAAATAACCTTTAAAAGGAGGACATTTTTCTGTAGTTTACTAAATATGAATATACGGGGATTAATATTTTAATTTCATTACAGTAAGATTGTTGAGTATTAAGCTATAAATGCAATCACTGCTCATAATGAATTAACTGTTGTTTAAAAATATTTTATTTTTAATTCATTAAATAGCATTTAATCCTTAAATGTACTGCAAAACTACTTAAACAAAAAGAAAATAAATGAGACAGATTTCACTCGCTGATTCAATACAACTGTTGGACTCGCCAACACTTAAGTTACTTATAATTAAACAGAGGGAGCTACACTTTCTGAATGAAGAGCTGGCTCTTTGCAGTATCTGCTCCTTTTCCTGGGAAGGTGCTTTGAAACAAAGAATGATGGGAAGCATAGTCTCCACGATCACGTGCTTCATAAAACAGGCAACATCACACACTACTCTTTCCATCCTCCTATTGCTCCAGCTTCTGGACCAATAGGAGGACAAGATTTTACGAAGAACAGGGCACAGCCAAAATCCAGATCAATGCTGACAGTCTTCTGGAGTAAGGTGTCTGTGTAATCCCATTCTTCTTTCTGAGGAAGTGGACTTGGCCACAAAAGCTCACATTAAAATACAGCAGTTAGTCTTTAACGTCTCAAAATGTTTTTATCTTCTTTTTTTTCTTTTGGTTTTGTCTGACATATGTATTTCAAATACACCAGGAAACAACCTGACTTCTGAAACTTTTAATTTCAGACAAACTTTTAACTGCAGACAAACCTGGATGAGACAATGACATCTTTTTATTACAAAGAGACACTGAGCTCACTTCTTTAGCCTATAACAAAGGCCTTCATAATACATCCAAATACTGCTGAAGTACTTGTAACTCTCTAGACCACTGGTTCTTAACCTTGGGTTACTCAGGAGTTTTGGACTGCAACTCCCAGACGCCTTCACCACCAGCTGTCCTGACTGGGGTTTCTGGGAGTTGCAGTTCAAAAGCATCTGAGTAACAAAGGTTAAGAACCACTGCTCTAGACCCATCCAAGAGAGACAACTTGTTTATTCAAGGTTGTTATGATTTACTGAAGGTTGCTAAAGAATACCACCATGCTGGAACTTATTTATGTTTTATATGAGCATTAATTTTCACCTGAAACAAAATAATCTTTTTGGACAGAAAGTTCTTTAGGTTAAGAAGACCGGTCAAGTCACAAATTATGACAAAGTAATGACAATGAGTACAAACTGAAGGAAAGGCAGACCAGCTGAAAAGCTGAGTTCAGATTCCAAGAGCATACAGAACTTATTTCCAAAATACACTTATTACACTACTGTAATAAGTGTATTTTGGAAATAAGTGGTATCTGCAGGGAATTGATTCCAAGCAACCCTCTTGCAGAAGCTGGAAATTATGGCTAGAGGAAACCTATATATAGCATAGTCTGGTTCCCTCTAGGGGTCACTTCTGGTAATACGTATTGGTAATGCATATTTCTGTGGGCAGGGGAATTTAATATTTTCAGGCAATGGATAAGGGTAACTGCAGGTACTGATCTACAGATACAGCAGTCCTACTGTATTAGAATAAAACAAAGATGTGTAAGATTGATCAGAAAACACATAATGAACTCATGTCCTTGGAGCAAAGGCCAACAAATATATGTAATTTAACATACCAGCTGGTCTCATTAGTTCTCCACCTAAACCCCTAGAAAGCAAGAGCAAAATATACACTGAATGACAAATAAAAACAAAAATAAAATAATTTAAACTGACATGCTTCACAAAAAGTCAACCTTGTTCTCACAGGAAGGCCAAGCTACAGAATCCAAAACTTCAGAAATTTACAGATAATTTATTTTTTGTTTTCGCATATATCTATTAATTTTATTAAGAGCAACAAGATATTGTGTATCCCTCAGTCCCCTACTTTATGAAACGATATATATGATTAAGGCTAGCTACATCTCATCTCTTCTCACCATTTGAAACACACATTGTATGTCTTCTTACAATTTCTTGCTAGTAATTATGGTATATTGTTGCAATGTATTTATTATATATAATATAAATTAACTGTTGTTTCCTATTTTAAAAATGAAAAACATTTATATGCATCCTTTTTTTTAAAAAAAGCACTAATACATCACACAGAAAAAAATAGTTAAGAAGATCTTGGCTTAATAAACCAGGGTGTCCATGAACAGAGTGCACTCATAAACTGTTTCCTACTGTTTTGCTTCTTCCTTTAAATGAATAGCAATAACCAAATTTCTCTAAACAAACTAAAGACAGAACAATGTTTAAGTTTTACAATCATAAACAAATCTGGGCCACAATAAAATTAAAACTCTTGCTTGTTTGGAGGAATTAACTATGGTCTCTGGCTCATGTATAATGCAACATTGTGTTATACCTAAGTGCAGCTCTCTCACATAAGAGTGGTCTTTTATTAGCTCATGGTTCAAGCCAGCAGGGATATTTACTTTGACAAGCAATCAAAGCAAAAGCATTATGTGCAATCTGGAACCAATTCTTCTCTCATTATACTGTATGCTTTATATAAAATCCTATTATCATAATTAGAGATGTGGGTATTCGTCTACGAATATCCCTGTGCAGCTGGACCTAACGAGGGGCTGGCCGCTGTGGCCGGCCCATCCAGTCACGCATCCAGCAGCAGCCTCGCTCATCCTTCCAACTGCTCCCAGAGCTCAACTTTCTTCCTGCTCGCCTGGCCACTCAGCAGCCATCAGGGAGACTCGCCCTCCCTCCCACTGCTTGGAGTGGCCAGGCAAGCAGGAAAAGAGCGAAGCTCCGGGATTGATTGAAAGGAAGAGCGAAGCTGCTGCCACTGCTGGATGCATGAGTGCACAGGCCAGCCACAGGGGCCTTGTTACGTCCAGCTGCATGGGGACATTTGTATTTGTATACAAATATGAATACCTCCATCTCTAATCATAATTATTATGCTGATGTTATGGGTCATCAATTCACCTCCAACTTGTTCAGCTCTTGTAAACTATGGAGTCGATTTTTCTCATGCTTGGTCTTCCTCTTTTCGTGCTGCCTCCAGAAATAGTTCAGGCTTGATTTGCTCTAGGATCGACTTATTTATCTTTCTGACAGTCCAGGGTATTTGGAAAACTGTCTCTAGCACCAAATTTCAATTTAATCCATTTTTCTCTCAGCATTCTTCACTGTCCACTTTTCACACCCATATATAGTGATTAGGAACACAACAGTGTGGATGATCTTGGTCTTGATTTCTAGTAATGCATATTTTCACTTGATAATTTTTTTCTAATTCTTTCATTGCTGCCCTTCCAAGTGTCAGTCTTCCTCTGATTTCTTGGCTTCAGTCTTCATTTGGATTGATGATTGCACCAAGATATACAAAATCTTCCACTTTTTCGGTTTCTTCAAGTCCATTTATACTCCACATATTTCCATAAATAGATAATGCTCAAGGCAGCTTAAAATCATAAAGCACAATAAAAACAACAGCAAAGCTAGATTCAGCAATAGTCATTAAAACCAAATAATGACTAACTCCTAAATAATCATTAATTTGATTCCCGTGAGGCTAATTAGCTATAAGCAACTAAAAATATCCAAATACACTGAGTATTATCATGAACTAGTTTTGAATGTTGTGTCTTCACACCCTTGCTGAAAGCAGTGGGAGTGGACACAGATCACAACTGAGAAAGGACCACTTTTTAAAATCTGGAAGGCACACAAGAGAAATTTTTCTCCCTCATGTCTGTCCAGCTGACCTTTGGAGCTACTGGTGTTTTTAAGAAGACCTCTCTCTCAGACAGGTGCATAATGAAATAGGAAATGTTTTAGATAGTCAGATCCTCATGCCACTACAGCTTTGAAGACTAAAACAGCTACCCTTAAACTGGGTCCAATAAGCAACTGGGAACCAGTGCAAGTCTTTCGGTATCAAGCCATATGGCCTTGATACTGTATTGTGCACTACATAGCAGCCTAGCTATCACATGTTGAATTAACTGAAGATCTTGGATCACCCCGAAGTTAGACCCACACTGCAGTACTCAAGGTATGTAACTAAGGCATGGATTACTTTTGCCAAGTCAAGTCAACTCAGGAGTGCTCATAGCTGAAGCTAGCAACTTTAAAAACCAGGTGGATTCTCATTCTGTGCTTTAAAGGTGAATTAACATGTTTTTGATGCCACTAGCAAATTCAGTGGTAGAGGGGCTCAAAAACTGTTCCATCCTTGCCATAAAGGATTTCAAAGCACTGGAGAAGTTACTTTCCAAATTTTGCTCTCTTGCTTTTTTAAAAATAATTTGTGAGATAGGAGCCATAAGCATTATCCTTTAAACCAGTGGTTCTTAACGTGGGCAATAATGCCCCCCAGGAGGCGATTTCATTTTTCAGGGGAGCGGTAAAACGAAAAGGGGCGGCGTGGGGGCGCTGGAGCAGAAGGGGGCGGTAGGGGGGCGCTGGAGCAAGCTAAACCTGTGAAGATGGCTGCATCCTTTTTACAGTGTGTATGAATATATATTTTCCTCCAATCTTAATTTAGTTTCAGAATTTTCGTCTTGAAATTTTTAGTTCCTGCACTGCAGTTTGTTTTTATGCTCTTTTTATATTTCTTTTTGCATCTTAAAATTCACTTGCAACTAAATCATTAAATGTTCCTTTTTGGGGGGCATTTCATTTTCTTGGAATTGAATTTTGTTTTCAGGGGTCATTGGATTTAAGTGTCATAAATAAATAAATAAATAAATAAATAAATAAATAAATAAATAAATAAATAAATAAATAAATAAATAAATAAATAAGTAATTAAGTAAATAAGTAAATAAATAAACAAATAAACAAATAAACAAATAAATAAATAAATAAAAGAGATATCACCGCGGGGAGGGGGGCGATGATAACTTCCTCAATGGCTCCAGGGGGCGTTTCTTTCAAAAAGGTTAAGAACCACTGCTTTAAACCAGGCTTGTCCAACCTGCAGCCCGAGGGCTTCATGCGGCCCAGATCGGCTCATAATGCGGCCCAGTGCGATTTTTTATTTTTAAAGAAATTCCAAAGTTTCAAGTTACACTGCCGGCACTTGCGGCCTGAATGCGGCTGGGGCATGTCACAATGGTGGGTGGGGGGAGAGGGAAGGAAGGAAGGAAGGAGAGGGAGGGGAGGGGAGAAGGGGGCTGTGTGACTGCATTGTGCCGTCCCCGTCAATAGGTGGACCCCTCCCGGCCCCATAATGCCACTGGAATTGAAGCTGGCAGCCTCTGCTGTCTGAGATCGCAGCTGTCGGTAAGCGTGCTTGGAGCTGGGCTGCAGAGGATGGCTAGGGTTGCCCCCCCCCATGCGGTCCAAACCAAATTTATGTGCTGCCCAAACCAAATTTTCATCTTTTAATGTGACCCAGGGAAGGTTGGACACCCCTGCTTTAAACCCTTTG
Source organism: Pogona vitticeps (assembly GCF_051106095.1). NCBI lineage: Eukaryota > Metazoa > Chordata > Lepidosauria > Squamata > Agamidae > Pogona > Pogona vitticeps. The sequence continues at coordinate 129,761,722 of NC_135784.1, forward strand.
CCTGTGGAATAAAAAGTGGTGTTTTATTTGTATGCTGGTGTCTTACAAGCTGGACTCAATGTTATTCAACTGGTATAGTGTCCAGCTCTGTTCCTGGTGAGCAGCAGGAGCAGAAACAGAGCCACCTGGAAACAATCCTTTAGAATACATACCACAGCTCTCCAAGTATTCTTGCTAATCTGGATATTTTACCGAATTTACAGTTGCTTCTTTTTCCAGCATCTCAAAGTACTGGTTCTCAAACTGATGGAACAGAAAGCACCAGTGAGATGCAGAAAGCGTCTAGGAAGGATGCAATCTTTTAACAATAATCAGTTTCCATAAACGTTTCCTCTAATTTCCTGTCGCGCTGCATGGAGGCACCATCCCTTGCCTGTGGGATTCCATCTGTGATCATGGGTGAAAAAACGCTTGGATGCACACAACCACTGTGTGCTTGTGTGCCTTAGACGAAGCCTTGGTTTCCATCAATCCTCACTGCCACCCGGAAGAGTAAAACACCATCTCCTGCCTTGTTGGAACCTCTGACATGTTAGTAGTAAGTTCAAAGATTCTAATCCTCCATTCGCTCAGCCATTGGCAAGTTCCTGCCAGTGCAGTTTTTTTAAAAATAATTCTCTATGTTTTACAGTTACTGTAGCAATCTCTTGCAGTAGTATTACAATTTTCAACTATTTTTTTCTGTTTTTTCCCAACAACACTATTATTTTTTTAGCATGCTTAGAAAATGCTATAAATAACAGATATACAATACATGATGGATATAATTACAAAATGCCTATAAATGTCCTCCTTGGAAAAAGCAGGCTTCTGTTTTCTTTTATTGTGGGTCCAAGATTCCTCAACAGAGTGATTGGTGCAATGAAAGATATGAAGGACTGAAAACTGCTAACCCTGCACATTGACTCATCTGAAATAAACATAGATTTCAAATAAGTACTTTTTTCAGCTGACCAAGAGTTTATACTTGCCAGCCCAAGATGGACAAGTCATGTGCCAGTTCATCTATAATAATAACCAATAATGATATGCTCATATGATTAGAGAGTGTAGCCATGAAGGAACTATAAAAGATCACCAAATGTAAGGATGTGTCACCGGAGACAAAGACCAAGATCATCCACACTATTCCCAATCACTATGTACAAGTGTGAAACAGGACAAGAAAGCTGACAGGAAGAAAACTTATTGGTTTGAAATGTGGTGCTGGAAGACATCTTTGCAGATACTTTGGACTGCCAGAAAGATAAACAAGTGAGTCCTAGATCAAATCAAGCCTAAACCAGCTCTGGAAATAAAAAAAAATGAAATTGAGGCAATCCTGCTATTGGCACATCATGAAAAACTAGGATTCTCTGGAAAAGAAAATAATGCTGGAAAAGGTTTAAGGTAGCAGGAGGCAAGGAAGCCTGAATACAAGATGGACTGACTCTCTAAAGGAAACCACACGCTTGCGTTTGCAAAGGCTCAGCAGGGCTGTTAAAGACAAGGACGTTTTGGAGATCTCTCATTCAGAGAGTCACCCTAAGTTGGATATAACTTGACAACACATAACAACATATGACTGAAAGAGAGACACTTTCACTAGCCTTTCTTACTTTCACTTTCATAAAAGTAAAATGTTCATTTTAAATTTCTTTTGCATTTATTCTTTTCTATCCGTGACCTATCCAAAATGACAATACACTTTATTCTATGTGTGTGTTATGTTCTATCAAGTTGCATCTGACTTCGTGACCCTAACTAGGTTTTCAAGGTATGTGAGGTAGCGTATTTTTCGCTCCGTAAGACACACCTTTCCATAAGACGCATCAATTTTTTAGGAGGAGAAAACAGGAAAATGAACAGGTTACTTACCTGTAAACATGGTTCTTCAAGTGGATTCTCTATGAATACACACTGGTGGGTTAAACAGCGCCTGCGCTGGTTCCCCTCGGAATTTTCTAGAGCTATGAGGAAAAAGATACAAAGTTTATGTTGCCCTACACTGCGCAAGTGCAGCCCGCCAAAAATCCCCAGTTCCATATGCCCGCACATAGAGAGAGTTGGAACTCAATCAGCAGTGACGGGCACGTGGGGAGATTGGGCGGGTCGTGTGTATTCATAGAGAATCCACTTGAAGAACCATGTTTACAGGTAAGTAACTTGTTCTTCTTCAACGTGGTTCTCTATGAATCCACACTGGTGGGTGACTACCAAGCTACTTTCAGGATGGTGGGCCGTCACTGCAGCAGTGAAGTAAGTACAGCCCTCCCGAATCTGGTTTCATTCTTGGCCCTGAGGTCCAGTCTGTAGTGCTTGATGAAGGTAGATACACTGGACCAGGTACCTGCTCTACATATGTCGGGGACGTCTACCCCTCGCAGCAGGGCCGTGGATGTGGCAACAGCTCTGGTAGAATGAGCACGCAGGTTTTCAGGGAGAGGTTTATGCTGTAACTCATAAGCCAAAGAGATAGTGGAAACTAGCCACCTGGACAAAGTGGAAGTTGAAGCAGCCGTCCCTTTGCGTTGGCCATAGTAGCATAAGAAGAGCCTTTGGACCTTCCTAAAGTCTTTGGTCCTGGAGACATAAAAGGATAATGCACGACGAACATCCAAACAGTGGAGCGGGCGTTCAACATCTGAAGAAGGTTCGGAAAAGAGGGTAGGCAACAACAGGGGTTGATTGACATGAAAATCCGACACAACCTTGGGGAGGAAAGAAACATCTGGGTGTAACACCACCTTGTCCTTGAAAAATTGAAGGTAAGGTGAATCAGCACGGAAAGCAGCCAGTTCACTGGCTCTGCGGGCCGAAGTGATAGCTACAAGGAATAAAGTCTTAAGGGAGAGAAACTTTAAGTCACAGGTAGCCATAGGTTCAAAGGGAGGACGAACCAGAGAATGTAGCACAGCTTGTAAAGACCACTGGGGCAAAGGTCGTCTCACAGGAGATCTCATGTTGGATAGACCTCTGAAAAAGGCTTTCACAGTTGGATGGGAAAACCATTTGGAGGACTGTGATCCCATAGGCTGAAAAGTAACTATCGCAGACATATACACCTTTAAAGTAGACTTAGTTAGTCCTAGGTCAAAAAGGTGTCTGAGATACAGTAGTAAGGTGGATAAAGAGACGGGAGATGCTTGCAAACCCCGCTCTGCAGCAAACTTAAGGAAACCTTGCCACTTGTGTTGGTAGAGTCGCAAGATAGAAGGTTTCCTTGCCTTGTCGAGCACTTCTTTTATCGATGGGATATCCTCCACGCTGTCAATTGGAGGGAGTCCACATCGGGGTGGAAGATCGACCCCGAGTCCTGAGTGATTAGGTGTGGGACGAGGGGAAGCTTCACCTTGTCAACCGCTGTCTGCAGAAGTAGAGAGAACCAAGGTTGTCTGGGCCACCAGGGTGCAATCAAGATTGCCTCTGCTCTCATTTGGAGTGCTCTGACAACTGACCCCTGAACCATGGGAATGGGAGGAAACAGGTACACAAGGCCCTTGTGCCAAGGGATCATGAAAGCACCCCCCAATGACCTGGTGCCTCTCCCTGCCCTGGATGCATAGTGGGGACATTTCTTGTTGGAGACCGTGGCGAACATGTTGACCGTCGGTGTTCCCCACCTGTGGCAGAGTTCCTGAAAAATCTCTGAGTCCAGCTCCCACTCGTGGTTCTGAGTGGAGCGGCGACTGAACTCGTCTGCAATGAGGTTGTCTGTAGTGGCTATGTGGATGGCTACCGGGTAAATGTGCTGCTGGTAGCACCACTCCCAGAGATGTACCGAGAGAAGTAGGAGGGACTTTGATTTCGTTCCTCCTTGCTTGTTCACATAGAACATTGCTGTGGTGCTGTCTGTGACAAGCTGAACCGCCTTGCCTCTCACCAGAGGTAGGAAGGACTTCAAGGCCTTTATGATGGCTAACAGTTCCACATGGTTTATGTGTAGCTGTTTCTCCTGAGGGGACCACAGAGAGTTGATCTGGTGCTCCTCGCAATGAGCGCCCCATCCTAGAGGACTTGCGTCTGTAGTGACCTGCGCTGTCAGATGGAGAGGGCGGAAAGGGCATCCTACTAAGAGGTGAGGTCGGAAAGTCCACCACTGCAGCTGTTGTGACAGCTCCGGGGTGACAGTGAGGAGCTTGTTTTGACTGTCGAGGAGTGGATTGAAGAGGGACAGCATCCAAGTTTGAAGGGAACGCATCTTGAGGCGAGCATGAGACAGAGTCGCCGTTGTAGAAGCCATAAGGCCTAACAGGTGTTGTGCAAGACTTGCTTTTACTCTTGCTTTGGGCCTGAATCTTTTTATGGCTTTGTTCAATTTCTGGATGCGTTCTGGAGGCATGAACATCCGAGCGTGTACTGAATCTATTCTCGCTCCGATGTAGTCCACCACCTGAGAGGGATCCAGTTTGGACTTTTTGTGATTTACAGTGAGACCCAGTGACTGCAATGTCTGGAGCACATACTGAGTGTCCTTTAATGCCTGATGTTTGGACTTGGAGACAATCAGCCAATCGTCTATGTAGGGGAACAACTGAATCCCATGAAGGCGCAGGTATGCTGCCACCGGAGCCATGCACTTGGTGAAAGTTCTGGGTGCCGTGGAAAGGCCGAAGGGCAAGGCCACAAATTGATATATGGTGTTGTTGAAGAGTAGACGCAGATATTTCCTGTGGCTCCTGTGTATGGTGATATGGAAATATGCGTCCTTGAGATCCAGTACCACAAACCAGTCTCCCTGTCTCAGAAGGTGAATGATGGATTCTAAGGTCACCATCTTGAACTTGCGTGCTTTGAGAAACTTGTTGAGGCCTCTCAGATCCAGGATGGGCCTTAAGCCCCCATCCTTCTTGGGGACCAAGAAATATCGGGAGTAAAAACCGTTGAGGACCTCCTCTGATGGTACCTTCTGGATGGCCCCTTTGCGAAGAAGAGTCAAAATCTCCTCCTCCAGGACGGGATCGAATGATGTAGGGTTTACCTGTCCTAGAGGAGGCAACCTTATAAACTCCAGGTGGTAGCCGGAGCTTATAATATTCAGGACCCAGATGTCGTTGGTTATGAGAGTCCAGTTGTGAAGGTAAGGAGAGAGGCGGGTGGTGTGGGAGGGTGGTACCGGAATGGGCAGAAAGTCAAAGGCACTGTTTCTGCTTTTTTCCCAGGTGCTTTGTAAGACTGCTTCTTACGAGGTGGTTGGGGTCTGAAGGCAGCAGATGAAGAAGATGAAGCCTGAGGAGGACGTTGCGAAGAATTGCCACTGTAAGGACGGTAAGTGCTAGTGGATGGCTGTTGGTAAGATTGTGTGGTGTATCTGGAACGCCACTGTGATTTGAATTGTTTAGGTGGAGGTAGCACCGAATATGATTTGGCTGTCTTCTTACTCTTGTGCAAGTTTTCCAGGTTCTCATCAGTGTTTTGGCTGAAGAGGCCTGAAGCATCAAAAGGCAGATTTTCCACTCTAGTTTTGATGTCCTCAACTATGTTAGCTGAGCGGAGCCAAGCATGTCTCCTCAGGGTGATAATAGAGGCAAAATTCTTAGATGTGGCCTCGGCCACATGGCGGGCCGCAAGCCGTTGATACTTGGATACGGTGAGAGCTTCAGAATGAGTATCCAGACAGAGCTGTCTTATATCGTCTGGAGCCATCTGAAGGGCTGGAAGAACCCTGGACCAAAGTTGTTTTTGGTAGGCACCCATGGCCACTAGATAGTTAACTGCACGAAGAATGAAGGTGGTCATGGAGTACATTCGATGTGCCAAGATCTCAAGCTTCCTTCCCTCTTTGTTGGTTGGGGTAGGGTGACCCTTTGTAGGAGTCTTAGTAGAACTAGATTCTACTATCAAAGAGTTAGGTGCCGGGTGCATGAGGAGGAAAGAGGTATTGTCGCCATGGATTCTATAAAGATTTTTAGTCCTTTTTGAAATCGAGGTAGCATTAGCAGGATGCTCCCAGAATTCTTTAATAAGGTCCATCAGTTCAGGTATGAAGGACAAACTGACTGGATGTGTCCTTTCAGCCTCGATGTCCCCAAAGATGAGATTTTCCTCTCTTCTTGGTGACTGCTCAATCGCCAGCTTTAAAGCTTGGGCCATACAACCAACCATTTGAGTGTAGGAAGAAAAATCTTCCGAAGGAGAGGATGGTTTTAAGTTGGCCGCCTCTGGGGGCAAAGGTTCCCCAGGGATTGGGACTTCTAAGGACACTTCCGACTCGTCGTCATCTTCCGCATCGGAAGATTCCTCCCTAGGATGCTCCTCCTCTGAGTGGTATGGCGAGGATGGAGGACGAGGTACCTTCGGCCCCGAAGGCGCCTTTTTCGGGCCCGGAGGACACCCCTCTTCAGGCTGTCGAGGTGGCAAGACAGGAGGTACAATCAGGGCATCCTTCGGCGCCGTGGGTTTGCCGGAGCCCGTGTCCAATGGTCTGTTCGGGGACAGGCTTCGACGCGGAGAATGCGATCGAGAGGATGACGAATAGGAGTACTTAGATCTCTTTCTCCTATGTCTCCTTTCCCTCGAGGTCGAGGAGGACTTGGTAGAAGAATCCCTTCTTCGCCGTCTCCAGTGGGACCTCTTCCGACCCCGACTGTAATCTGAGTCGGACGGTGAGGAGTCCCTTCGGCGTCGGTGGCCTCGTCGGTGCCTCCGTCGGTGATGGCGCTTCTTCGCCGATGGTTCGTCATCGGCGGAGTGAGAAGCTGGGCGCCGAGGGACTGGTTCCTCAAGCGGCTTGGTAGGTCGACCCCGTGGAGGGGGAGGAGACCTAGAACGCCCCGACTCCGAGAGGAGCGAAGGAGATCGGGTTGTTCGCCCGGTAAGTATCGGGCTGAGCGGAACGCTCTCGGCGCCGGCAACGAGCTTGTCGAGCTGGCTAACCGTAGGCGATCTTCCCAAGTCCACCGGTGGAGGCTGACGAGGTGGAATGGGGGCGCCTAAATCGGAGACTGAATCCTGGTCCCGAGAGGAGTCCTCGAGGAAGGGAGAAGGCACCGACGTCGAAACAGGCGGGACAACCAAAGTGATCTCTTTGGTCTTCGATTTGACCTTCGACGCAGTCGTGGATGGAGCCTTTTTAGTCGGTCCCGAGGCGGAAGAAGCCGGAACATCGGTAGATGACTTCTTCCCTGCAGGGAGTTTTTTGGATTTCCCTTTTGAAGTCTTCTTAGGCACCTCCTTGGATGTCGAAGGAGGGGAAGAGGAAACTAAAGTCACCTCCGAATGGACGGTGGAGACTGACTGGACAGATTCCATGTCCGACGGTTGGGAAGCAGAGAGAGTCCGATTCCAAAGGAAATACTTGAGACGTTGCTGACAGGATTTTAGGGTGGCTTTGGTGAATTCTTTGCAATGCCTGCAATTCGTAGGCGAATGGGTCTCGCCTAGGCAGAAAAGGCAGAGGGAATGATGATCCTGGAAGGGAAGTTTCCCAGAGCAGGCAGAACAGCGACAAAAAGGTCCTTTCTTCGCTGACATAAGCCAGGTGGTGAGGAACAACAGAGAGAGTCAGTAATTGAAGAAGTCCTGCAGGTGCGTGGCGCCGCAAAAGGGGGTAATAGGCCGCAATTAGGATCAAGCGGTAAGCGAAAGTACTTGCAATCAGAACGCCAGAGGCAAAGAAAGGTCAGCCAGTCCAATTTCAGGGCAACGGAGTGACGGGTAGACGAAAAACAAGCCAGGTCAAGCTGAAAATTTCTCAAAATAGCGAAAGGAGAGAAAAAATCTCAAGAGCTCTATCCGAGAGGTTCCAACTCCGCGGGCGGATAAATGGAACTGGGGATTTTTGGCGGGCTGCACTTGCGCAGTGCAGGGCAACCTAAACTTTGTATCTTTTTCCTCATAGCTCTAGAAAATTCGAGGGGAACCAGCGCAGGCGCTGTTTAACCCACCAGTGTGGATTCATAGAGAACCACGTTGAAGAAATAATCTGTTTTCTTCGCTCCATAAGACGCACAGACTTTCCACCCCCTGTTTTGTGGGAAAAAAGTGCATCTTATGGTGCGAAAAATACGGCACTTAAGAAGTGTTTTTGCTATTCCCAACCTTTAATGAGCTTCCATTGCTCAGCAGGGATTTGAATTCAGATTCCTGAGCCCTAGTCCAACATTCTAGCCACTATACCACACGGGCACCAAAAAGAACTGTTCTGGTAAACAGAGAACATACAGTATCCCAGATGATTTGTTCTGTTGCGTCTTTCTCTGCACCATGCAGTTTCCTTAGTTACGACTTAACTTGAGCTATGCATCCAGACTTTTATGTATTTCCCTTTCAATAATGACAAATAATTAATACTTTCTCCAAACCTTTATTGGCATAAATACAGCTGGGATTACTAACAATAAACACAACGGGTTATAATTTGAAAGTTAATTTAAGAATCTCAAGCAGAAAAATAGCGACAGCTTCAGTGATACGGGAGGAAGAATCATTCAGAAAAATCTCAGGGGTGTTCGGCAGGGAAGATAACCAGGGTTCTAGTAGTGCCTTACGAATGGAAAAATGAACTGAGCAGAAAAACAATATATGGTCAAGTGTATCCGGAACCAAATGGCAAAACAGGCATAATCGATCCTCTTTAGGAATATTTGCAAATCGACCGGTATGGTTCGCTGAGGGAAAAATGTTAAATCGGGCTAACATAAATGCTCTTCTTAACCTGGGGTTGATAAGTGAGGAAAAATAATTTGGATGATAACCAAGTGAAGGGAAAACATCAAAAGAAAGCGGGGAACAGGTAGGATTCAGTTTGGCTGCGAGAACCTCAAACTCATGCTGCCAGAGTTTAGATTTAATAAGAGCATGGGCCTGTTGAATTCCTAAATCATTTAGGGATTCTAGATTCAAATCAAGGGATTGAAGTTTAATCTCAATCAACTTCAGCCACTTGGAAAGGAAATTGTCTCTGAGTAGATCGTATAGTAAGGAATTGGGCTTAGAGTTTAAATGTAAACGAAGCCAATATTTAAATGTGGTGGACCAAGCAAGGGTAGAAGGGAGATGGGTACCCAATTCCAAAACTAAAGTTGAAAGACGAATCATGTTGGGGACTCCTAAGATTTTCCTGAAGAAGGCGGCTGCCAAAGTGTCAACATCGTGATCTATGGCCTCAATCCAAATAGGAGCTCCATATAGTAAGTGGGAAAGCAATTTAGTCCGAAAAATAAGCAACGCTGCAGGCACAAATTGATTGCCAGATGAGTAGTGAAATTTTGAGATGGCATTAAGATGGAGGCTAGAGGAAGATAGAACCAATTTTTTGTGGGGACGCCAACTGAGTTTATGATGCAGAGTGATACCTAGATATTTAAAGGATAAAACCTGCTGAAAGGTTTGTGCTCCGATTGTCCAGGGAGATAGTGATACAGAGTTGGAAAAGTTAATTATTTTAGTCTTGTCGGCATTTATAACCAGGTCGTTAGCTGAACAAAAAGTTTGAAATTTGGATAGGGTACGACGGAGACCAGCTTTTGTTAGAGATAATAGGACTGCGTCGTCCGCGTACAAAAGCACAGAAATTGGGGAACCATTAAGAGAGGGTGCAGCATTAGTAGAAGCAGAAAGAGAGGAAGGCAGGTCCGCTAAAAATAAATTAAAAAGTAGTGGGGCTAAGACACATCCCTGCCGAACACCTTTGTCAACTAATAATTTGTCAGAGAGCTCATAGGAATTTGGCAGCCGAATCTGACATATATTGGAGGAGTGGAGACGCCTAAGCAAAAAAAGCAGTCGGGGTTCAATACCCCAGTTGTTAAGTTTATCCCACAGTAAATTCCTATTAACTGAATCAAAGGCTCCTCGTAGATCGACGAAGGCGGCAAAAAGTCTAGCTTTGTGATAAATTGAGTATTTTTCGGCAAGGTGATACAAAAGCAGAACATGATCCAGAGTCGAGGCTTCAGAGCGGAAGCCTATCTGTTCCTTCCCAGGGAGGTTTTTAGAAGAGGCCCAAGCTGATAGTTTTGATAAGAGAAATTTAGAATAAAGTTTGCCTATATGAGACAATAGGCTGATTGGGCGATAGTTACTAGGAAGAGAAGGGTCGCCCTTTTTAAAGATTGGTATCAGAATAGAAGATAGCCAAGAGTCCGGAAATACACCGGAGTGATTAACTATGGTAAATAATTTGGCAAGCAGATGGGACCACCAAAGAGGATTGTTAGACAGAATCTCTGAGATAACATGATCAGACCCTGGGGATTTGCCAGGTTTAAGGGTGGAAATTAACTCTAGTACCTCATCGGAGGTAACCGGGGGCCAATCTGGGAAGTTTTGAGAGGGATTGATAGAATAATGGGGAGAGCACAAGGAGGAGAAGATTTTTGAAAAATGGGTAACCCAAGAATCAGAGGGTATTGGAGAGTACGGAGAGAGAGCATAAGATAAGTTTGTACGGGAAACAAGGGACCAAAAAACCTTAAAATTCCGAGAAAGAATGGCTTGCAGCAGATTGGTCCATTTGCGTTGGGCGTGTAGATGTTGTTTCATATCCAGAAGGGTGGTACAAGACCTTCTGGCTTCGAAGTAAATTTTAAGAGCATTAGGGGAAGGGTAGGCTCGAATAGAATGAAAAAGGGATCTGACCTGTTTCTTTGCCAGCCAACAATCGGAGTCGAACCAAGAATTAGCTCGATTGTGGGAAGAAGACCGATAAGGCCTACTAAGAGCTTGAACCAAGGAGGCCAAGAGGCAGTCGTAAGTGTCTATAGCCTGGGGGGTAGAGTTGGTTGAACCTATAGTATTAATAAGGTCAATAGTCTCTGGCAATTGTGACCATGATAAAAAGTCAGTGTCAGTTTGAGGGGACCATTTAAGGCGTGGTGTGGGGCTGAGAGGGGGGGGAGTAATAGGAGGGGGACGGACTGGGAGATTTAAGGATAGTCGAAGAGGCAGGTGGTCACTGTCAGTTCGTGATTCAACAAAGAAATCAGATATAAATGGAAGGAGAATAGGGGAGGCAAGGGCATAATCGATTACACTGGGGCCCTTGACAGAAAAATGAGTATAACCCCCAGGAATGTCTCTCCCCACAGTTCCATTTAATATAACAACTTGGAGACTGAGACTAAGGTTGGCTAACAAGGCAGCATACGCATTGATAGAATGGTCTTTAGAGGATCTTGCAAGGTTGAACCAAGGAGGGGTTGATGTTTCAAGATCCCACTTCAAATGGCTAGCCAGTTTGATGTTATTAGGTCCTATTCTGGTATTTAGATCACCCATGAGAAGAACAGAAGCTGTGGAGTGAGTCCTTAAATGGAGATTTGCAAGATTCTCAATCTCGGTCCAGTAATTATTCGGGGAAGGAGCAGAAGGTGGTATGTATAAATTGAAAAGTAAAATAGTAAATTTGTTACACTGCAATAACAGAATCTGAATATAATTGGAATGGGAAGGGATAGAAGATAGTGTAAACAAGGAAGAGGATTGAAAAAGACAACATAGTCCAGCTGCAGGGCGACCCTTAGGGTTAAGTTTAATAGCGGGTATATGAAACGTAGAGAAACCCGGAATAAACGGAGGTGTTAATGACCAGGTTTCTTGAAGAAGAAGAATATCATAGCCGGATAGAAAACTGGTTAAATCCTTATCTAAGGCTTTTCTCTGCCACCCAGAAATATTCCAGGAGAGGAATTTAATATGAAAAGGGGAATTAGGGGGCAACTGAGAAGTATCATCCAGTCATGAAGAGGCTGGAAATCTAGGATTAGGGGTGGATGGAATGGGAAAGGGGGGGGAACAAGCAGATTGGAGGCGAGGGGAAGTTATCTGGGGTGGGCTGGGGCTAGATTGTGGTAAGGAAATTAAGGGCATAGTATGACAAATACCTAAAGAGGAAGAACAATTTGAATCCCTACAGGGTTTTGTGCTATTAAATGTAAGTTTGGGATTGACTAAATCAAACTTTAAAGGGGGAGGGTCTTGAGTAAGAGCATCAACCAGGAGAAAAGCGTCGGGTGTTACACTACGTTTGATTAAACAAATTGGGGATAGCGGGATAACGGAAGAGGGCTTGGAAGAATTGGTAGGTATAAAATTACAAATAATTTAAAGAAGGGAGATTCATCACATGACAACATTGCATCTCAAGTAAGTATAAATACATGTTATTGGTGATAAGGTTGAAGAAAAGATGTAGTAGCCATTTTAAAATGCCACACTATTTCTACTGTAACATGAAGTTGGGTCCTGAATCATTTTCTTTTCAGACTGACTAAAGAAAAGCCATGCATGCTACACCAGCGGTCCCCAACCTTTTTGGGACCGCGGGCCGGCTGAGCCTCTGAGGAAGGCCGGACACCCCCTGTGCTCACGTGGGCACTCTTTGGCGCATGTGTGTGCACTCTCAGGTGCATGCGTGAAGTGGTGGTGCAGTGCGCGTGTGCCAGCGCTGCCATGAGTGCTCCCTCACTCCTTCGCACAAGTGCAGGAGCGCCTGCGTGCCCGTCCACGCGCCCACCCACCCTTTCACTCGGGCGCATGTGTGAAGGGGTGGGGGACCACGCACGCCAGCGCTGGCATGCTTGCGCAAAGCAGCTGTGGGGAGGGGAGTGCATGCAGGGGCGGGCAGAATGGTCTTTCTCTGCGGCCCGGTCTGGCTCAGGCCACAGACCAGTAACGGGCCACGGACCGGGGATTGCCAACTTCTGTGCTACACTATAGCTCTATCCCACATAGCTTAATAATCAAACTGAGAAAGAGCAATTTGCAGTAAAAATGCAGATGACAGACACGGCTTTTGGAAGCCTGTGTAGGAGTATTTATTTTGCTGTCACCTGGGTGTGACTAGAAAAGTAAGACACCATCACATAGGTTCCAGTAGCTTTCAATTCCTGCTTAACTGGGTTAACAAGACACACCATACTAGAGGGGAGGAGAAGCCACAGCTAACAAAACCTCCTTGTTCACAAACATGAAAGGAGCCAGAGCTTGGAAAAATCAGGGGTTTCATTAGAAGATGAGGCCCCTGATTTTTCCTTCAAGATGCCTGGAGTCTCGAGCAGATATTTTTCTTAGGGGCAACCAGAGCTGAACAACATGATTTGTTCATTGATTTGTTCCCTTGGATCATTTTTAATCTGTGTACTGCACTGATATGTTGCCTTGCTCCAAAGAGCTAAAGGGAGCATACATTGTTCTTCCCACATTTTATCCTTGCAAAAACAATGGGAGATGGGTGGAGCTGAAATATTGTAATCTGGAATGCTCAATGGCATCATGGCTCAGGAATGATTAAGCCCAGACTCCCTCAGTCATAGGTCTTATGCTATAGTCATCTGGTGGGGCAATGATGGATTTGCTAAAAGGCCTGTGACTGATGAAACAAAATCAAGAGAACAAAAGGGTAACAGAGATGGGAGTGAGCACTTTCAGAAGCACACGGACAGAGAAAGAAAGGTAACACAGCAAGCTCTCTTTTATACCCCAACACTTCCACCCCCAATCAATCAGTCAATCCTGCGAGTCTTACAGCTCACATTAAAATATAACAGTTAGACTTTAAGGTGCCACATGTTTTTGTTTTGTTTTGTTCCCTTGGATTTTGCCTAATGTTCTGTACCTTGTAGTGCCCTGCAAATCTATTTCACTGAATTACCTTGATGTTTTCAGTCATAGAGAGAATAACTTCTACTGGTCTCTTTACAGCAGGCATAGCTCATTTTCATTTTCACTGCTTTTGGTGAAGTCACTTACTTATACAACTAAATAAACCAAACTCCAGCTAAGACAGTCACTTAATATTTTGAGAATGAGCTGCTTCTTCCGAGTGTCATGGTAAACAGAATCATGGGGGGGGGGAATAATTCATTTTCTGGTGTCATTTGGCAAATGGGCGCTTCTGTTTTTTCAAAATTCCAAGAAACCATTTCTCAGTCAGGAACCTTCAGGGCACCATGCCTTCACCACTCTTCAGAAAAACTAGTTCAGCTTGTTTAACACAGTACTTGCCTACTAAAAACCCTAAAAGCGGTAGGCTACTATAAAATGATCAAAAGGACTTTATACACCATCCAAAAGTATTTCAATACCCTCTAACTACTGTGTTATTTAAAGCATTAATTTGAGGAGAGAAGCATGATGCACATTTGTAGTCTACAGATAACAAGAACACTTTACTAAGCATTTTACAACACTAGTAAAGCAAGCTCCCATTCTGAAACAAAAAAGGATACTATACTGCAACAAACAATGTAAATTGCCACTATAAACCTCAAAATTGTTGAAGTTTTATTTATAACCACTGTTTGTAGTTTGAGGGACTGGGAGGGACTTTTCTGAGCTGGGAAGATTATCTAACCAATGATTCCTTCCTGCTTTGAAATTCAAAGAGACCTGCCTCTCTGCCGAGTGTCCCACCCCTCTCTTTTGTTGGTTGGAGGCAGTTGTTTGTTGCTGATGATCTGGTCAGTTGGTTGCTAGTATGTGTGCAGTAAAGAAAGCAGCATACATAAATTTGTATAAATTTGCTTCAAGCCATTGTAAGTAAATAAACATTTTTATTATTTCTCCTACAAATGTCCCAGAATGAGATTGAGACTTTAAGTGCCAGTTAATGAGAAAAGGATGGACTATGGGGAACTTTGTGAATCTCTATTTCTTCTGTGTAGCAAAAGTATTATTTTATCAGAAATTTCAAACTCTTTAGCAAAAATACTATGAACTCAGGCAGATTAATCAATCTGCTGTATGAAGCTAAGATCTTCGTTCTCCCTCATATTAAAACAGACTTTTTTGCTCTCATTGCATTGATTAAGGCTCTTCTCTAATTACCCTCAGTGGGCAAAATAAATTACGAAAACACAAAGGAAAGGGCCTTTTTTTTTGTGACACCCAAGTCTAGAATGAGGGACATTATTTTCCCACCAATATTGTACTTTTTTAGACATCAAAATAAAACATTTTATTTTGTCTCCAATTTAACAGTCTGTTCGATACCACTTAGTTCTGCAAACTGATGTCTTCATGTGCTTCACTGCTGATGTATTTATTTTATGTTTATATACTGACCTAGAATTGCTTTATGAGGTTACAAACAGTAAGTTTTTGAATACTTTTTTAGCACAGATCTCTTCCATCTACCCTATTTCCCAGAAAATAAGCCCTAACCTGAAAATAAGCCCTAGTATGATTTTTCAGGATGTTTGTAACATAAGCCCTATCCCAAAAATAAGCCCTAGTTAAGTGAAATCCCGCCCTCCACCATTGTGCAGCATTGTGCAGCAATCAGAAGATGACACGACTGTAAAATAAACATCCTCAGAAAATAAGCCCTAATGCGTTTTTGGAGCAAAAATTAATATAAGACCCTGTCTTATTTTCGGGGAAACACAGTATTTTTAGATGGATGGACAGAGCATTTCACACTGGATCTTTTTTTCTAACTTGATAAGCACATATTCAACTTGTAAATAGATGTCTTAAGTTTTAAACGTTGAGAAATGAAATAAAGATTGCATTTGAAAAGCAAAAAAAAAATAAGAATACTTAAAATTAATGAATGATGGCTACTGAACAGCCATTTATAAACGACCCTGGAGACTGAAAGCTACAGAAAGAAGGCAAGATGAATGATATATGTTAGGATATCACATGCTTTTTCATTCACTATTATCTAATGTAAAAGACGATGAGCAGTGATGGAGGCTGATGACAAATATGGATGTTTCTGTAGGTGACAAAGTACCTTAAGCTGATCATGGTTTCCTTGTGGCATCCTACAGCTACACATCAAGCAGTTGTGTAATAGAAAGCCAATAGAGATCCCTCCGAGAGACTGCCACACTTTCTAGTAAGTGTTCTTTATGTGTGTACAATGTGTATGAGCCTGTGATTTGTCACAGCTAGTGCCAAACTGGTATTTTAAAATGAGAAATGTAAGGAACTATCAGGAAATTACTCATTCTTGATGAAAAAGGCACTTTTCACATATTGAAAAAGCCAAGTGAAATATTCGCTGACCTCTACAAGATTTCATGCTTCCAGAGGGAGACCAAGAGAAGGGCTCCGTTTCTCATTGTGGGTTTTTTTATGCATGTATGCATGCATGCATGCATGCATGTATGCATGCATGCATGTATGTATATATGTATGTATGTATGTATGTATGTATTGATTGATTGATTGATTGATTGATTGATTGATTGATTGATTGATTGATTGATTGATTGATTGATTGATTTGATTTGATTTGATTTGATTTGATTTATATCCTGTCCATCTAGACCAAAGGTCTACTCTGGGTGGTTACAAATTTAAAACCAATGAAACCAATAAGCATATGTTCTAAATCCAAGGTGGTGAAAGTATAAGAAATTACGATATGGCAGGAGGGAAAGCCTGCCTGAATAGCCAAGTTTTAAATTTATTCCTGAAGACACCCAGAGAGGGAGCCAGGTGAATCTCCATAGGCAGAGGGACCACTGCCAAGAAGACCCAGTTTCTCATTCTTTCCTTCCGGACTTTCCTCGGTGTTAGGCTTTTATAATTAATTTTATTTCCCTCCTCCCAAGAACCAATTCCCACAACAGAAACCATCTACTTAGCATTAATGGTCTTACCTATACAACTGGCGATGGCAAAGCTGCAAAAGAAAGGCGATATTTGCAAACTGTATTTTCAATGAATCCAGCACTTTTCAAACCACACATGACTTACAGATAGGTCTGAATACATTCCTGGATGCGCTGAACAATAAAGTTTGGTGTTTCTTTATTTCCATTTCCAAGGGCTTCTCTTTCCCAACAAGCTGGCAGCACACTTTTACTGTAGTGCAGCAATCAAAATGATGGCTAAAATCCTGTGGCTTTATTATGCAAGTAGAAATCAAAAGGCGTAATATTCACTTGCTTCTAGCTGGCAATTAATAAACACCACAGTGATTCTGGGTGGTACACATGCATGCTGTCTTGGTGTGGGAGCTCATTTATTACTGATGAGATGCAAAAGATGTAAATTATACCTTTTGCCTTCAATTTGCATAAGAAAGAAAAATTTCAGCCGATATCTGTTTCCATCATAATTATAATAATTAATACTGGTATTCTCTAGGAAGCTCCCACAGGAGATCTTACCTCCTCACAATACAATATTGTACAAATAAGAGTAAATATACTTGTTACAAATCCTGCATTCAAAACAATTCTCTTCCTCTCCTAATACAAGCTGTTGTGCAGACTTTACTTTTCATTCTTCATGCAGTATTAAAGGTTAGTGGGAATTTCAGAATCATGGGCTACTACTAGGTCAGGAAAGCTAAGTGGCCTCCAATACCAGACATGTACCATGGCCATATCTAAATAAAGATTGGCTTTTAATATGCAAGGGTTTCCTATTTAAATAGAACATTAAAAAAATAGAAGCTGCCATCCTGTTGCTTAACACAGTAAGTCGCAACTAGAGAAGGCCCACTGAATGAGAGGGAATTTGATAACTCAACTCCATGTTCTGCTGATGCAATAGGCCTATTCCAGTTGCAGCTTACTGTGCTAAACAAAAGGATTTCAATCAAAACATATTAGTCAGTTCAAAAGAATTTACACCAACCTCCACATGGATCTGCTTAAGTCCTTCCAAGGCTCTTTCATCCAAATATGATGTAATAGATCTGTGGATGTATAAAAGGGTTTCAGTCAATACAACTATACTGAATTCTGTATTACAGCCTTCTAGAATTTTTTTAAAAAATTGTCCATTAAACAGATATCCTGAACATACCAATCAATCAACAGATTCTGCTTATTATTTTCTCATAAATACAACCCATTGTTTACATGTTTAGCTCTCAGTGAATTCTGTTCAAGATGGATAGAAAGGAGCACCTGGACCCTAGATCATCAGTGCTTTCCTCATGGGATGATGACTAAGTATGAAGAAAAAATCTAGGTTCTTGCTTGCAAAGAGAGCCATCATACAAATGGAAACTTCGCTGTCAAAGCTGGCCTTTTTTGGAACTGATGATATTCCAATTCTAGATGGCAGCAATATTTTCTTCTATTTCGCTTGTCTTTTATTTTGTTTATACTTCAGTTTGTAGCACTGGTAAATCTGCTTGAGTGGCAACTATATAGAATAAGTTTATATTTCCTTAACTTTGGATAAGGAAGCATATAAAGATAAACTGCTTATTTATGCTAAATCTCTGAAAATAAAGTTTTATAGTGTATATGCTATGCAAGATACCAGTCAGCAAGTAATGTGCTTTTCAGGAAAGATAAAGAGATTCTGATTAACAGCCAGTACTGCTGAGATTTGTTTAGATTACTGCTGTACAAGCACCTTTTTTCAACAATAGTACAGTCCTGGCAGATGCCAATTAAGACTGCAAGCAGATAAGTCTTAGTTTGTTGACTAAAAGCAATAATATAAATATAGCTAGTTTAAGAAAGTTAAGACAGAGAAAAGGAAAGAAACATGAATAACAACTAAGAAAACTGCTCTTTTAAAAAGTATTTAAAAAGAATAATTGGCCGGAACCCTGTTTGTGTAACTTGACTCATGTAAAGCTGAAGATTACAACATCCACGAACTTTTATTAATAGTTTCCTATTCCCCCTGTAATATAGATTTGTAGGCATTAAATTCTCCCCTGAAATCCTGAAAACCCGAAAGACTTCCCCAGGTCAAACAGGATCCAGAGGTGGTGGTTAGGAAACTTTTAAAGATTAAATTCCATGGCTTTTGGCATTATCATCCAGATGGCTGTGGAGCCAAATACTGTGTGCTAATCTATTATAATCAATACTGTATTTGCCGGCATACAAGATGACTGGGCGTATAAGACGACCTCCCAACATTTCCACTCAAAATATAGAGTGGATGGCTCTGCTGTGGCGCTGGCAGTGGCTGCCTGGAGCCCGCCCTGGAAGTTTATGGCTGGCGAGGAGGAGGGCGAGGAGGAGGGGAAGCGGCTGGGCGAGCAGTAGCAGCGGAGGAGGGGAACCGGCTTTCGGGCGGCGGGTGGGCGAGCGGGCAGCTGGCTCAGCGATGCAGGGCAGCGGGCAGCCCGGCGGCGGGCTCTGGCCGCTCAGGCATGGCGGGCTCTGCTTCCCTCCCTCTGTCTGGACCGACCACCTGCCTGCCCACCTGCCTTCCTCCCCGGCCGGCGCAGCCGTGCATCACTCACTCAACGCCGCCACCGCCGGCTCCTTCCTGGCCCAACTGAAGTGCACCCGGCGTATAAGACGACCTCCCCACTTGGGGGGCATGTTTTTTGGGCCAAAAAAGTCATCTTATACGCCGGCAAATATGGTAACTCTACCCTTCTGATGAACACAAGAATAAGAAAATACAGTGGTTATCAGAAAAGGTTACATGTGTACCACCCAGATTAATAGATATATAAAGCTCTGATTGTTTGGCTGCCTTTCTAAAGAGCTGCAGGAAGATTCAGATTATGAATGTGTTTCATCAAATCATTGGAATAAACACTGCAATTCTAGCAAAAAAGTGACTGGGTGATAAGGAATATATACATAAAACACACTAGCCATTTTTTAAAAAAATAACAAGTAATGGATCAAGCAACAAACAGGAAGTTACCCTCGCAAATTTGAAATGTTAACAGCAATGAATTACTTTAGGAAGGGTGTGACAAGTTATATAACAAAGTCATTTAAAAAAGTTCTGAAAACAGCAGCTCTATATGAACCCATTTATACATATTTTTTCAATATCAGTCAGGACACATGGATAAACCCTGCTTACATGCTAAATGACAGTGAATTAAATGAGGCTACAGTGTTGGTTTTTCTTCTATTATTGCATCACTTCTTAACTTTCTTACACAGTAGCTCCAGGAAAAACACAGTGCACTCTGCCATTATGCCTTGGGATACGAACAGTCTGTTAGGGAACTTAACCTTTGTTCCCTTACTGGCACCCAACTCTCAAAAATCTAAGTTTGTTGCTGGAGGAGCTATGCCACTACACTCTACAGAAAATCGAAAGAAATTACGTTAAAACATACGTAATATCATTTGTTTATTTCAATATACTAATTTTATTCACATCAATCAGTCCAATCTACTAATAAGATTAATGTTAAATGATACTGAGCATATGACCATCACACAGAATTTCATATAAAATAAAACAAAATAACTACTTCCAATAGAAGTGAAAACAAAAACATTTCCACAGAACATTAGTTTTATTTAAGATGTTCTAACTAGAAAAGAAACAAAAATATACAACATAAAAAGCACAACAAAACATGTATTTTTGTCTGTTTACCTCTTATTTTTTTCTGCTAGTTCCTTCAAGGCAAGGGTAATCTCAGCACAGGCCAGAATAGCGCCATGGCGTGTATGAAGGTCTGTGCCAACTGCCAATGGAAGCAGTTTTGGCAGAACTGCAACGAAGTTAACATATGTAACGACAATTGGCATTACTACAATCCCCTCCATGTTGCTAAAATTAAAGAGTAGCATTGGTATTAAAGATCCCTAAACAACAACCGCATTTGAAAAACATGCAATAAATTTAACTAATCACCAAATCCTCTCCAGAAGTACAAAAGCAGGATGTTTAACAAAGTGATGACAACAATTATTTAATTATTATTTATATCTCACTATCATATTAGATACCGCAGACCCCAACCTAGAACTTGCTCTGCAGACCCAGTGTTATCCAATGTCCTCTGCTGCCAACATCCAAAACTCAGTTTTACAACCTCTGTAACCAGCTCACTGACAACAGGAGGTGCAACAACAAAATAAATTGGAGGTGACAGATACAGCTAAGTAGGGGAGAAGGACCCAGCAAACAGCAGAACACGGGTAGGAGAAGAGAGAGGATGGCTGAGAGGTTAAGAAAAAAAAATCAAGGAGGAACATGGAGGCAGAAGAGAGAAGGGAAAAGGAGGGTACAATTTACCTATTTTGCTCTGCTACAGAAAGTTTGCCGCAGTCTCTAACATACAAATATTCTCTAGCAGTCTCTCTTCTGCATTCGTAACATCAAGTTCTTATGGCATTAGTTCCAGAGATTTTAGAGCTCAGGTTTTTGAAACTCACCGACATTTGCCATATATTCAGGGGCCTGTGGAGTGAGATTATGCAGAGCCTTGGTTGAGAATTCTCGAATAACACTGGAAGATTGGAGGAAGGAGGTTAGTGTTAGTCAACTCTTTGCCTGACAGCCAAATTTCAAAAGACAGTCACATTTAATAAGTGTACAAGTACTAAATCTCCAAAAGTTAATGTAATTAAACCTACCCATCCCAGTGGTTGATCTTCATGTTAACCAGGTGATCAATCATGGGTTGTGTATACTCAGGAAACCCAGCAATATATACACTGAGATAAGAAAGATGCACAACATTTACAAACAGAAAAAAAGAACCAATCCAAAAATTATTGCAAAGATATGACCAATAGCCCTTACACACAAACTGAAATATTTTTGCCCATCTTCTGCAATAGCAATACCCTCCCCAAGACTATCCAAGGTTTAACTGTTATAGACCTTTTCTGGAACATCATGCAGCTACAGTAAGTGACAGGGACAAATTTTCACCCTTAGCTGTTGAACTATTTTTTTTTTGGCAAAGACAATGAATGAATGAATGAATGAATGAATGAATGAATGAATGAATGAATGAATGAATGAATGAATGAATGAATGAATGAATGATATCTGCCCTCTCTTAGACCTAGCCCGTCACAGGCTTGGAACACTGTGGAAGAAAGTTGAAGAGTGGACTGGCCGTTGCAAAGAGGGGAGAAGTGTTAGTTGTTGAGGACTGAGAGAAGGAGAGACAGGGGGATTGCATTATTTAGTGTAAAGCAGTGGTCCCCAAACACCAGTCTGCGGCCCGGTGTCAGTCTGTGGGCTTCCTTGAACTGGGCCATGGACACGGATCTCCACACCCCCATGCATGCATGCATGGGGACGTTGCGCTTGTGGGTGGGCATGTTGCACTTGCAGGTCGGTGTGTTGAGCTTGCGCGCATGCTCACAAATGTGACATCCCCCTGCAAGTGCAACACACCCACTCACAAGCACAACACCCACCCGCAAGCGTGACATGCCCACCCACGAGCGTGGGGTGCCCTGCCCGCCGCGCACAGAGCCCATGCCCCCCAACCAGTCTGCGGTCCAAAAAAGGTTGGGGACCGCTGGTGTAAAGGGAGCAATGAGGAAGTTCAGAGAAAGATTGGAAGACATACAACTTGTAACAGAAACTGAATGTCTGACAGTAAACCAGACTAGCATAAAGGTACCTATCAATTTTACAAATCTTGATAGTGAGTGCACAAGGGCCTCAGTAGCTAATCTTATCACCAAGTTAAACTTACATGACTATAGCCTCACCCCTACCAAATAACCTGGTCCCATATTTTAAGGACAATTAATTGTAAAGACTTAGACCACAATTTTAAACCAAGTTGGAATTAAACAAATAATCATAGTCTCAGAAACAGAATTAGATCAGTGTGGTCCACACCTCTGTGCAGTAGCATGCTGTACCTTCTGTCCTATTTTTCAGGGCAGCCCCACACAGAATGCACTCTCACAAGGTAGTCCATATACAACCAGGGAAGTGTAACTGGGATAAAGTTTGTTTGTAGACAAGGTCACAGCTGACAAACTTCAATCTACGGAAGGTACAACTGTGGTCTCAGTAATGAATTCAGGAGGACTCCAAGCTGCAAACTTGATCTTTCAGAAGAAATACAACTCCATTTAGAAGCAGCTGTACCTTTCCATCCAGGCCAGCTGATTCCCCCACCCACAATACATCTATCTCTCCCAGATTACACTTGAGCTTATTTTTCCCATCCATTCTGAAACTGCCTCCAAACATTTGTTCAAGCCTCTCTGGAATTAGCAGATGAAAACAAGAGGCAGCGCTGTCTGTCATTCACGTCCTGACCGATGGTACTTAAGCTGAAACCTTCAGGTGACTTCCCTCAGTAGGTTTATGTAAACATGATACAGTTTCAGAGAGATGATAGAACTTTATTTATTTATTTATTTATTTATTTATTGAATTTATATCCCGCCTATCTGGACTATAACTTTGCAGCACACCAAAAGCTGGCAGAGTATGAAGTAGAGCACCTCTCCCCCAAATTAACTAATAAGATTGTCCCATTCTCATACCCTGAAACATACAAACAACTGGTCTTTTGTGCCATCGTGCTAATACAAAAGTGAGTGCTAATAAGTGGGACACTGAAGACAAACTGTGTAAAAATATGGAATATTACATTTCCGTAGACGAAGTATTATCATTGGATTACTGCTAAAATAATTAAAACTTGATTAGCAGGAAAAATTAGTAACACTGAAGCCACTGAATGCAGTTCCTCTCATTTTGGTGGAACATAATCATGTACGAAAATACGAATTGCAGCTCTTAGGATGCTGGCTGAAGTCTCAGGGAACCAGTATGCTTCTCAGCCATGGAGAAAAACTAACTGGAATGACTGCATAGAAAATAAGTCAATTGTTACAAGCATTTGGGCCCACCATGCTGTGACAAACCCAGACCTACTGGGATCTATCACACAGTTACTAAGCTGCCACCAACCATTCCCTATAATAAGTCACATAGACCAGGGATGGATTTTTAAACAATAAAAGAATAAGGTTTATTTTAAATACAAACAGGGTAAATAAAACAATCAGGTGAATAAAATAAAGTAACGTGGCTTATTCTCACACACACAAGCATACAGTTTGGTTCACCTAGAACCTTTAACTTAAAGCACAGACCCTGAACCCATCAGTTCTGGCTAACCCACAGACACCTGAACTTATCAGGTTGGTACTCTGACACACAGTAGTACCCTGTCAGACACCCAGACTCCCACAACAGCTTCTTCTTCCCCAGCTGCTGCTTCGTCCCAACCCAGTGTCTCACAGTCTGTCTCAGCATCTCCCTTCACCACACAGGCATCACATATTTATACAGTACAGCCCCTCCTCCTGATGTCCCGCCTTCCACTCCCCATAGGATGGAACTTTCCCTCCAAACCCATGACAGACAGGTAACATCAGTGCTGTTATGTAACACCTCCCCTCTTTAAAAGTTGTTTTGTAGGGGGAAAGCTAAAAGTGCTTTTCACCAAAAAAACAACCTGCATAAAATACACAACAACATTTATACATACCAGATAATACTTACATATACTTACACTCCAAGTTAACCATAGCAAATATGCATTTAAACATTTTACCATATACAGTACATCAATTTACCTTTATTAATACCAACCAAATTCAAAACCAGGTACATTTTAACTTTTTGTTTTCATTATATACATATAGTCCATGTTCTTTCGCCGTCTTCAGTCTTCAGGTCTTCTTGATAAGGCGTCAGCAACACAGTTCACTGACCCTCTGACCACCTTCACTTCAAAGTCATAGTCCTGTAAGTTCAAAGCCCACCTCATAAGTTTGCTATTGTGGGTTTTCATCGTCTTTAACCATTGCAATGGTGAATGGTCAGTACACAGAATAAAATGTCTTCCCCAGATGTAAGGCTTGGCCTTCTGGATCGCGTAGACTATGGCCAAACACTCCTTCTCCACGGTTGCCAAATGTCTCTCACCTTTTTGGAGTTTCCTACTCTGGTAGGACACTGGATGCTGGTCACCATTCTCATCCTCTTGGCACAGAACTGCTCCTACCCCGCTGTTAGACGCATCGGTGTAGATGATGAACTCCCGGTCGAAGTCTGGAGCACGCAGGACAGGATAGTTGATTAACGCCTCCTTCAACCTCTGGAACGCCGCCTCACAGTCGCTGGTCCACGGGATGCGGTCATCAGCCTTCTTCCTCGTCAGATCGGTCAGCGGAGCCGCAATCTCGCTAAACCTCGGGATGAACTTTCTGTAGTAGCCCACCAACCCAAGAAATGATTTGACCTTTTTCTTGGTGTTGGGTCTAGGCCAATCACGAACTGCTTCTATTTTGGCCTCCAGGGGTTTTATCATTCCTCCCCCTACCATGTGACCCAAGTATTTTATTTCTGGGCTACCCAGCTGACACTTGCTGGCCTTTACTGTTAGTCCTGCTGCACTTAACCTCTGCAGCACTAACTCCAGGTGTATCAGGTGATCTTCCCAGGTATTACTGAAGATCCCTATGTCGTCAATGTAGGCCACTGTAAAGTCACTGAGCCCTGCCAAGGTCTGGTCCATCAGCCTTTGGAATGTGGCTGGTGCATTTCTGAGACCAAAGCTCAGGACTCGAAACTCATAGAGACCAAAAGGGCTGCAAAAGGCAGTCTTTTCTTGATCCCTGGGATCAATTCTTAATTGCCAATATCCCTTCACCAGGTCCAATGATGAGATGAACCGACAACCCCCTATGGTTTCAATCAGGTTGTCTAGCCTGGGCATTGGGTAGGCATCAGGAGTGGTTACACGGTTTAATTTCCTGTAATCAACACAAAACCTAATGCTCCCATCAGGCTTGTCCACAAGGACTATCGGAGAGGACCAAGGACTAGAAGAGGGGACGATTATGTTCTCCCTCAGCATTTCGTCCAGCTCCTTCCGCACCTTGTCCCTATAGGGTCCCGTTACTCGGTATGGGGATACTGCCTGCGGGGGTGCATCCCCTGTGTGGATCCGATGCATCACTCCCTTCACTATCCCCGGCTTGTTGGAAAACACCTGTTGATATTTGCTAAGCAGCATTTTTAGTTCTTGCTGCTGGTCTTGGGTGAGTGCAGGACTGATCTTTACCTCCTCTGGGTTGTATTTTACTTCCCCTCTACCCTCCCAGAAGGGTAATTCAGCTTCCTCACTCTCAGCTGCTTTTATAGCAAATAGAACCCTCTGTTCCCCTCTGTAGTAGGGTTTTAGGGCATTCACATGAACCACCCTCCTTGCTTGGTTCTCCTCCTGCTCTATTAGGTAGTTCAGATCTGACATCTTGGAAATGACCCTATATGGTCCTGCCCATTTGAGCTGCAGTTTATTCTCTCTGCAGGGCCTAAGCCAAAGCACTTCCTCCCCTGGGTCAAAGTGCCTCTCTCTAGCTTTGTGGTCATACCATGTTTTCTGTCTGACCTTCTGAGCTTGCAGGTTTTCTGCTGCCAGCTCTAGATTTCTCCTTAGGTCATTCATCAAGGTGTCTATGTATGTCACAACGTCTTGTGGGTCATCCTGGGTGATCTGCTCCCAATTTTGTTTGATCAAATCAAGGGGCCCTTTCACCCGTCTCCCAAATAGAAGTTCAAATGGACTAAACCCGGTACTGGCTTGTGGCACTGATCGATAAGCAAACAAAAGGGATTGCAGCTTCTGGTCCCAATTGTTTGGATTCTCTGCCAAGTAAGCCCTAATCATGCGCATTAGAGTCCCATTGAACTTCTCAGTTAACCCATTACTTTCAGGATGATAGGCAGTGGTTTCCTTGTGCTTAATTCCACAGATCTGCCATAAGCGTTTCATGAGCTTTGATGTGAACGATGCTCCCAAATCTGTGATTATCTCTGAGGCAAATCCCATCCTGGACATATACCCCACCAAAGCATCGGCCACTGTGTTAGTCTCAATGTTAGTCAAGGGTATGGCTTCAGGATACCTTGTGGCATGGTCCACAATTGTTAGGATGAACCTGTTCCCCCTCTTTGTGGCCTTGGGCAAAGGTCCCACTATATCCACCCCTATGCATTTGAACGGAGTGTCAATCACAGGCAAAGGGCACAACTTTGCTTTGGTCCTGTCGCGGTTATTCCCCTGCCTTTGACACACATCACATTGTTTACAGAACTCCCTGATCTGCTTCCCTATGTCAGGCCAGTAGAAATTCTGTGTGATTCTCTGCTGTGTTTTGTTCACTCCTAAGTGTGCAGCAAACATGTCAGAGTGCCCCCTTTGTAAGATCATAGGGCGATACTTTTCAGGTACCACCAGCTGACTTCTGATCCCATCTCCCCCTTTTGAGATATTCCTCAGGGTTTCTCTATATAAAATCCCCTTTTCCTCCAGAAATCTCACTGGGGTTTCAGGTGTTAGCTGGGCGTCAGTCACCTGTTCAAAACACTTTTGGAGAGTGGCGTCTGCCTTCTGCTCCTGTCCAAATCTGCTGTCTGTGGTTAAGGTTTCCACCACAGCTTCTGAACTCCCCCCACCTGCTTCCGTCTCTGGCTCATCATTACCCCCCTGAACTGTCCCTGTGGTGGTTTGTGAGCGTGTAATCACTAGCACCCGTTTCACATGTTCAGCCAGGTCATTTCCCACGAGCACGGCTGCTGGCAGAGTCGATGAAATCGCTATCCGCCAATCTCCCCTCCAGCCTTGAAAGTTGACAGGTACCTCTGCTACTGGCAGAGAGATTATCTGCCCCTCAATCCCTGCCACCTTCATGCTCTCATTTGGGATTATAAACTCCCTAGGGATGATATCTGGATGGCATAGGGTTACTTGGGAACAAGTGTCCCGCAGCCCCCTATACTGACGGTCAAGTATTCCTACGTCCACCCCTGCTGTCTCAAACAACTGAGAATCTGTTTTTATCAGCAAGCAGCGCTTTACCTCCAGAAGAGGACCATTTTCCTCAGCCTGATCAGCAGAGGCAGCTGTCCCAGACTGAGTAGCCATGGCAACAGGCTCCCTCTGTGACACTGAGCCTTGCTCTTTCTGGACACAGAACACAGCTTTTGGCTTGGTCCCACTAGAATTCTGAGGCACCATTCCTTTTAGCTGCTTTAATTTTTCACACTCTGAGATTAGATGACCCTTTCCCTGACAGAAATAACATTTTCTAGTGTATTTGGATTCTCTCTCCTCTTGTTTCGGTTTTCCCTCCAAATTCTGAGGGCTTGGTTTCATGCCTGAGGGCTTCCCTTCACCATGGGCCCCTCCCCCTTGCTGGCTTTTCCCTGGTCCCTGAGAGTACTTGCTGTAGGTTTCTTTGGGTTTACCTACAGATTTCCCCTCACCCAAGGGCTTTCTTATTTGGGAGATAAAATCCGCGATTTCTGCGGCTGCTGCCACAGATTTCGGTTTCCTTTCCCTCACCTGGAATTTCAATTCCCCCTGCAGGACTGAATAGAACTGTTCCAGGGCTATCAAGTCTTTAAGCTGCTCATAGGTCTCTATTCCCTCCTGCGATAGCCATTTCTCAAGCAGCCTCACCAATTGGGCCCCCACTTGGGTAAAAGTCTGTTCTGGCTTCTTGGTGAGGGACCTGAACCTTTGTCTCAGCTGCTCTGCATTTATCCCATGTCTTGCGAACACCAGTTTTTTAAACTCTGCAAAATCTTTCATCCGTTCCTCAGGCATCTCGGCATAAACCTCAGCCAGGCTACCACTGATTAAAGAACGCATGATGGTCATCTTCTCAGTTTCCCTCACTGAGAAGTCCACAAACGCTCTTTCCACTAAGGAAAAGAACACCTCAGGACAATCTCCCTTGTGGTACACAGGGAATTTCTTCAGGTCAGCCTTAGACAGTTGGCCTCCCTCAGAATCCCTATTATTATTATTGTTCTGGTTCATCATTTCCAGTTTTCTTAACTCATACGCCATCCTTTCTTTTTCCAGAGCAATTTTCTCTCTCTCCATTCTTTCTTCCCTCTCCATTCTCTCTCTCTCTCTCTCTAATTCAAATTGCCTTTGTTTCTCCCTTTCCTCTCTTCTTTCTCTCTCTAATCTTTCCTCCATTTCCCTCACCCTCAGTTCATGCTGTTGGGCTAGGAGTATTTTTCTGAGTTCTGGGTCCTGCTCTCCTGTGCTGTCACCTTGCACTGAGCCAAATTCATCCTCAGAACCTTGGTCAATCTGGGGGTCTTTCACCTCACTCATGTCTGCTACTTGGCTTCGAGTCAAGGGCATACCCCCCCTCAGAACAGGCTGCTTTAAAAAGTCAAGCCTCAAAATAAAACGACCACTTTTTTTCCTTTTACCTCAGAACCAGCTCTCCCTAGAGATTGCTGCTGTTCTTCAGCACTAAAGTTGCAACAGTATCGAGTCAGAGCCTACCCCCCTCTGCTGGGCCTCTCAGCTGGCAAGCTAGCTCACTGTTGCTACGCAGATTTGCCTCAGCTTTTCCCGCCAAAACTAGGCTGCCTCAGAGCACCTAAATCTAAGTCTCCCCAGTTGGCACGTTCTTCTACTAGTGCACCTCCCCGTGAGGTACACCTAGAAGATTACCTACGCGCCTCAGACTGTCCCTGACTAGACCCCCCTTGCTCTGGGCACACTTGCCAAGGCTTTGCTGGACCGCTGGACAACTGGACCAGTCGTATCCCACACGCTGGACACCAATCAATGTGACAAACCCAGACCTACTGGGATCTATCACACAGTTACTAAGCTGCCACCAACCATTCCCTATAATAAGTCACATAGACCAGGGATGGATTTTTAAACAATAAAAGAATAAGGTTTATTTTAAATACAAACAGGGTAAATAAAACAATCAGGTGAATAAAATAAAGTAACGTGGCTTATTCTCACACACACAAGCATACAGTTTGGTTCACCTAGAACCTTTAACTTAAAGCACAGACCCTGAACCCATCAGTTCTGGCTAACCCACAGACACCTGAACTTATCAGGTTGGTACTCTGACACACAGTAGTACCCTGTCAGACACCCAGACTCCCACAACAGCTTCTTCTTCCCCAGCTGCTGCTTCGTCCCAACCCAGTGTCTCACAGTCTGTCTCAGCATCTCCCTTCACCACACAGGCATCACATATTTATACAGTACAGCCCCTCCTCCTGATGTCCCGCCTTCCACTCCCCATAGGATGGAACTTTCCCTCCAAACCCATGACAGACAGGTAACATCAGTGCTGTTATGTAACACATGCCATTACGAGCAAGGCAAAAATTACAAGCATTACAACTTGTGAGCTTTTCGTGTGCACAAATTCTGGCATCAAGGGTTCAGGCCCTAGAATAAAGCTCTGTGTCAGGTGGCAATGGACCTCCTCAAACACCAACAGTCTGGAAAAACTCAGCAAATGTCAGGTATGTTATAGGTGAGGCCACACTAGATTCACATAGTGGCAATGAGGGCAGCTGCTGCTGGGCACATGTTACTGCTTACTTGAAAATTTACTTACTTAAGTTGCTCAAATTTGCTCTTATTTCCAGGTCATGTTTGCCACATTATCTGATAGGTCCAGTTGTACCACAATTCAAGGCCAATTTAGTTGGAGTCTTCTCATGCAATCAGCTTGTCCAGAAGTTGTTCTAGCGGTCTTCCAACCATTGCCTACCCCCTCTTACATGATATACAAAGATTCACCCCGCGACATCACTGGGACCCTTCCCAGTTTTAGGTTTTGACCCTAAATTTCAGGTGATTTCTAATCTTCATTAGAAATGTAATAACAGAAATACACAGACACTCTTATTGGGTTGCCATGTCAACCCTGGCAACCAAACAAAGGAATCCATTATATGCTTTTGTTATTAAATTTCTAGTGGAAGTGCAGTTCTTAGCAAAAGGTATTTCATTAATCAGATTCAATACTATGAATGCAA
This sequence comes from Pogona vitticeps, assembly GCF_051106095.1. NCBI lineage: Eukaryota > Metazoa > Chordata > Lepidosauria > Squamata > Agamidae > Pogona > Pogona vitticeps. Next base: position 129,792,160 of record NC_135784.1, read on the forward strand.
CAAGACCATTAAAGGGACATTTAAAGAAGATCAAGTCCAACCCCGTGCTCAGTACAGGATTCCAAATCATTGTGACTACCTTCTTTAGTATCTCCACATATAAGGGGAAGGGGGGGGCTGTTGCTTTCCTGACTCATCATACTTTCTTGTTTTTGTTTAGCTACAAAAAAGGAGTTGAGAAATTGCCTGTATGTAAGAGTAAGGTGCGCACAAAGGAAAACAAAGAGTAAATGAAGGGTGGAATGTGATGGAGTGTAGGTTGAGCATCTTAAAGATGAAAAAAGCAATAAAAAAATAAGATAAATCAAGAGCTGAGAAGCAAGAACAAAGGGACATCTTTTCCCACCACAGATACCTAAAACCATCCCCTTTATCATTAGGCATCCTTCAGTCTCAAAAGACTATGGTAACATGCTCTGTATGGAGGACTTGGAACAGCGTCTAGTGTGGCTGAGGAGGCCAATTCGAGAGTGACAATCCCTCCTACACTAAAGACAAATACAATCTGTCCCCTGTCCAGCTCCCTGGTTTTGCTGCTTTTGTGACTTCCTCTTTGCCTCGGCCTGCTGGACAAGGTCTCTTCAAATTGGGAGAGGCTGTGATGCACTGCCTGCCTCCAGGTTGAACACTCAGATGTCAAGGTTTCCTATTTGTTGAGGACCATTCCTAAGACCTTCAGATCCCACTTGCAGATATCCTTGTATCACAGCTGTGGTCTCCCTCTGGGGCAATTTCCCTGTACTAATTCTCCATACAGGAAATCCTTTGGAATCCGACCATCAGCCATTCTCACGACATGCCCAAGCCAACGTAGACATCGCTGTTTCAGTAATGCATATATGCTTAAAATTCCAGATTGTTCTAGGACTAATCTATTTGGAACTTTGTTCTGCCAGGTGATACAAAAAATGCGTCGGAGGCAACGCATATGGAAGGTATTCAGCTTCCTCTCCTGCCGTGCACAAAGGGTCCAGGACTCACTGCAGTACAGGAGTGTGCTCAGGACACAGGCTCTATAGACCTGGATCTTGGTATATGTCATCAGCTTCTTATTGTGTCATACTCTCTTTGTGAGTCTAGAGAACATGGTAGCTGCTTTGCCAATGCATTTATCCAGCTCGACATCTAGAGAGAGGGTGTCAGAGATCGTTGAGCCAAGGTACACAAAGTCATGAACAACCTCCAATTCTTGTGTGGAGATGGTAATAGAGGGAGGTGAGTCCACGCCCTGAACCATGACTTCTGTTTTCTTCAGGCTGATTGTTAGTCCAAAGTCTTGGCAGGCCTTGCTAAAACGATTCATGAGTTGTTGGAGGTCTTCAGCAGAGTGGACAACAATGGCTGCATCATCGGCGAAGAGGAAGTCCCATATGCATTTCAGTTGGACTTTGGTCCTCGCTCTCAATCTAGAGAGATTAAAGAGCTTTCCATCTGATCTAGTCCGGAGGTAGACATCTTCTGTTGCAGTTCCAAAAGTGTGCTTCAGCATGACAGCAAAAAAGATCCCCAAAAGGGTTGGTGCGAGGACACAGCCCTGTTTCACTCCACTTCGGATGTCAAAGGGATCTGATTTTGAGCCATCAAAAACTACAGTGCCTTTCATTCCCTCATGGAAGGACCTGACAATGTTAAGGAGTTGAGGTGGATATCCAATCTTGGGAAGTATTTTTAAAAGGCCATTCCTGCTAACCAAATCAAAGGTCTTTGTGAGATCTATGAAGGCCACAAAGAATGGCTGTTGTTCCCTGCATTTCTCCCGCAACTGTCTGAGGCAGAATACCAGGTCAATGGTGGATCTATTTGCTCTATTTGCTCAAAATCCACACGGTGATTCTGGATAGACTCTGTCTGCAAGCACCTGGAGCCTCTTCAGCACAACACAGGCAAGCAGCTTCCCTACAACATTAAGAAGAGAGATGCCACGGTAGTTATTGCAGTCACCCTGTCTCCTTTGTTCTTGTACAGTGTGACGATGTTTGTATCCTTCATGTCCTGGGGTATTCCACCTTCCCTCCAGCAAAGACAAAAGACTTCATACAGTTCAGTGGTGATGATCTCTTTACACCACTTCAGCACTTCAACAGGGATGTTATCCTTGCCAGGTGCCTTGCCGGAGATGAGGGAATCCAAGGCTGCTTTTATTTTTGCTAAGGTTGGTTCGCTGTCCAGCTCTTCCAAGACAGGCAGGCACTCAGTGTTATTTAATGATTCTTCAATTACTACATTCTCTCTGGAATATAGCTCAGAGTAGTGCTGCACCCAGCAGTCCATCTGCTGTGCTTGGTCCTGGATGATCACACCTGTAGCAGACTTCAAGGGAGCAGATTTCTTCTGTATTGGACTTAAAGCTTGCTTGATACCATCATACATTCCTTTGATGTTACCTGTGTCCACTACTATCTGTATCTGAGAGCAGAGCTGAAGTCAATAATTGTTGGAACATCTCCTGGCTGTTGAACTTGGCTACGAGCAGCTTTGAAGAGCTTGTAAATTGTACTCGCTAGGACAGGCTTTGTATGCTGCAAGAGCTCTCCTCTTATCCTCGATGGCTGGCATCAACTCCTCCAAATGGGCTTCAAACCAGTTGGCCATCTTTTTGGTCTTCTTGCCAAAGGTGGACAAGGCAATGTTATACACAGCATTCTTGAAATGTTCCCATCGTTCAGGTGCATTTGCATCAGCTGGACCTGGAAGGGTTTCCTCAAGCGCGTGGGCAAATTCCTCCACTTTTCTTTGATCGTGAGTCTTGCTGATGTCAATACGTGGTCTTCCTTCCTGACCTATACTTCACACATATACAGTTGGCAGAATTCTGGGCAGTACCATTTGAGAATGAAAAAAAAGGACCATATTTTTGACTGCCCCTCATCTAAAACAAACAAAGTTACCATCCTTGAATGCAGTAAATTAAGATATCCAGAAGAGGGCTATGTTAAAACTCCCTCCCTTTCCATTTCTCTGTCTCTCACCACTTCTTCGTATAGATAAATACTTCTTTTACATCTAGCCTTACATTTCCTGAATCAATATTCTGAATGTGATGAACTAGAAACTGGATAACGAACTTCTAGCCGATCTCCTCACAAAAAAAAAATAAAAAAAATACAAATACAGAAACAAAACCAAAAGAACCTTCAGGGAAAAATGCATTTCATTTTGTAGTTCAACAAAGAACATTGGAATTATATCCAATGTCTTCTAACAGTTTTCTCAGGAAGATGTATTACATTCTTCAAAGATTACCCATAGGTAGCATTATGAAAGGCGTTGTGAAAAAAAATGACTAACATATGCATTATAAATCAGGTAAAACATGGTTTTTAGTTTATATATAAGAGATTTTTCACCTTATATTTAGGAAGCAGTTAGCTCTGTTACCAACTGCAAAATAATCAGCAGCAGTCAAAATGTCAATTCCGTGTGGGAAAGTACCCTATGGAAAGAAGAAAAAAAATCTTAACATGCTACTTCATAAAAATGATCTGACAAGTTCTTACCACTTCTAACTAGAGTAACATTGTACTCTTTTTCAATATTTCTGTGAAAAAGCAACACTGAAATTAATTCCTAAATTCTTAAGGAAATTTCCAAAGGCTTTTAGATTATTGCAGCAAAAACAACAGAGTCTTGTGGCACCTTCAAGCATAACAAGTTTCATTTGGCACAAGCTCTGCAGACACAGCATACCTACTTCAGATGCACAGAGTCTCTGGTCTTACGTTTATGCTAACAATGACTTTGAACATTTATGCCCAACTGACATTTTCTGCAGCCCACTTCACTCTGCTTCCTCCCTATAATCCTGATGAGTAGCATATAAACGTGTGACTTGAATAGTGTACGCCATAGTCAGAAGATGGGAGCTGTGTCCCCAAGACAAATAATAATTATGTGATGAGAATACTCAGATCTGGTTTACCAGTCCCTTCTTCTGAGCATGTTTTGGGACTGTGCAGTTTGTCCAAGATCACACAGGCTGGCTCTTCTCCTGGGGCACAAAAGTGGGGAATCAGACTCCCAATTAATGCCTACCTCACTGACATATCCATCCAGCCACATCTACAAAATCTCTTGATAAATAAAACTTGTTAGACTTCAAGGTGCTGTAAGAGCTCAGGCCACGGACAAGGCACTGGACCACAGACTGGCACCAGGCCATGGACTAGGGGTTGGGGACCTCTGGCTTAAAGGGCATACTTGCCAACAATTAATTACTTCTTCCCTGATCACCCTCTCCTTTTGAAACTAATTTCTCTTCTTGTCTTTATACACACCACAAAGTTATTGTCTCTTCTATTTATCCCCCCTTCCTCATGACATCAAATATTTGGCCCTCCTGGAATTTATTACTGTTCATTTCTTCTTTCTTTCATTGCTGCCCCACAGAATAAGAAATTTAATGCTCACTCTCCCTTCCCTGTTTTTTCAACACCGATAAATGCAATTATAGGCAGCATTTCTGAATCACTGGGGGGGGGGACAGGTCTCTAACTCTGAAGTACACTACAAGGAGTTTATTCCCATCTTATCCAAGCTAAGGGTACAGTCCTGATGTCTTCTGTACATTATACTAGCGTCCCATGCATTTGGAAGTACTAGCACAAGAAAGAGAAGGACAACCATTTTGTAATGACACCTCTCTCTTTCCCTCCTTTTCCTGGGCTGAAACATGGACTGTTTCTTGCAGCCCCCCCCCCATATCTACAGTATACTGTAACATGACTGTACTTATAGAGAACAGTTTTATGTGCTGTCCAGTTGGAAATAACTTAGGGCAACTTAACAGGGCTTTCAAGGCAAGTGAGATATTTAAGGAGTTGTTTTACCCGTTGTACTTCCCAATGAATTTCCATGTCCGAGCAGGGATTCGAACTCTGGTCTCCAGAGTCCTAGATTGTCACTGTAACACTTTTTAAATGTACGCAACAGAGAGGTATCTGGCAAGAGTAGGGTATGTACTTTATATAAATAAAACATATACTCAACATATAAAACAGGCTGTCATATATTTTATGCCATAACCCTCCCAATTTATAGCTACTATTTAATTAGTTCAAAGACATTTTCATGGGGACATTAACACATGTATTTCCAATAAATTTCTGGAAGACCAGCTAATCAAAGCTGGAAGTTTGGGTGTTAACAACACCACTTACCTGAAATACGATGAAGTCACACCAGGGTGTTTACTAGATGATGGGTAGCTTTGCTGTTACTAAAATCTCTGGCGTAAGAATACCCAGAGGGATCTGAACCTCCTACACAGTTGCCAGATTTTGTACACTCACTATCCTGATTCAAAAGTTTCCTTTACCATACCTTTCTATGTATAAGCTATATTTTGAAGAAGCACAACAACGTTTTTTATTTGTTGATGATAATTTATAATTAGAGACACAGGCTAAGCATTACATCCTAGTTAAATATTGAGTATCACAATTTGAGTAAGATGAGAGCCTAGATAGAAAATTCAATCAGCTGGCATAGTGTAGCCTCTTACAATAAAATTGGTTAAAAAATTATCTGAATGATATACTGTCAGGAACAGCCAAAGAAAATCCCCTGGACTGCAAAGAGAACAAAGCTATCCGTTTTAAAGGAAATCAACCCTAAGTGCTCATGGAAAGGACAGATCCTGAAGCTGAGGCTCCAATACTTTGGCCATCTCATGAGAAGAGAAGACTCCCTGGCAAAAACCCTGATATTGGGAAAGTGTGAAGGCAAGAGGAGAAGGGGAGAACAGAGGACGAGATGGTTGGACAGTGTCATCGAAGCAACCAACATGAAATTGACCCAACTCTGGTACGCAGTGGAAGACAGGAGGGTCTGGTGTGCTCTGGTCCATGGGGTCACGAGGAGTCGGACACAACTTAACAACTAAACAACAACAACAATGTACCCAAAGAAATATCTGTAACCATGAGGTGAACAGATTATGACACTGATGGGAAGAAGATAGTATGAATTTTCCAACAGACCCATGGAAAGATTTCTAATGTTCAGATTTGTAAAAAATGACAAACCTCACTCTTCTCCCAAAAAATATTGTTGAAATGAAGAAAGCTTGTGCTAGCCAAGAATGGATTTTTGTGTGGAATGATTCTGGACATTCATGTTCATTTCTGGTATGGAATACAAATTCCTAAGTTGAGAATTTTTTAATTCTAATTATTATTTCATCAGACTACACTTGGTGGATGCCAGTTTACTAGTAAGTCAGAAACAGTGGGCACCCCACAAACTATACGTACATCCACTGTAGGGGTTAAACTGCTCTGCTAAAAATGAGAAATGAGGTTGTATTCACAGAATAAAAACTAGGCAAAATTGTACCTTTAAGCAGTCCTTTCTCACAGAATATAGCATCCTAACTAGCATGAGCATGTTCACTGGCTGAACTGGATTATTTTGCCATCTCAGTAAGAAACAGTCAATGGAGGGTGTGGTAAAAGCCACCTCAGGGTGCAGAGACATTTAAGGGAGCGGTTTTAGTTTCAGACCCTGTGGGAGTCAGAGCTGATATTAAATGCAAAAGTTGGCAAACCCTAAGGGAGCAATGATTGAACACCCCAACACGAACAAGTACTGGATATTTTAGAGAGAAAAGGAAAACAAGGACCAAATCTATGGTCAAATGTGGTTGTAGATAACAATAGGAGAGCTCTGGTACACAGAACTATGAATTTAGTTTTACACTACTATGTGTCTTCTTTACAGTGTTTTGGCTAACATATTTTTTGTCAGTAAACCAGCAAATGCTGAGGGTACTGAATAGTACCCAGAAATCTGCAGGGATAAGTGCAAAGTACTACACCTCAGAAAAAGAAACCAATTGCACAGTTACAAGATGGGGGATACCTGGCTCAGCAAAATTACAAGTGAGAAGGATCTTGGAACTGTCATAGATCACAAGCTAAAGATAAGCCAACAGTGTGATGTGGCTACAAAAAAGGCAAATGCTATTTTAGGCTCCATTAATAGAAGTATAGTTTCCAAATCCCATGAGGTGCTAGTCCCTCTCTATTCAGCACTTGTTAGGCCTGACCTTGAGTATTGTGTCCAGTTCTGGACGCCAGACTTCAAGAAGGATGCTAACAATTTGGAACAAGTTCAGAGGAGGGCAACAAGGATTATAAGGGTCTGGAAACCAAGCCTTATAAGGAAAGGCTGAAAGAACTGGGCATGTTTAGCCTTGAGAAAAGAGAGGAAGTGATATGATAGCACTTTTCAAATATTTGAAAGGCTGTCATACAGAGGGGCAGGATCTGTTCTCAATCATCCCAGAGTGCAGGACAAACAACAATGGGTTCAAATTAAAAGAAGCCAGATTTCAGTTGAATATCAGGAAAAAATTCCTAACTGTTAGAGCAGTACAACAGTGGAACCAATTACCTCAGGAGTTGGTGGGTGCTCCAACACTGGAGGCATTCAAGAAAAACTTGGATAATCACCTGGCAGATATGCTTTGATTGTATTCCTGCGTTGAGCAGGGGGCTGGACTTGATGGCCTTGTAGGCCCCTCCCAACTTCACTTTTCTATGATTCTATTCTATGATCTATGTTATCTAGGACAAGTTAGCAATTACATATTGCCAAAATTTCAGTGTAAATCCCCATACGGTTGCTGTAGGTTTTTTAGGCTCTTTGGCTGTATTCCGGAGGTTTTTCTTCCTAACATTTAGCCAGTCTTTGTGGCCGGCATCTTTGGAGGACAAGAGTTAGAATTCTGTCTAAATCCCCATAGTTTCATGCTGGACAAATGCACTGACATTGGAAAATGTGAGAAAGTCTTTCTATGAAGGATGTTTCTTGGATGCTGTAAAGCAGTGGTTCTTAACCTTTGTTACTCGGATGCTTTTGAACTGCAACTCCCAGAAACCCCAGTCAGGACAGCTGGTGGTGAAGGCTTCTGGGAGTTGCAGTCCAAAACTCCTGAGTAACCCAAGGTTAAGAACCAGTGCTGTAAAGTATCAGTTTTACTGGGTGTACTGTACAGAATATTCTAGCTCTCATTTTTTCTTTATAGTCAACACACAGATTATGCCTATTCTCCGCAACAAGGTTTTGCCTCCTTGCCTCCAGACAACTTCATTTAAAGAGATTATTCTCTTTTTCACACACAGATATTAGCTGTGAAAGATGGGTCCACCTACTAGTAAAGTTAAACATATGGTTTAACAATGTATGTTGTCATTTTCTATTGCCATTTGCCAACCATAATTGTTGCTGAATACCACCAGGAACTCAGCTGGCAGGGAGAAATGTTTTATCTCTTCCCACCCCATTTCAAAGTTTCAACTTTGTTCAAATAATCTTTCTTCAAGCTAAGAGATAATTAGTCAATTACAGCACAGGTGAGCAAAGGGGATTTCAAGATCTACTAGAAATTTCAAATGATTTGTAGTAGGTCGGCATTTTTGAACAATTTTAGCAAAGAGTCTTTTCTCCTCCTGAATCGGCTGGTGAAACAAGAAATGTTAGAAAGTAAAGGATTTGTATATGAAAGGATTTGTGCACACACTGTGGTTTTGGAAATGAAGGCAGATTCCTGAACTTAAGTTTATACCCAGAGGCACTGATTTATCAATTTTCTGTACATTTTCTTGAATTCCTATTTTGCATCTGATTCTGGCTACTGAATCTTGAGATTCTAGTAAAAGTGAAGTAGATTTTATAAGTTTAAAACAAGGGTGATAAAATACAATTCTCCCCATAACCCATAGGGAGGTATAGCTGCTGCTACCAAATTGGTACACTTCTGAGGCATAACAAAGGGGAAAAAAACCTAGCAAAATGAGTAGATTCACATTGTCCTCCTGGCCTAAAATATGTCCACTTAAAAATTAACGCTACTTGCAAAGCTTCAGAAGGGAATTCAAATTGAATAGTACTAGTAATGAGAATGCCATACAGATAGTGAAAACGATAGGTTCCCAATTTGAGGACAGGAGAGTTTAACTTCATTGTACTGTAATCCTTTGTGTTAATTTCTACTTTCTCTGTGTGTGTGTGTGTGTGAGAGAGAGAGAGAGAGAGAGAGAGAGAGAGAAAGCAGTCCCTAGAACGACAAATTGTGCCACTGGCAGCCATAACCAGTCACTTTCTATTTCTAAAAAGGGCCTATTCAGGCCCAAAACAGGGTAGAGTGATTACATTTAGAGGGGAAACTGCACCCATAGAGGCTTCTGGGAGTGCAATTTGCCATTTAAGGACTAAATTCGTTGTTCAGCTATTAAATGTGCTGCAAAAGTGGCCCTCTATTTATTTATTTATTTATTTATTTATTTATTTATTTATTTATTTATTTATTTATTTATTTATTTGTTTGTTTGTTTGTTTGTTTGTTTGTTTGTTTGTTTGATTGATTTATATCCCGCCTATCTAGTCGGCTAAGACCACTCTAGGCGACTTTAACCTTTGAACATTTTTCCATTTGCACTCTACATCTTGAAAGTTCTAATTTTTGCCTGAGTGGCAAAATCAATATGTTATTTATTTCTGAACTTCCACTGACACTTTTCTGAATTGGGATATAGAGTTTCAGAACTCTTTAAGATGGCCTGTGAATTCTTGAAAGTACAAAGCTAAATCTCCACTGTTTCCTAATTCAATTGAATGACTAGATCTGGTTAAAGCCCTGAATTCTTGTATGACCTTCCAACTAAACCAAAACACCACACCCATCTAGGGTGAAGTTTTCCCCTTTATTATTTTTTTAAAGGATGGACGTTCTTCATTTGCTCACTTTTCAGATATGCCATTCAGTCTTTTGTTTGTTTTTTCCTTTTCTCAGATAATAACTGGTCTTAGTTTCCTATTGACATATAAGAAGGCATCACCACACAGCCTTTTGAATTTGCAACTGACTCATTTCTCACTTTCTGAATGAGGGGAGGGGCTGCAGCTCAGTGGTAGAGAACAGACTTTAGGTGCAGAAGATCCACGATTTAATCCATAGTAACTTCAGATAAAGCTAGGAACAAACATTACATGAAACACTGGAGAGTCAGCTAGGCAGTGTTGGAAATCTTGGGTTAACTAGACTAAGGGTCTATAGCTTCCTATGTCCCCTACACACATCCTAACTAAGGGGCAGGCTTCAGTAGAGAAAGTACAACCTGCCTTCTATTTCAATTTAGCAATAAAAATCTCATTTTCTTGACAAGTTTGGTCTATTTATCACTCCCCTAATACCTTTCACAGTCCTCTGTATTACCTAGACCAGTGGTTCCCAACATTGGATAGCCCAGGTATTCTTGGACTGCAAGTCCCCTAAAACCTGGCCAGCATAGCTGATCATGAAGGTTTCTGGGAATTGCAGTCCAAGTACATTTGGGTTACCCAAGGCTAGGAACCACTGACCTAGACTAATGTTCCTAAGATTACAAATGCTGCCCCTTTACATTTTGATAAACATGCTAGTTTATGAGACAACTTGACTAGACCAACAACCATCTGTTTTTAGCAGAAAACATACAGAGGGGGGAAAGTCACCTAAAACACTATTAATTTGTTTAATTTATTTTTTTATTTAAAATACGTTTACCCCACATATTTAAAAGGACCCACCACAAATTCTAAAGGTTCTTCCAACATAACAGAGAATGAAACATAATGCATACTTAGTGCATTTGTATTTTTACTACTGTATGTTTTTTTAAACAGACGGCCTGTAATACCTATGAACAGTGGGAGACAATGCTGCCTGTTGCTCAGAAAAATGTTTAATATTATCTCTAAAACGTTTCAGTAGCCAAATGTGCAAGGTAGATTGTGGCTTGGCCTTGTGCTAGAAACCTCATCTACCCATTAAGAGCTCCACGGCCACTATAAAAATTCTGCAAATGCTGCCAAGATTCCCACTATCACGACACACAAGAAGTGGACAGAATGTCCTCCCACACCACAAGGCAGATAATTTTTCTGTTCTTTTTTGGGGGGAGAGGACAAGTTTTACTGCCATGGTGGGCTTCCAATGTGAATGCCACAACTTCCACCAATAGGAGCACTCAGGGCAGACAATGAATGCAGGCCTCAAACTCAGTGTGTATATGTGCATAGTCACCAGTTATCACTGAGCTCTTCAGAAAGAAAGAATGTAAAAAGAAAATAGTACAAGGCTATCAAACCTCACACCATTTAAATAAGTTTCTTTTATTTTCTAAATCTATTTTTTTCAGCAACGTGTACCTCTCCACCCACAGTAACAAAGAGCTTTCCGTTTGGTTCCTGAGATTTCCTGAAGAGTAAAACTGATTAATCTAGAAAGCTGTGGTACTGCATACTAGTCAGGTGCACAACTCCACTGACTGGCAAGAGACAAGGAAAGTAAGTGTTGCTGAAAATTAGAGGAAAAAGAACTTTACATTAGCCACCAAGTTGCGCCCTCCCATTTTCTCGACCTCCATTGCATTTATAATTTTACAAAGTTACCTCTACTGGAGAATGGCAAGACCCATAGTAAGAATAATGGAGATATTGCTTCTACTGCTGTTCAGAAATAACTGTGTACATGCAAGTTTCTAAATTAATCTACTACCACCTTTAGGACTGTGCTGATTTGTAGAAGAACATTAAGCTGGAGGTTCGTTCCCAAGATACATCAAACTATCACAATTATGTTTTAATAGGTACACAAGAAATATATCATAATCATTTTGAAATTATTTATTCAAATTTGCCAAACCTTCCCTCACTTCTACAAATGACAAAATGCCTACACTTAATTTTATGCTACAGTAGATTTACAAGAAATTAAATGATGAAAAGGCTTGTGTTTTTTTCTTAGTTACCGTACCTGTCTACCAACATTCTCCTGGAAGGCAGCCTAAGAACAGAGAGAACAAACACACAAAAATGAGTCAGGTTTGCTTGCAGATAAACAGCAGATCATGAATTCAAAACAAACATGCAGCAATATAAATGACCCATGGGCTTTATTTTAAAAATGTAAAGTCAGCTTTGTTGGGTGCTTGTGCCCTCAAGGAGTTGTCACTGCTGCTCTATGTGCTAATGCTCTTTTAAATCTATATCTTACACGCCAACAATTTAAGAATGTGTGTTTATTAAAAACAGACCCACCCACAACAGTGCCCTTTATTGCTCACACAAGGCTTCCTACTAGAAAAGAAAAGGCAATGCCCTTAGAATGTAAGTACTGAGAGAGTGGTTTTCTATGATGCTGCTTCTGGGAAGTTGCCTTGTGCTAAACTTGAAATTCTGCAGATTTGTAATCTGCTTCTCCTCCTTTCATAAACTGTACAGAAGCTACTGGCAATTGTCCAACTGGAATGGTTTTCCTATACCATTTGTACTTTCATACTATGTTTATGCAAAATGTTTTTATGTAAACCTGTGCTAAACTGCCAGGCTGAATGGTTCCCTTTTTACTGTTATTATTCAGAAAGAAAACATGACACGGAAAGAAGAATAGCACAGAAGTAGACTAGAAGTGAGGACTCTTTACAATGTAAGTGAATTTTCCAGTCATGATGAGGTCTCAGGATGCAGTAGTAGTAAAGAAAAACCTTTGCTTTCTCTGAACATGTGAATTTGAAACATCTGATTAGTTACCATAATTTTTTATTTACATAACTTCTGCACACTTGATTATGTATCGTTATGTTAATGGGCCCAAAGGACAGTAATTTTGTTAATGCTGATAGTTCCAGATCTAGTCTCTGATATGATCATGAACAAGGCAGATAACTACTGATGATACAGAAGTTGGAGCCATATTGATATACTGTACATGTATTTTTATTAGCAGGCATCCATTACATTCTAATCCATAAACAATTTAAGAAGTTCTTCATGTACAGCTTTGACTCTTTTTTTTGCATGTTTTGCTTTTGTCAAACCCCAAATACAACAGGGTCTGTGATATTTTATTTCTAAGATCATCGGAGGACCTTCTTAAATATACAGTCAAGGCATGGACCAATACTGAGAGCTGACATTAACTTATTATCTCATTCCCTATAGAAAACTGACTGGGAAACATTTTAAAAACAGACTGAACTACTATTTCTTGCATTTGTCCAATCTTTGTGAAGATAAAACTATCTAATAAATTGTGCTTACACCTGGAGAGAATGCCTTTAATGCTAAATACAATTATTTAGAAAAATACTGCAAACATACCAAAACATAACGGACAGTTTACACTAAATATACTGGATTCATGAGCACTCCCACTGACCTCAGTAAAGCTTACATGATCTAAAGGTTGTGTAAAAATGTGTCTCTTGAGTGATTATTGCTGAATGAGACTGCAGCAATGATCTTGTGCTGGCTGAGCAAAGGGTTTTTAAATGTTTTTTATAAGTAAAACCGTTTTACCCCTCCCTCAATTCAGAAATACCATGTTTCTCCAAAATTAAGACCTAACCTGAAAATAAGCCCTAGTATGATTTTTCAGGATGCTTGCAATATAAGCCCTACCCCAAAAATAAGCTCCAGTTAAGTGAAACTCCACCCTCCACCATTGTGCAGCAACCAGAAGAAAATGAGAGGACTGTATTTGAATAAATGTAGTTGTACATGAAAAAAATAAAACATCCCCTGAAAATAAGCCCTAATGCATGTTTTGGAGCAAAAATTAATATAAGACTCTGTCTTATTTTCGGGGAAACAGGGTAGGCAATCCTAAATATCCTCAGATTTAAAACAGATCACATGAATTAAAAAGATCATTTGCTTATCCTGAAAGAGACTGGTTGGCCTCACACATTTTTGGGGTAGAAAGAATCCAAGCTGCAAAGGCCATTCTCAAAAAAAGGCCATTCAAAAAGGAAAAATCACTACTCTGTCATAAGACTGAGCATACAGGCTAGCTAGTACGAGCTTTGCTAAATGAAACACCGTATATATGGGGGTGGGGGAAAAAGACGTTTAGAGAGAAAGGTCACAGAGCAGACTGAAAAGACAGGTTTTCTTTAAAGAGTTAAAAAACATGTTTGCTTTACAAAAGGTAATGAAGTGACAGTCCTACAGAAAGAGGAATATTTTGTCATGTATCTACCAGAACCAGGGGACATCCACTCAAACTGAGTTTTGGGAGAGTGAGAACAAACACCCAGCATGGTGTTAGTCTGTGGAACTCCTTGCCATACAATGCACTGATGGCATCATGCCTAGATACCTTTAAAAGGGGATTGGATAGATTCCTGGAGGAAAAGTCTATTGCAAGTAACAAGCCATGATGGGGATGTAGAATCTCCACCCTAAGATACAGGAAGCTGGACTAGATGGGCCCTTGGCCTGATCCAAGAGGGCTCTTTTTATGTCCTAGTAATCTCAGGATTTTAGAGATCAAACAGTTCTCTGCATAAATTTTCAAAAGGGAAACTTAGCTCCACTTATGGGTCAATCTGAACCATTAGCTAACTCTTAGCTAGCTTTTTAACTCCTTCCTGGCCAAACAGACTTATCAGAATCATGCTTACCAGGGGATTCTGTGTCTGGTTGTATAAACGGAGACACAAAAAATAATTTTAAAAAAATACAGAATAAAATATACAGGATGTCCTCTTGTACTCAATACCATATAAGGGTGGTGCCTCACATAACGAGTGCACCGTTTAACGACGAATCCGCATAGCGACGCTTTTTTGCGATCGTTTTTACGATCACATTGCGATGTTTTAATAGGCTAAACATTGCATTGCGATGATCGGTAAGCGTTTCGCTTACCAATCTTTGCATTCCAATGTTAGGGAAACAGCTGATCGGCTGTTCCAAAATGGCCGCTGGATCAAGAAAATGGCCACCCGCAGTGTTTTCGCGCCCTGCCCTCGCTTACCGAGGCGGCAAAAATGGCGGCCGGATGAGGAATCTTCGCTTACCAGTGAGTTTTCCCCCCATAGGAACGCATTAAACAGAGTTTAATGCGTTCCTATGGAGTTTTACGTTCCGTTTAGCGATGTTTCCGGATAGCAACGTTTTTCCTGGAATGGATTAACGTTGCTATGCGGGACACCACTGTACAAAGATACATCAAGCATGGGAAAATCCCAGAATCCTTTTTCCCATCAATTAACCACTTCTCACCCAAACACCAAGTAATTGTCTGGGCTATTGTTCAACAAGTTTTCTAGGTATCTATTGCTTGGAGCCACAAAGTATCAAAATGCATAAAAGAAATGGTAGTGAGCGTAAGAAGGTATCCTGTTTAGGGTGTCCAGTGGTTTCCCATTCCTGGGTCCCCAGATGTTCTTTGATTACAACGCACAGAAGCCTTTACCGCTAAATATGCTGGCCAACATTTCTAGAAATTGTAGTCCAAGAACACCTGGAGACCAAAGGTTGGGAACCACTCCTTGATTGCTGACAGTTTGTCCTTTGCTATTTAAAATCTGGTATTCTTTTGTTTTCTGGAAACCTTGTCATGATATTATACAGTAATATAGGGTCATTTCCTATTGTTTTGAATTGTGGATACAGAAGCACAATATCCCACAATAATAAAATGGAGGATTTTTTAAGGACTTAATCTACAAATTTACATGCACACACAAATGCAAAGGAAGTATTTCTACTACCAGTTTGTGGTTGATGGTAAAAACTGAAAGATTTTTGCACTAACTCCTTGCACTATAATTTTAAAAAGTCTGAACAATGACAAATAAAAATATCGCTGTCTTAAGAACTGAGGTAACTAAATTATAGTCAACTGTACTTACCTATTAAGCTTGCCATAGTAAGAGTAAATGACACACATAATTTACACCAAACAATGCAAACTGCTTTCGTATAAACATTTTCTACCATTAAAAGGTACTGCAAAGATGACAAGCTTAACCTACTTCTACATCTTCATAAAGTTAGTACAATTCCCACAAACTTCAAAAGTAAACTGGGCACATATCTTGGGGCAGTTCAATATATTTTTAATTTCATAATACAGCATGCCCACTATTTCAAATCAACCAGCCTTAAATTACATGAATTATACTCATTAATTTGTTCTACTCTCTGAAAATAACTTTTAAAGAAAAAGGAATTCAGCAAACATACAAATCTATTCCAATATGTAGATTAAATTTGAATGAAACCATGACTTCATTGAAAAGGTGAATAAGGAACTTGGGTTACTAAATTAATCTTTCTTTCTTTTTAGTGTCGAGTCATGTTAAATATGTCTTAGCTTGAACTCCTGGTAGATATCCAAAATGCTAGTGGCTACTCATTTCTGCTTTCTATCTTGTGTTATGTCATGGGAAAATGGAACATTAATTTAAACTAATCTGAATAATAGCAACCCTTTAAGTTACTGATTCCTGATGTAAAAAATTATTTAATCATTGCTAACAGAAAGAGACAGGGTCTACCTATAAATCAAATTTATAAGCTATATATACGTATCACAGTATCTTATTATACAGTCATGGCCAAAAATATTGGCACCCTTGCAATTCTGTCAGAAAATGCAACCCTTCTCTCAGAAACTGTTGCAGTTGCAGATGTTTTGGTACTCACATGCTCATTTCTTTGGTTTGCGTTGGAAAAACAACAACAACAAACAGAGAAGAAAAGTTAAATCTGATAAAATTCCTCACAGAAACCCAAAAATGCACTGGCCAAAATTATTGGCACCCTTAATATTTGGTAGAACCTCCTTTGAAAAAAAAAATAACTGAAATCAATTGCTTCCTGTAACCATGAATGAGTTTCTTACACCTCTCTACTGGAATTTTGGACCACTCTTCTTTTGCAAACTGCTCCAGGGCCTTCAGATCTGAAGGATGCCTTTTCCCAACTGTAGGTTTTTTGTTACATTTTTAAATTATTTTTATAACTATCTGTAAAACATAAACATGACATACACAAACCAAAATACAATTTAACTATGCTCCCCACCACCAAAGATTCTTGCTGTCATCTTCTTCCTCCATCTATATATTTTTTCTTCTTCTATTGTCCTCATCTCCAGAACTGCATTGATTCTTGATTTGGCGCTTTCCCTTTCCTCTTGTTAACACATATTCCAAAAATCTGCCCCATATTTCATAAAAAATTATTCTTTTTCAACTCTCCTTTCTTAACCTTTAAATTACAAGTTAGTTTATCATTTATAGCTATATTCCATATTTCACTATACCATTCATCCATTTGAAATTCAGATTTCCATTGCCTAGCTATTATCAGTCTAGCTGCTGTTAATAAATTGGTTATCAATTCTTTACTCATCTTATCATATTCCACATTCTCAAATACTGATAACAAAGCAATCTTGGCCAACTGTAGTTTTGAGATCTCTCCACAGGTGTTCTATGGGATTCAGATCTGGACTCATTGCTGGCCATTTCAGAACTCTCCAGAGCTTTGTTTGTAACCATTTCTGAGTGGTTTTTGAACTGTGTTTCGGGCCATTGTCCTGCTGGAACACCCATGACCTCTGGTGGAGACGCAGCTTTCTGACACTGGCCACTATGTTAAGCCCCAAAATTCACACAGTCAAGGCATCCAGTGCCGGAAGCAGCAAAGCAACGCCAAAAATCTTTGAGCCTCCACCATGTTAGACTGTAGGGACTTTGTTCTTTTCTTTGAATGCCTTGTTTCCTTTTCTGTAAACAGTGCCATGATGTCCTTGACCAAAAAGCTCTACTTTCATCTCATCTGTCCACAGTACATTCTCCCAGAAGGATTGTGGTTTTGTCACATACATTTTGGCATACTCCAGTCTTGCTTTTTTTTATGCCTTTGTGTCAGCAGTGGTGTCCTCCTGGGTCTCCTACCATAGCGTCCCTTTTCATTCAAATAGCAGCGGATAGTGTGAGCTCACACTGTTGTACCCTGTGTATGCAGATCAGCTTGAATTTGTTGGGAAATTAATCTGGGTACTATATCCACCATTCAAACAACCCTTCATTGTAATTTTTCAGTAATTTGGCTCTTCCGTCCATGTACAGGGAGGTTAGCTACAGTGCCATGGGCTGTAAACCTCTTGATGATGTTGCACACAGTGGACACAGGAACATTAAGATTTCTGGAGATGGACTTGTAGCCTTGAGATAGTCAATGTTTTACCACAATTTTTTCTCTCAAATCCACAGACAACTCTTTACACTTTATTCTTTTCTCCATGCTCAGTGTCACACACAACACAAAGGTTGAGTCAGTTTTTCTCCATCTTAACTGGCTGCAACTGTGATTACTATATTGCTCACACTTCTTACATGTGACAACTGTGTCTAAATACAAATTAAAGGAGCATCACATGCTTGAAAAGCAATTATTTCTTACAATTTAGACAGAATGCCAATAATTTTGACCAGTGCGTTTTTGGGTTTCTGTGTGGGATTGTATCAGATGTGACTTTTCTTCTGTGTGTGTGTGTGTGTGTGTGTGTGTTTCTGTGTGGGATTGTATCAGATTTGACTTTTCTTCTGTGTGTGTGTGTGTGTGTGTGTGTGTGTGTGTGTGTGTGTGTGTGTGTGTGTATGTGTGTGTGTGTGTTGTTCCAACGCAAACCAGTGAAATGAACATGTGAGTACCAAAACATTTGCAACTGCAACAATTTTCTGAGAGAAGGGTTGCATTTTCTGACAGAATTGCAAGGGAGCCAATATTTTTGGCCATGGCTGTAGAAATAGACATACTAGCTTTTTAGATCATTCTTTAGTTTACCTATTGTAAGATACCTATGAAACAATATTTTGTGAACTACCTGCATGTGGTGGTGTAAATTGCATAACTTTACATCGGGGGTACTTTTCCTCTTAAAACAGGAGTGGGCAACCGTGGAAAGTCAGGGAGCCAAATGTTTGTCTCTAGAATCTGCTACATCCAGCCCAGAAATGCCAGAAAAAGTGCAAAAATTCAAAACCAGAAGTAGCAGGACATCCACTTCTGGGTTTAATTTGTAAGGTTTCAGGATTTTTCCCACCACCCTGAGAACAGGTTGACCTGTTTTATGAAAAAAACCCTCACCACTCTGAACAGGAGTGAACAGGAACAGAACTCCATTTTTTGTATTTAAAAAAGGGCACAAAGACATTGAGGGGCTTGATAAACTCATGGGGGCCACTTACAGTATGCTACACTTTCAGCACCCCTCTCTAACAGTTATTGTCTCACGATATTGAGCAGGATAGTCTAAAACTCCAAGACAGATGTGAGCTGAGTTGCTGCTGAGCCAGCAGTTAACATTTGCTATGGATAAATAAGGATCCATGAGAATTAGAAGTGCAGGGGTTATAAAATATGCAAACAATTGCACATAATGGCCAGAATCCTGCTGGTTAGTTATCTGAGTATAAGTGCAATGGCATAAACTGTAGCAGCAAATTGCCCTGAGTTCGCAAGTCATCATTCGTATCCCTTATTACACACCACTCCCATGTGCTGGTGTTCAATAAGGGATACAAGCACCAACTTGCTGACTAGCCCAATTTGTTGCTGCAATTTACTTCATTACATTTCTTCTTGTGTAACTAACCAACATGGATTCTCGCCACAATGAATACTAGACAACTGCATATGAAGATACATGCACACAACCACTCTCCATTTATTTATGTACATTTATCCTAACTTTCCACTCATTCATGCCCTAGATCCATTTCAGTCGGGCTTCAGGCCGTGCCACGGTACGGAGACGGCATTGGTCACCCTGTACGATGACATGTTGAGGGAGGCCGACATGGATAAAATATCTTTGTTGGTCCTCCTCGACATTTCGATGGCCTTCGATACCGTTGACCACGGTATCCTCCTGGGGAGGCGCTCTGAGTTGGGTATCGGTGGCTTGGCTCTAGCCTGGCTCCGTTCCTTCTTGGACGACCGCCCCCAGAGAGTGCAGCTTGGGGAGAGTATTTCGGCCCCGTGGAGTCTCATGTGGGGTTCTACAGGGGTCGACTAGTTCCCCAATGCTGTTTAACATCTATATGAGGCCGCTGGGTGGGGTCATCAGGGGGTGTGGAGCATCGTGTCATCAATATGCTGATGATACCCAGCTCTACATCTCCTTTTCACCAACTTCAGGTGATGCCGTCCTGTCCCTTCAGCGCTGCCTGGGGGCCGTACAGCAGTGGATGCAGGAGAACGGGCTGAGGCTGAGCCCGGACAAGATGGAAGTTCTGAGGGTGGGTGGCCCTGTGGATGGTGGCTTGGGAAACTCCCTCATGTTTGGGGGTGGTGGTGGCCTTGGCTGCGAAGAGTGGGGTCCGCAGCCTAGGGGTACACCTGGACCCGACACTCACCATGGAAACGCAGGTGGCGTCGATAGTCCACACCGCCTTTTTCCACCTTTGGTGGATTGCCCGGCTGCGACCTTACCTAGACATGGGGGCGCTCACTACCTTAGAACATGCACTTCAGGTGGTGCAGAATGCAGCGGCCAGACTCCTTACTCGAGTGAGAAAATACCAACATATCTCTCCTACTCTGGCCATGCTGCACGGGCTGCCCATCCGTTTCCGCATTGACTTCAAAGTGTTAATGCTTACATATAAGGCCCTAAACGGTTTAGGACCCTGATACTTGGCGGAACGCCTGCTCCCACCTAGATCTACTCGGATCACCCCCACGAGCCAGGAGGTGAGGCTGAGGAGCCTAACGCCGAGAGAGGCCCGGAAGGAAAGGACACGAAACCGGGCCTTCTCGGCAGTGGCTCCTCGCCTCTGGAATAACCTTCCTCCGGTTATTCGTGCGGCCCCTACGCTGGGTACTTTTAAGAGTCAACTAAAAACATGGTTGTATGTTCAGGCGTTCCCTCCTGTCAATATTTAATTCTTTCTTTCTTTTTTTTCCATTTATTATTTGTTTTATTATTGTATGTGTTATGGACTGTTTGTAAAATTCTTATGTTTTGTCGTATACACCTTATCGGAAGCCGCCCAGAGTGGTCGAAGAGACCAGATGGACGGGATATAAATCAAATAAATCAAATAAATCAAATAAATCAAATAAATCAAATAAATAAATAAATAAATAAATAAATAAATAAATAAATAAATAAGGAAAAATGTATTAGTTACCATTAAATCTGTCAATATTTAAAGTCAAGCATCTTAAAATATGGTACTGTATCATTACAAATCATTTTGTAATGGCCCAAAACCTGTTGCTTAGCACAAGTCACAGTTAGAATACAGTTGTGCCCCGCATAGCAACGATAATCCATTCCGGATAAATCGTCGCTATCCGGATTCGTCGCTATACGGGGCAAAAAACCCCATAGGAATGCATTAAACCAGGGGTCTCAAACTCACTTTACCTGGGGGCCGCTGGAGGCAGAGTCTGGGTGAGGCTGGGCTGCATCAGATTTTCCGCCAAGCGGAGCAAGAGCCTGAGGAAGCCATCCAGGAGTTTCCTTAGCCCACAGACAGGTGGGCTGGCTGGCAGGCTGCAGTTCTGGATGGAGGGTGCAAGAGGTGCTGTCTTGGGAGAGAGCCGGCGAGCGAGGCAAGGCTTTTTTTTTTTAACTCTTGACAGCAGAGAATGTGTGGGCGCTTTGGGAGGGCAGGCAAGGTGAGGGCCACAAAAGAAAGGTTACTTACCTGTAACGATGGTTCTTCAAGTGGTCATTCTGTGAATTCACACAAAGGGTTAATACCAGCGCCAGCGTTGGGCCTCTCGGAACGTTTTCTAGCTGCAAGAGAAAAGTAACAATGTTTAGGACTACCCCTACTGCGCACGCCCAGCCTAACCGTCCCTCAGTTCCATTTGTCCGCCATAGGCCCTCGAGTCAGAGAGATGCCAGTGACAGACAGACAGAGGGGAGGCCGGGCGGGATTGTGTGAATTCACAGAATGACCACTTGAAGAACCATCGTTACAGGTAAGTAACCTTTCTTTCTTCATCGTGGTCTTCTGTGAATGCACACAAAGGGTGATTAGCACGCTTACTAACCGGATGGTGGGCTGTCACTGAAGAGCCGATGCTAGCACTGCCCTCCCGAATTTGGTCTCCTCTTTTGCCCTCACGTCCAATCTGTAGTGGGTTATGAAGGTAGAGGCATTAGACCACGTAGCGGACCGGCAGATGTCGGGCAGGTCGACGCCACGAAGTAAGGCAGTGGAGGAGGCAACAGCCCGGGTGGAATGGGCTTTAAGTCCCTGTGGAGGATCTCTGTGGTTGAGCTCGTAGGCAAGGGCGATGGTAGACACGAGCCACCGAGAGAGCGTGGACGGCGAGGCCGGGCAACCCTTCTTAGGGCCAAAGTGGCAAAGGAAGAGTCTGTTGGCCAGGCGAAAGTCTTTGGTCCTGGATACGTAAAAAGCTAAGGACCGTCGAACATCGAGCATGTGGAGCATGCGTTCAACATCAGTCGTCGGAGACGGAAACAAAGTCGGCAGAATAAGTGGCTGGTTGACGTGGAAGTCGGAGACCACCTTAGGAAGAAAGGAGACGTCCAGGTAAAGCATAACCTTGTCCTTAAAGAACTGAAGAAAAGGTTGGTCATGGCGGAGAGCTGCCAACTCGCTAGCTCGACGAGCAGAGGTAATAGCCACTAGGAATAGCGTTTTTAAAGAGAGCATTTTGAGGTCACAGGTAGCCATAGGTTCAAATGGGGGTCTGGATAGGGCATGCAGAACCAAATGGAGGGACCACTGAGGGAGTGGAGGACGAACGGGAGGTCGGAGGTTAGAGAGACCCCTCAAAAACATCCTGACGGTAGGATGGGAGAAAAAGCGGGATGAGGGAGAAGCTCTGGGCTGAAAGAAGACAACCGCAGCCAGGTACACCTTGATAGTAGAGATAGACAGGTGGAAATCAAACAGGTAACGGAGATACTGCAGAAGTGTGGAAAGAGACACAGGTGAGGAGGTGAGATCCCTCTGCTGGGTAAATTTCAGAAAGCTGTTCCATTTGTAGGCATACAAGCGAGACGTGGAGGGTTTGATGGCATTGGTCAAGACCTCCTGAATTTCTGGACGATCCTCCACGCCGTCAGATGGAGCGTGTCGAGGTCGGGGTGAAGGACTTTGCCTGCTTCCTGGGTCAGTAGGTCTGGCCACATTGGAAGGGTTACTGAGTCCACAGCCATGCTGACTAGAGTGGGAAACCACACTTGGCGAGGCCAAAAGGGTGCGATGAAGATGGCCGGAGTCATCGAGCGTCGGAGTTTGATCAAGGATCTCTGTATTAACGGGATCGGTGGAAACATGTACAAGAGACCCTGGTTCCATGGAATCATGAATGCGTCGCCGAGCGAGTGGTGACCGAGACCTGCCCGGGAGGCATAGCGGGAGCATTTTGCGTTGTGAGGGGATGCGAACACGTCCAGCACTGGGGTCCCCCACTGGTTGCAAAGGTCCTGGAAGACCAGAGGGTTCAACTCCCATTCGTGAGTCTGATAGTGAAGCCTGCTCAGAGTGTCGGCAAGTGTGTTGTCCTCCGTGGCTACATGGATGGCCACCGGGTAGATATGATGACGGTAACACCATTCCCAAAGGAGGATGGAGAGATACAGGAGTGAATGAGAGCGGGTTCCTCCCTGCTTGTTGACATAGTGCATTGTGGTAGTGTTGTCCGTCACTAGCTGAACTCCGCGGCCGCGGAGGAGAGGGAGGAAGGACTTGAAGGCCTTGATAACCGCCAGCAGTTCCAGGTAATTGATGTGGAACATGGCTTCTTGAGGCGTCCAGAGGGCGTGAATGGTGCGGCGCCCGCAGTGCGCCCCCCAGCCGGACGGACTGGCGTCCGTTGTAACTTGAACGGTGAGACGGAGTGGACGAAAGGGCCGGCCAACCGTGAGATGGGGTGTGTACATCCACCACTGGAGTTGTCTGGTGAGCTCCGGGGTGACACGAAGGCGTTTCCTTTGACTGTCGATCATGGGGTCGAAAAGGGTGAGAAACCAAGATTGGAGCGACCGGAGTTTGAGGCGAGCGTGCGCTAGCGCCGGCGTCGTAGAAGACATCAGGCCGAGGAGGTGCTGGGCATGGTGGGCTGTCACCCGAGCACCGGGGAAAAATTTCCTGATGGCTCGTCGAATCTTGTGTATTCTTTCCGGGGGAAGAAAGACTCGACCCTTTACAGCGTCCAAGCAGACCCCTATGTATTGAACTGTCTTGGAGGGAATGAGCCGGGATTTCTGATTGTTGACAGTGAGACCGAGATTGGAAAGAAGATACAGAATGAATCTTGTGTCTTTCAGGGATTGCCTTCTCGAGGTGGAGACTACGAGCCAATCGTCCAGGTAAGGGTAAACGTGAATGCCCCTGAGACGAAGGTAAGCCGCCACCGGAGCCATAACCTTGGTGAAGGTCCGGGGAGCTGTGGACAGACCGAATGGCAGGGCCTGGAATTCGTAGACCGTGTCCTGAAAGATGAACCGAAGGAACCTGCGGTGGTCGGGGTGAATAGTGACGTGAAAGTATGCGTCCTTTAGATCTATAAGGACGAACCAGTTGCTCTTTTTCAGCAAGTGCATGATGGACTCTAAGGTAAGCATCCGAAACCGTCTGGGTCGCAGGTAAGTATTGAGGAGTCTTAGATCGAGGATGGGTCTTATGCCTCCTCCGCTTTTTGAGACGGCGAAGTAGCGGGAGTAAAACCCGCATTGTACGTCGTGAGGTGGTACTGTAGAGATGGCCTCTTTTTCTAAGAGAGATGATATTTCTTCCTCTAGCGAGGAGTCGAAGGGAGAATGAGTTATGAAACCTAGCGGAGGAGATCTTATAAACTCCAGCTGGTAACCGTGCTGAATAATTTTTAGAGCCCAAGTGTCGTTTGTGATGACAGACCAGTTGTGAAGAAACGGTTGAAGGCGGGTGGTAGGTGGTGAGTGGGTGAAAACGGGGGGCCGAAAGTCAAAGATACTGTTTTTGTTTTCTGCCAGGTGGCTTAAAAGGTTGGCGGCGATGGGGCGGACGAGGGCGGTATCCCTGATAGCCCTGGACAGAAGAAGAGGACTGGCCAGAGCGCTGCTGAGGAAGGTGTTTGTAAGGACGGTATTGTTGGGAAGATTGATACTGTCCATAAGATTTACGCCATTGAGGGCGTCGCTGTCTAGATTGAGACTGAACAGAATAAGACTTAGCAGTTCTCTTAGCCTTATGAAGGTCCTCCAAATGGGAGTCGGTCTTTTCGTTGAACAGCCCGGTAGCGTCGAAGGCGAGGCTTTCAACTTTTGATTTGACGTCCTCCATTATGTCCGCAGAACGGAGCCAAGCATGGCGCCGGATAGAGATGGCAGACATGAGGACTCTGGCAGAGATTTCTGCTGCATGTCTGATGGAAAGACGTTCATACTTGGATACCGTCTGAGCTTCCTCATATGAGTTGAGAAAAGCTTGCCTGGTGTCTTCAGGTATCATTTTCAACCCAGGCAAAAGTTTGAGCCACAATTGTTTGTGATAAGCTCCCAAAACAGTTTGATAATTTATGACTCGAAGTAGCAAGGTGACAAGGGAGTAGATTTTCCTGCCGATGAGTTCCAGCTTTTTACCCTCCTTGTCGACTGGAGTAACATGAGCCTTGGCCGAAGGCCTTGAACAGCTTGTTTCAACAATGAGTGAGTTTGGAATGGGATGCTTGAGCAGAAAATGAGTATCGGCCCCATGAATCTTGTAGAAGTGTTCTGTGCGACGAGGGACATTAGGTGTAGCCGCAGGCTGAGCCCAGAATTCCTTGATGGCCTCCATAACTACAGGCACAAAGGCTATACTGGGGGGAGCGGTACTGTCTCGTTTTATGTCTCCAAAGAACAAGTCCTCTCCCGGAGGGGAAGGGAGATTCAAGTCCAATTTAAGCGTCTTGGCAAGCCTGGACATCATCTGAGAGTAAGAAGAAAAATCCTCAGATGGAGAAGGAGCGTGAGTATCGCCAGTATCGGAAAGCACCAGATCACCCGGAGGTAAATCATGCGGTGGTAAGGGTGGGGGTGGCTCCTGATCGGAGTCAGAAGACCGCTCCGTGGACACCTCATCTGGATCAGAGGAGAAGACGTCCCTCTTCTTCCTTGGAGGGGGCTTCTCGACGTCGACCTGCGTTGTCGGGGGTCGAACGGGGACCACGGTCGGTGCCGAGGTGGGAGGGGCCGGTTGCGGTGGAGGGGCAACCGGTACCGGAAGAGGGTGGTCTTTGGCTCGAATGGCCCGGCGTCGGCGTCGAGGTCGGGTCGACTCCGAAGAAGAAGAGACATATATGTACCGGATCTTTTTGCGGTACCGGTCTCGAGAGGCGGATGTCGACGACGAAGGAGGAGACCGCGAACGGCCGCGTCGACGTCGATGGTGCTTACGACGCTTAGGGCGGTCGGAATCCGCCGAACGGGAAGAAGAGGACCGACGTCGGTGCTTGGTACGACGTCGATGAGAATGGTGCTTCTTCTTAGAGCGTTTACGCTTAGAGGATTTCGAGTCCGAGCGATCGCTAGAGTCGGACTGAGTGGAAGCTCGATGCCTCTTCTTCGATCGTTTCTGTCGAGGAGACTTCGACCTCGAGCGGCCGGAGGACGGGGACCGACTCGGGGAGCCATGCTTCTCCGTGCGAGAACGTTTGCCTCGAGGAGATTTAGACCTCGAGCGCACAGGTGATCGAGGTATCTTCTCTCGAGGAGATCTCGAGTCCGAGTGTACGGACGAGATCGACACGGGAGGCGACCCCTGGCCCGCAGGAAAAGGGCTATGTGGGGCAGAAGCGAGGCCAGTAGTGACGGCGACTAACTGGCTCGGCGTCGGGGAAGACCTTCCCGAAGGCGGTATCACTTCAGTACGTCGAGCAGGAGGAGGTGCGGGTGCCTCGGCCGAGGCCCCGAAGCGCCTCGACAACTCCTCAAGAATTGGCGATGGGATGGAACCCGAGCTCGGAGAAAGTGGAATAGATGTCATTTTAAGCTGGGCAGCCGCCTTAGCTTTGGACGATTTCGACGGCTTAGCTTTCGGAGCCGGAGGCTCGGGTGAAGCAGGAGCGGCCGATTTCGACGACGCGGATTTCTTCGACATTTTGGAAACTTTGGAGACGACTGAGTGAACAGGAGCTGCTCGAGAGGTGGAAGCCATTTCCCCCTCAGAGGGCGCCGTGGAAGACAACGTTGACTCCCACAGATGAAGTTTAAGGCGCTGTTGGCGAGCCTTGAGAGCGGCCTTAGTGAAGGCTTTGCAGTGTGGGCAAGCTTTGGGATTGTGCGACTCGCCCAAACAATACAGGCAAGTATCGTGGCCGTCTTGATGGGGGATTTTGCGGTCGCACACCACACACCTGCTGAACGGCCCTGAAGGGGACATAGGGTAGTAAGGAAACCGAAACGACAAGTCCAAGGATAAGGCAGAGCAGTCCAAACACAGTCCGAGTAAGCCAGAATATACACCGGGTCGTCAAGTTGAAGGGAAAAAGCGCTAGGGTAGTCCGTGAGCGAAGCAAAGGTCAAAGCCAAAAATCAGATAGATCGCAATAACGCAGCAATAAACGCAGCTAAGACGAGAGGCTCCAAACCGCTAGGCGGAAAAATGGAACTGAGGGACGGTTAGGCTGGGCGTGCGCAGTAGGGGTAGTCCTAAACATTGTTACTTTTCTCTTGCAGCTAGAAAACGTTCCGAGAGGCCCAACGCTGGCGCTGGTATTAACCCTTTGTGTGCATTCACAGAAGACCACGATGAAGAACTATCATCTGGGGGGCTGCAAATGGCCCCCGGGCCGCACATTTGAGACCCCTGCACTAAATCCTGTTTAATGCATTCCTATGGGGGGGGGGAACTCACTGTTATGCGAAGAGCCTCCATAGGGGCGGCCATTTTTGGTGCCTCTAAAGCGAGGCAACACAGCGGGCGGCCATTTTGGAACTGCCGATCAGCTGTGCGAAAATGGGGCCCTTGGGCCACCGCCGGCATTTTCGCCCAGCTGAGCGGCAAAAGCAATCACAAAAAAGCCATCGCTATGCGGATTTGTCGTTAAACAGGGCGCCTGTTAAGCGAGGCACCACTAGTTCCATCTGAATCAATGGAACTTACAGAGGAGCTGGCTCACCAGATCCTCAATGATTCGGTGAGTCTATTTTATTGTCATTTACTATGTGCAGCAACAGGATTTGTACCAGTGAATTCTTCACTGACTTCTCTTCCCAAGCAGGTTGTATTCAGTATGGTACAACTCATTGTTGCAAAAAAAAATGTATCAGTAGGGCTGGACATGTAAAGCAGACTGTATTCAAGTTACCTTGGAGGGAAGATTATAACACAACCCATTCTGGAAAAATTATCATGATTGATAACACAAAATATTGTAATAGCATTGAATACAACTATCCCATTCTAAAGCTATAATCAAAAAGTATGGCCTACAAAAGACCATTTGATTTTTCACATACATCCCTGTGACAGTCACAACCTGCTATCAGGAAGAGATTAAAACAGTTCAACTAAATATAAAATATCTACACAGGACAGATGTGAAGAAGTGGAAATATTAAAACCATGTATTAGATGAAGATTCCTAATTAGAGATGGGCACAAATTTTTAAAAGGAATCACCAAATTCATTCCAAAATTGCCAATTCATCAATTTCTATTCATATGAATCAATGCCCCGACGAATACAAATCAATGGATTTTTAGCAATTTTTGATTTGTTTGACTATAATATGACACACACACCCCAGGCACCTAGAGACACCAAAATTGCAAGGAAGCTTGTTCTGACGTTGCTCTACAATCCCTCCATGTTTGGTGAATATTGGGTTTCAGATGTCTGAGTTATACATCCACAAAGAGGACCCACCCAGGAAAGTTCCCCCCAGGCAGCTACAGATACCCAAACTACAGAGAAGCTTTTACCGACTCTCTTCTACAATTTCTCCAAGTTTGGTGAAGATTCGGTCCCCCCAAGCCAGCTACTAAAGGGCACTTTCTGGGGGGAACCTATTTTGTGGGTATATAACTTGGATGTCTAAAACCCAATCTTCACCAAACTTGGAGGGTCTGTAGAGGAGAGTCAGGAGAAGCTTCCCTGTGAATCTGGTGAATCTAGGTCCTTGGGTGGCCGTTCTATAGGGGTTTAAAGTAAAAAAAATACATTAAATTGATTCATTGATTTGTCAGGGGGAAAAATCAGAAATTCATAATTTGTTTGACAAATCAAAACTAATCACCATTTTTCTGATTCATGGCCATCTCTATTCCTAATCTATGTAAGATTTGCACAAGCAATACATGAGATTAGGTGCAGGCAATCAATTTGGTCTGTGCAGAAAAGTCATAATGAAAATATTTAACAAAATGATATTACATATTAGGGAAAGCTGTACCCTTGTGGTCCTATATTACTACTGTTACTCAAAATTTAAGATTACAACTTAACTTACCGAGGCAGCTCTCCTACAATTAATATCACGATCAAACACGGCAGCTATAACCAGAGCACTAACGATAGAAAGGAGAACATAAAAATTGTCAATAAAAAAATTACACAATTTTAAAGCACTTCTGAATATATGTTTTTGCAGAAACCAGGCTACTAAAACAACTTTAAAAGGTAGGGGAAATGTTAGCATTTTTGTGTCATTGGCATATCCATGGTATTTTGAGGGTACATTCAATACCTGACTGAGATTAACCTGCAATAAGTGTCACTCTGTACTCAGCAGAAGGCATATTACAGCAGCACTGAAAAAGCTCCTTCAAGACATTGTTCTAATACTTCAGTGTTTATTTTAACCATGGGCCATTTCAACCGATAATTTGCAGGGGAGGTGAGGGCGGTTCATGTGCTATGTCTCTGAAGCTTTACTAACAGACCTGATACAGTGGTGCCTCGCTTAACGAGCGCCCCGTTTAACGATGAAATCGCATAGCGATTAACTTTTTGCGATCGCTTTTGCTGATTGGCGGTTCCAAAATGGCCACCGGGTAAAAAAATGGCCGCCCGCTGTTTTCTGGGAGGGATTCCTCGCTTACCGGACAGCGAAAATGGCCGCCGTATGGAGGATTTTCGCTTAAAGGTGAGTCTGAAGCCCATAGGAACGCACTGAAGGGGTTGCAATACATTCCTATGGGCTTTTTAATATCACATAGCGACGAAATCGCTTTGCAGCGATTTTTGCTGCACCAATTATCGTCGCTATGCGAGGCACCACTGTATACTATATACAGTATTTCCCATCTTTATTTAGCCAGCAGCAGGTGAGGGGGCAAAATGACAAAAGGGGAGAAGTTTATACAAATCTGAGAGCTTATTGCTAAAATAATATATGCACTAGGACATCCTGATACCTCAGCGGGCCCACATGATGCTAGCTGATTGTGGGCGAAGCGACACAATGGGCCAAAATAAAAACTGGACAAGTTCCAATATAAAGCTGCTGGACCCAAATGCTGCACTGACATACTTGTATTCAGAAATAGGAAAGATGTGTTCAACCTGATTCTCACATACACATTCCCCCCACAGAGACACTTTCTCTTCCTATCTCTGCTCCTGACATTGCAAAATACCGCATTTGCCGGCGTATAAGATGACTTTTTTGCCTTGAAAAACATGCCTCCAAGTGGAAGGTGTGACAAACCCAGACCTACTGGGATATGCCACAGTTTCACTAAGCTGCCACCAACCATTCCCTTTAAGAAGTCACACAGACCAGGGATGGATTTTTAACAAATAAAAGAACAAGGTTTATTAAATAACACACAGGGAAACATAAAATGATCAGGTGAATAAGATACAGTAACGTGGCTTAGTCTCAATCATACATACACACAGTTTGGTTCACACAGAACACTTAACTTGAAGCACAGACCCTGAACCTATCAGTTCTGGCTAACCATACAGACACCTGAACCTATCAGGTTGGTACTGACTGACACACAGTAGTACCCTGTCTGACACACAGACTCCCACTCAAGCTTCTTCTCTCAGCTCTTCTCAGCTTCTCTACCTCCCTCACACACGCTCCACATATATATACGGTACAGCCCCTCCTCCTGATGTCCCGCCTTCCACTCCCCATAGGCTGGAACT
Source organism: Pogona vitticeps (assembly GCF_051106095.1). Lineage (NCBI taxonomy): Eukaryota > Metazoa > Chordata > Lepidosauria > Squamata > Agamidae > Pogona > Pogona vitticeps. Next base: position 129,823,063 of record NC_135784.1, read on the forward strand.
TTCCCTCCAAACCCATGACAGACAGGTAACATCAGTGCTGTATGTAACACCTCCCCTCTTTATAAGTTGTTTTGTAGGGGGAAAGCTAAGGTGCTTTTCACCAAAAAAACAACCTGGATAAAACACACAAAACCAGTTATACATACAATATCATACTTACTTATACTTACACATTTGACTTTTTGTCATCAAAATATATACATAGTCCATGTTTCTTTCGCCGTCTTCATTCTTCAGGTCTTCTTGACAAGGCGTCAGCAACACAGTTCACTGACCCTCTGACCACCTTCACTTCAAAGTCATAGTCTTGCAGATTTAAAGCCCACCTCATAAGTTTACTATTGTGGGTTTTCATTGTCTTTAACCATTGCAGTGGTGAATGGTCAGTGCACAGAATAAAATGTCTTCCCCAGATGTAAGGCTTGGCCTTCTGGATCGCGTAGACTATGGCCAGGCACTCCTTCTCCACGGTTGCCAAATGTCTCTCACCTTTCTGGAGTTTCCTACTCAGGTAGGACACTGGATGCTGGTCACCATTTTCATCCTCCTGGCAAAGAACTGCTCCTACCTCGCTGTTAGACGCATCGGTGTAGATGACGAACTCCCGGTCGAAGTCTGGAGCACGCAGCACTGGATAGTTGATGAGCGCCTGCTTCAACCTCTGGAACGCCTCCTCACAGTCGCTGGTCCACGGGATGCGGTCATCAGCCTTCTTCCTCGTCAGATCGGTCAGCGGAGCCGCAATCTCGCTAAACCTCGGGATGAACTTTCTGTAGTAGCCCACCAACCCAAGAAATGATTTGACTTTTTTCTTGGTGTTGGGTCTGGGCCAATCACGAACTGCTTCTATCTTGGCCTCTAGGGGTTTTATCACTCCTCCCCCTACTATGTGACCCAAGTATTTTCGTTCTGGGCTACCCAGCTGCAGTTTGTTCTCTCTGCAGGGCCTAGGCCAAAGCACTCCCTCCCCTGGGTTAAAGCGCCTCTCCCTGCCTTCCTGGTCATCCCAAGCTTTCTTTCTGACCTTTTGAGCTTGCAGGGTCTCTGCTGCTAGCTCTAGGTTTCTCTTTAGGTCATTCCTTAAGGTGTCTATATATGTCACAACGTCTTGTGGGTCATCCTGGGTGATCTGCTCCCAATCTTGCTTGATTAAATCAAGGGGCCCTTTCACCCTTCTCCCAAATAAAAGTTCAAACGGACTGAACCCGGTACTGGCTTGTGGCACTGATCGATAAGCAAACAAAAGGGATTGCAGCTTCTGGTCCCAATTGTTTGGATTCTCTGCCAAGTAAGCCCTAATCATGCGCATTAGAGTCCCATTGAACTTCTCAGTTAACCCATTACTTTCAGGGTGATAGGCAGTGGTTTCCTTGGGCTTAATTCCACAGATTTGCCATAACCGTTTCATGAGCTTCGATGTGAACGATGCGCCCAAATCTGTGATTATTTCTGAGGCAAATCCCATCCTGGACATATACCCCACCAAGGCATCTGCCACTGTGTTAGTTTCAATGTTAGTCAAGGGTATGGCTTCAGGGTACCTCGTGGCATGGTCCACAATGGTGAGAATGAACCTGTTCCCCCTCTTTGTGGCCTTGGGCAAAGGTCCCACAATATCCACCCCTATGCATTTGAACGGAGTGTCAATCACAGGCAAAGGGCACAACTTTGCTTTGGTCCTGTCGCGGCTATTCCCCTGCCTTTGACACACATCACATTGTTTACAGAATTCTTTGATCTGCTTCCCTATGTCAGGCCAGTAAAAATTCTGTGTGATTCTCTGCTGTGTTTTGTTCACCCCTAAGTGCGCAGCAAACATGTCAGAGTGCCCCCTTTGTAAGATCATGGGGCGATACTTTTCAGGTACCACTAGCTGACTTCGGATCCCATCTCCCCCTTTTGAGATATTCCTCAGGGTCTCTCTATACAAAATCCCCTTTTTCTCTAGAAATCTCACTGGGGTTTCAGGTGTTAGCTGGGCGTCAGTCACCTGTTCAAAACACTTTTGGAGAGTGGCGTCTGCCTTTTGCTCTTGGCCAAATCGGCTGTCTGTGGTTAAGGTTTCCACCACAGCTTCTGAACTCCCCTCTGCTTCCGTCTCTGGCTCATCAGTACCCCCCTGAACTGTCCCCGTGGTGGCTTGTGAACGTGTAATCACTAGCACCCGTTTCACATGTTCAGCCAGGTCATTTCCCACGAGCACGGCTGCTGGCAGAGTCGATGAAATCGCTAGCCGCCAAACTCCCCTCCAGCCTTGAAAGTTCACAGGTACCTCCGCTACTGGCAGTGAGATCACCTGCCCCTCAATCCCTGCCACCTTCATGCTCTCATTTGGGATTATATATTCCCTAGGAATAATATCTGGATGGCACAGGGTCACCTGGGAACAAGTGTCCCTCAGCCCCCGATACTGATGGTCAAGTATTCCTACGTCCACCCCTGCGGTTTCAAACAACTGAGAATCTGTTCTCACGAGCAAGCAGCGCCTGACCTCCACAAGAGGACCATTTTCCTCAGCCTGATCAGCAGATGTAACTGTTCCAGATTGAGTAGCCATGGCAACAGGCTCCCTCAGTGACAAGGAGCTTTGCTCTTTCTGGACACAGAACACAGCTTTTGGCTTGGTTCCACTCGAATCCTGAGGCACATTTCCCTTTATCTGCTTCCATTTCTCACACCCTGAGATTAGATGGCCCTTTCCCTGACAGAAATAACATTTTCTGCTGTACTTGGAGTCTTTCTCCTCTGGTTTTAGTTTTCCCTCCAAAATCTGAGGTCTTGGTTTCATGTCTGAGGGCTTCCCTTCACCATGGGCCCCTCCCCCTTGCTGGCTTTTCCCTGGTCCCTGAGAGTACTTGCTGTAGGTTTCTTTGGGTTTATCTACAGATTTCCACTCAGCACCTAAGGGTTTTCTTATTTGATAAATAAAATCTGCGATCTCGGCCGCTTCGGCCACAGATTTCGGTTTCCCTGTGGTTCTCTCACTTCCTCCATTTCCCTCACCCTCAGTTCATGCTGTTGGGCTAGGGGTATTTTTCTGAGTTCTGGGTTCTGTTCTCCCGTGCTGTCACCTTGCACTGAGCCAAATTCATCCTCAGAACCTTGGTCTACCTGGGGGTCTTTCACTTCACCCATTTCTGCCATTTGGCTTCGAGTCAAGGGCATAATCCCACCCCCAGAACAGGCTGCTTTCAAAAGTCAAGCCTCAAAATAAAGCGACCACTTTTTTTTTTCTTTTGCCTCAGAACCAGCTTTCTATAGATTACTGCTGTTCTTCAGCACTAACTTGCAACAGTTGCGAGCCAGAGTCTACCCCCCTCTGCTAGGCCTCGCAGCAGGCAGGCTAGATCACTGCTACTACACAGTTTTGCCTCAGCTTTTTTCCCGCCAAAACAAGTTGCCTCAGAGCTCCCTAATCTAGTCCCCAATCTGAGGTTACACGTTCTTCTACTAGCGCACCTCCCCGTGAGGTACACCTAGAAGATTACCTACGTGCTCTCAGATTGTCCCTGACTAGACCCCCCTTGCTCTGGGCACACTTGCCAAGGCTTTGCTGTACCACTGGACAACTGGACCAGTCGTATCCCACCGCTGCCACCAATCAATGTGACAAACCCAGACCTACTGGGATATGCCACAGTTTCACTAAGCTGCCACCAACCATTCCCTTTAAGAAGTCACACAGACCAGGGATGGATTTTTAACAAATAAAAGAACAAGGTTTATTAAATAACACACAGGGAAACATAAAATGATCAGGTGAATAAGATACAGTAACGTGGCTTAGTCTCAATCATACATACACACAGTTTGGTTCACACAGAACACTTAACTTGAAGCACAGACCCTGAACCTATCAGTTCTGGCTAACCATACAGACACCTGAACCTATCAGGTTGGTACTGACTGACACACAGTAGTACCCTGTCTGACACACAGACTCCCACTCAAGCTTCTTCTCTCAGCTCTTCTCAGCTTCTCTACCTCCCTCACACACGCTCCACATATATATACGGTACAGCCCCTCCTCCTGATGTCCCGCCTTCCACTCCCCATAGGCTGGAACTTTCCCTCCAAACCCATGACAGACAGGTAACATCAGTGCTGTATGTAACAGAAGGGTCGTCTTATATGCCGGGTGCACTTCAGAAGGAGCCGCCGCCGTGAGTGATGCGGGGCCGCGCTGGCCGGGGAGGAAGGCAGGTGGGCAGACGATGGTCTGGACGGAGAGAGGGAAGCAGAGCCAGCCGTGCCTGAGCAGCCAAAGCCCACCGCCCCGCGCCGCTGAGCCAGCTGCCTGCTCACCCGCCTGCCCCAAGAGCCGCTTGCCCTCCTCTTCCTCCTCCGCCACCACCCGCCCGACCACTTGCCCTCCTCCTCGCCCTCCTCTTCCTCCTCTGCTGCCCGCCTGGCCACTTGCCCTCCTCCTCACCCTCCTCTTCCTCCTCCTCTGCCCCCCGCCTGGCCGCTTGCCCTCCTCGCCCTCCTCATTGCCACCCACCTGGCCACTTGCCCTCCTCCTCGCCCTCCTCCTCCTCCGCTGCCACCTGCCTGGCCTCTTGCCCTCCTCCTCTCCCTTATCTTTCTAAACTCCCACTATTTCCCTTCAGAAATACCTATATTTTGAGTGGAAATGTTGGGGGGGGGGCAGTCTTATACGCCCAGTCATCATATACGCCGGCAGATACGGTAAGTATGTTGGGTACTTTGTTTTAGCAAGCTGGCAGCTTATAACAGGAGGTATTCCTCCATTCACAGAGCCAGCTGGGGGCTTCTGCAGTCCCATAGTGGGGCAACCAGTGACTATCCTGGATTATGGGCAATGCTAAGCTGCACCTGGGTGGCCAACTGGTACATGAATGGATTTATTGCACTAACTTGGTGGTTCCCAATCTTGCGTCACCAGATGTTCTTGGACTACAATCCCTAGAAATCCTGGCCAGCACACCTAGTAATGAAGGCTTCTGGGAATTGTAATCCAAGAACATCTGGGGACCCAACGTTGGGAACCACTGATCTAGATGACCAAAGCAGAGAACAGAGAGAACTACTTGTGGAATGGGGCACTGTCGCTATCATTGCACACTCTTTGAAAATGTGCAACTGCTGGGATTTGCAGAAGCATACTACCACTTGTAGATTCAGGCTATTGTTTCCAGTCTGCCTTCAGTACATCAGATCCAGAAAAAGTCAGTTTGCTGCTTCTCATCATAATTAATAAATTATGGGGGCTTCATTGATTAGCAGCCTATGCTGGCTGCTAATCAATGAAGCAGAAAAGGAATTTAACAGCAGTTCAAATTTGGGGAAAGACCAAAGCTACCTCATATCAAAGCTTTTAAGGAATAAGTAATGCATTAGGTTCCCCTTCATGGATTGCTGCCTTGTTGCGGCGAAGGGGCTTGAGTAACTCAGAGAAGCTATGGGCTATGCCATGCAGGGACACCCAAGGCGGACAGGACATAGTGGAGAGTTCCGACTAAACGCAATCCACCTGGAGTAGGAAATGGCAATGCCACTCCAGTATCTTTGCCAAGAACGCCCCATGATTAGAAACAAAAGGCTAAAAGATATGACGCTGAAAGATGGGACCCTCAGGTTGAAAGGCGTCCAACATACTACTGATGAAGAGCAGAGGACAAGTACAAGTAGCTCCAGAGCTAATGAAGTGGTTGGGCCAAAGCCGAAAGGACGGTCAGCTGTGGGCGTGCCTGGAAGTGAAAGGAAAGTCCAATGCTGCAAAGAAACATACTGCATAGGAACCTGGAATGTAAGATCTATGAACCTTGGGAAGCTGGAGGTAGTCAAACAGAAGATGGCAAGAATAAACATCGACATCCTGGGCATCAGTGAACTAAAATGGACAGGACAGGGCGAATTCAGCTCAGATGATTATCATATCTACTATTGTGGGCAAGAATCCCGTAGAAGGAATGGAGTAGCCTTCATAGTCAACAAAAGAGTGGGAAAAGCTGTAATGGGATACAATCTCAAAAATGATAGAATGATGTCAATACGAATCCAAGGCAGACCTTTCAACATCACAATAATCCAAGTTTATGCACCAACCACCATTGCTGAGGACACTGAAAATGAACAATTTTATGAAGATTTACAACACCTTCTAGAACTGACACCAAAGAAAGATGTTCTTCTCATTCTAGGGGACTGGAATGCTAAAGTAGGGAACCAAGAGATAAAAGGAACAATAGGGAAGTTTGGCCTTGGAGTTCAGAATGAAGCAGGGCAAAGGCTAATAGAGTTTTGTCAAGAGAACAAGCTGGTCATCACAAACACTCTTTTCCAACAACACAAGAGGCGACTCTATACATGGAAATCACCAGATGGGCAATATCGAAATCAGATTGATTATATTCTCTGCAGCCAAAGATGGAGAAGCTCTATACAGTCAGCAAAAACAAGACCTGGAGTTGACTCTGATCATCAGCTTCTCATAGCAAAATTCAAACTTAAATTGAAGAGAGTAGGAAAAACCACTGGGCCACTCAGGTATAATCTAAACCAAATCCCTTATGAATACACCGCGGAAGTGAAGAACAGATTTAAGGAACTGGATTTGGTGGACAGAGTGCCTGAAGAACTTTGGATAGAGGCTCGTAACATTGTACAGGAGGCAGCAACAAAAACCATTCCAAAGAAAAGGAAATGCAAGAAAGCAAAGTGGCTGTCCAGTGAGGCCTTAGAAATAGCAGAGAGGAGAAGGGAAACAAAATGCAAGGGAGATAGGGAAAGCTACAGAAAATTGAATGCAGACTTCCAAAGAATAGCAAGGAGAGACAAGAGGGCCTTCTTAAACGAACAATGCAAAGAAATAGAGGAAAATAACAGAAAAGGAAAAACCAGAGATCTGTTCAGGAAAATTGCAGATATTAGAGGAACATTTTGTGCAAAGATGGACATGATAAAGGAGAAAAATGGGAGGGACCTAACAGAAGCAGAAGACATCAAGAAGAGGTGGCAAGAATACACAGAGGAATTATATCAGAAAGATTTGGATATCCCGGACAACCCAGACAATGTAGTTGTTGACCTTGAGCCAGACATCCTGGAGAGTGAAGTCAAGTGGGCCTTAGAAAGCCTGGCTAACAACAAGGCCAGTGGAGGTGATGACATTCCAGTTGAACTATTTAAAATCTTGAAAGATGATGCTGTTAAGGTGATACATTCAATATGCCAGCAAATTTGGAAAATTCAACAGTGGTCAGAGGACTGGAAAAGATCAGTCTACATCCCAATCCGAAAGAAGGGCAGTGCCAAAGAATGCTCCAACTACCGTACAATTGCACTCATTTCACATGCTAGCAAGATTATGCTCAAAATCCTCCAAGGTAGGCTTCAACAGTATGTGGACCGATAACTCCCAGAAGTACAAGCTGGATTCCGAAGGGGCAGAGGAACTAGAGACCAAATTGCAAACATGCGCTGGATTATAGAGAAAACCAGAGAGCTCCAGAAAAACATCTACTTCTGCTTCATTGACTATGCAAAAGCCTTTGACTGTGTGGACCACAGCAAACTATGGCAAGTCCTTAAAGAAATGGGCGTGCCTGACCACCTTGTCTATCTCCTGAGAAACCTATATGTGGGACAGGAAGCAACAGTTAGAGCTGGATATGGAACAACTGATTGGTTCAAAATTGGGAAAGGAGTACTACAAGGCTATATATTGTCCCCCGGCTTATTTAACTTATATGCAGAATACATCATGCAAAAGGCTGGACTGGAGGAATCCCAAGCCGGAATTAAGATTGCCGGAAGAAATATCAACAACCTCCGATATGCAGATGATACCACTCTGATGGCAGAAAGTGAGGAGGAATTAAAGAACCTTGTAATGAGGGTGAAAGAGGAGAGTGCAAAAAACGGCCTGAAGCTCAACATCAAAAAAACTAAGATCATGGACACTGGTCCCATCACCTCCTGGCAAATAGAAGGGGAAGATATGGAGGCAGTGACAGATTTTACTTTCTTGGGCTCCATCATCACTGCAGATGGTGACAGCAGCCCTGAAATTAAAAGACGCCTGCTTCTTGGGAGGAAAGCGATGACAAACCTCGACAGCATCTTAAAAAGCAGAGACATCACCTTGCCAACAAAAGTCCAAATAGTCAAAGCCATGGTTTTTCCTGTCGTGATGTATGGAAGTGACAGCTGGACCATAAAGAAAGCAGACCGCCGAAGAATGGATGCTTTTAAACTGTGGTGCTGGAGGAGGCTCTTGAGAGTCCCCTGGACTGCAAGGAGAACAAACCTATCAATTCTAAAGGAAATCAACCCTGAGTGCTCACTGGAAGGACAGATCCTGAAGCTGAGGCTCCAATACTTTGGCCAGCTCATGAGAAGAGAAGACTCCTTGATGTTAGGAAAGTGTGACGGCAAGAGGAGAACGGGACGACAGAGAATGAGATGGCTGGACAGTGTCTGCGAAGCAACCAACATGAAATTGACACAACTCCGGGAGGCAGTGGAAGATAGAGGAGGGCCTGGCATGCTCTGGTCCATGGGGTCACGAAGAGTCGGACACGACTATACGACTAAACAAACGAACGAATGCATTAGTTTACCAATTTTATATTATTTTAGAACTGCCCCCTGGGCAGGTACAGTAACTTGCTTCCCCAAAGCAAGGGTGAGCAGTCCCTTGTTCCCAATACAGACTGGCCAACAGTGATACACAGGTAATGCATAGATCAGCAGATGCCCACTTCACTAGTAAGAGTAGCCAACTCAAGTATCTTTTATGGTTTATTTTTACTATAGGAATTTGTATGATATACCACTAGGATTTCCCAACAGAAAGGAATAACCAAATTAGGATTTCTTTTTAAATGAAAAAAATGAAACATGTTTTGACATATTTACAGTTAATTGCACATGAACCTCTAATAGGTACAGCAAAGAATAGCTCACGTCTTAAACAATTAAAGGGACATCTTTTTTAGTGTTTTAAAGCACATTAAATATTTTGTTGTGACACTGTAGCTGAAATTCAGTAGTAACCAATAACTAAAGCAGCCCCCACTGAATCAAAGGGGGTCTGGCTCATTAACTCCTATATAAGTTCCATGGATTCAATAGGCCAACTTTACAATTTACTACCAGTTATTTACGTTATGTTGAGGGACATGGTGGCGCTGCGGGCTAAACCGCAGAAGCCTGTGCTGCAGGGTCAGAAGACCAAGCAGTCGTAAGATCGAATCCACGCGATGGAGTGAGCTCCCGTCGCTTGTCCCAGCTCCCGCCAACCTAGCGGTTCGAAAGCATGCAAATGCAAGTAGATAAATAGGGACCACTTCGGTGGGAAGGTAACAGCGTTCCGTGGCTAAGTCGCACTGGCCATGTGACCACGGAAGATTGTCTTCGGACAAACGCTGGCTCTATGGCTTGGAAACGGGGATGAGCACTGCCCCCTAGAGTCGAACACGACTGGACAAAAATTGTCAAGGGGAACCTTTACCTTTACCTATTTACGTTAAATAACTCTTAAAAGATATATTACATTTAGAGATGGGGACGACTCACCATTTTGGCGAGTCGTCCCGCTTCATGAGTCGTCAAAAGTTGATGACTAATGAAGCACGAAATTGCCCCCATGAAGTGATGAATAACAAAGTTATTTGTCGATTCGTGGGGGGGGGTATTAAAAAAACACCTGCCGTCACCCCCTGTGACGGACAAGTCAGTAACCACTCCTATCCATCACAATGGAACTCTGATTCAGGAGCCAGTGGCTGCACAGAAAAGGCGAGACTAGGGATATATAAGAGAATGGATGAAAGTTAAAGAGCAGTTTGGAGTTAGAGAGGATTTCATTTAGAGTTAGGGATGAGTTAGGGACTGGTGTTAGACAAAAGCAGTTTAAGCAGTTAGGACCAGCCTTGTGTTAAAGAAGAGTAATAGAGAGATAGGGAATAAGAAATGAATAAATACTTGAAGTAACATGGTTCTATCTAAGCAAATTAGAAATATTATAAAAGCACAGTAGATTGCATGAATAAAATAAGACCATCCATGATTTACTTTACATGATTTACTTGTGAACACTTTAATAAACATTGTTTTATTGAATAACACTGAATGAAGAGTTTATTTGATATAGTGAGGAATATCTCCTCTGGTGGCAGTGGAAAAAAGGGTTAAAAAATAAATGTCACACCCGAAAGTGAACCTGGGTTGTGTGGAAAAATAAACAGGGGAATGGATGTGTGACACCCCCCCTTCCTATTACAAAAAAGAAAAACAAACCACCATTCTGCCTACTGGCCGTTGTCAAATAATCACTGGCATATAGGCAGCCCCCCTCTCACAGCCACCCAACCCCACAGTCTACCCCACCATTCCCTCCCTCCCTCTCCCTACCTTAGCTCCTGCCCCCACTGACAACCCCTTACCTTCTGATCTCCCAGCCACGGCATGTAAAAAGGAAGACTGTCTGCCCTTTGCAAAGATGGCAGCTGCGGCTTCATTTGCAGTAGGGAATCTGCAGCTGCCATCTTTGCAAATGGCAACCTGGATTCCCTTAAGGCAGACTAAGGGAATTTAGGCTGTCTTTTGCAAAGATGGCAGCTGCAGCTTCCCTACCCTAAATGAAACCACAGCCACCATCTTTGCAAAGGGTAGACAGTCTCCTTTTTAAATACTATGGCTGGGAGGCCAGAAGACCTTGGTAGCAGTCATTAAGGTAAGGGGGTGTCGGTGGGGATGGGGTGGAGGCTAAGGTAGGGAGAGGACGACTGTGGTGGGGTAGACTGTGGGGTTGGGTGGCTGGGGGCGGCGGCTGCTTATCTGTTACCTATTAACTGATCGGCAGCCAGTAGGCAGAATGGTGGAGTTTTTTTTATAGTAAGGGGGTGTCGGTGGGGGGCTGTAGAGAGAGGAAATTATGGGGGGTAGTCTGTGCAGTTGTGTGGCTGGGAAGGTGGCTACCTATCTGAGCTGATTGGCAGCCGGTAGGTAGAATGGTGTTTTTGTTTCTTTTTCTAATAGGAAGGGGGTGTAGGTGGGGATGGTGGAGGGCTAAGGTAGGGAAAGGAAGGGAGATAGGCTGTGAGGGGGCTGCCTATCTGCTGGTGATCAGCTGATCAGTGGCCGGTAGGCAGAATGGTGTTGTTGTGAGGTTTTTTTGTAATATGAAGGATTAATAAAAACGGGTAAATATTCATCCCTTCATATTCATGGGGGTCTCTGGAACCCACGAATATGAAGTGATGAATATTTAACCAATCAGCTATTTTTGTTGAAAAAGCCGATCCATTTTTAATATTCGTCCCCATCTCTAATTACAATACTGAAAAATCAACTTTTTTAATGAATCTGTAATGCTCAGGTCTATGGTTAAAAAACCCCACAAAACTCAAGGTGCTGGGTCCTAAAGAATTTCAAATACCACAATTTTAAAACCCAGTCTTAACATACAAGGGCAAAAAAAAAGGTTTAGATGTGTAATAGTGGTACTGTGACTCCTTGAAGGAATACGGTGGTCATAATGTTATGACAACATGGGTTTGCACAATGAAGTTAAACTTTGAGATACTCGAAACGGCTGAAAGGTTCACCTAACAAGAAGGAACTCGTACAATTGATCTGTGATGATGTTGCAGTATATTCAAATTATGCAATAGAAACTAGATATGAAAGCCAATTGCAAATTGTTGTCATTATTGTTAAACATTAGAGATGATACTGCAAAGTAACAGTCAAATTATAGGAAATCATTTTCTACTGAAATCTTTCAGGAACCATACCTTTTGTCTTTAACAAAAAAGTTGGCATTGTTGTCCCCATTTTTTGATTCTTTAATACTGATAAGCAAACTCTGAGCTTTTATCATTGCACAGCAAGACAGTGGTAAAAAGGAGCACCTAAACAGATTACTCTTGTTGAGCACTGCATACAAACTAAAACATTCGGAATTCCACTTGTATATTAGGAGAACATCAATACAAGTTACATCAGTTATTCCTAGCATAACACTTCTAGTCATTAATACTTGTACAGAAGAGTGCCCCTTTCTCTCTTTTGGTAATCATTCATACTACAGTGCAGTAGTTCTCAAACTGGGATCTACAGATGTTCTTGGACTGGAATTCTCAGAAGACTTGCTGTGCTGACCAAAATTTCTAAGAGTTGCAGTCCCAGGAACATCTGGGGACCCAAGTTTGAGAACCACTGCTATAATGTGCCTAGTGGAGGCATAACTGTCCTCAAACATTCTTCAGACAAAGCAGGAAGATATGTGTATGTCACAGGTCAAAAATCTTTCCCTTTTCCCTCTTTGCTGGTTGAAATGAGTCACAGGGGTGCCTAAGTCTTTATGAGAAAGCTATGGGTAAGCATGACTGTGAATGATCTACAAAATTCTTTATGTTACAAATGCTAGATAGGCAGAAATAGAAAATGGAGTTACACAGTGCAAGTATTACCCAACACATTACAGACAGTTGCTCTTCAAAATGAACTAGTCAGGGAACAAACATATCCTTCATGTAGAAATTCTCAGCATTTCATCAGAACATAAGATGTAGCTGTGAGCAATATTCAGTATTTCCTGATTTTTCAGGGTAAACTTGCCCTCGAGCCAAGTGGCTCAACTTACATCTCTCACCAAAAGAATTCTCACCATGCAAGTACTCCAGGGAAGCTGAAATTGCTTGTACTCCCACACTATCATCAATTTTTTCAGGTTGAAAAAAATGCATTGCTTTGAAAATTGTATTGTTCTGGACTGGAAAAGGAAGAGACTTCTGGTCTTCCCATGAATAAACCTTACTTCTCTATTATTACTGTCTCCTGTAATTTTCCTGAGAAGTAACAAAAGCATAACACCCTCAAACCACTGAGCAACTTTTTTTTAAATTAGGAACTGATAACATTTAAGAATTACAGACACCCAGGACACAATGGATGAGAGTTTATTGCTAACTAACTTTTTGAACTGAAGCCTTTTAGTGAACCATTAAAAAATTATACTATCTTACACATAATCTGTGTATAACAAAATTATACTATCTTACAGGCTGCTGTCCTCTGAAGATGCCGGCCACAGAGACTGGCGAAACGTCAGGAAGAACAACCTTCAGAACACGGCCAAAGAGCCCGAAAAACCCAGAACAACCATTACGCATAATTGTTTTGTGTTAAAATATTGGTTTTCATAGAATCATAGAATAATTGAATTGGAAGGGAAATTTCAAAGCACTGAAACCTGAATGAAATTACCTCCTGTATCCCTATTTGTATTATTCTAATTTTAAAAAAGACTTAAAGAAGAGTTGAAAGATATTTTCAAGAAAAACAAGAGTCACAAAGCAAGAATTTTGAAATCAATTTTCAAATTCATCCTTTGAATTTTCATACTGTGGAAGATTATAGTGCCAGACACAAATTCTATCCAGATAAGCATGGCCTTTCAACATATTAGGGAGGCAAAAGATATAAAGTTATTTACAAAATGTTTCTGGATTTATTTTAATTTCAGAGATTCAGCAAGTTTGGATTTTTTATTTCCAAATATATGATGCTTAATGCTTTTTTAAAAAAAAATACTGGTCAAACATTTAACCCATTTTATTACTACTATTAGTTAGATAGCATTCTAAGAGCTAAAGTAATCTGGAGTCCAGACAGAGTGGACCACTGAATCAAAACAACTTTCAAAAGCATAGGCTTAAGAAGTTATATTCATTCTAAGTAGAACAAATATTTAGATTTAGTTTAACATTTGAGCAATATCTTCCTTACAGTTCTGTAGTGTTTTCTGTAAGTACTACCCTTGACTGTTGCTATTCACCTAATCAGTCAATCCAAATGCAACTGGATAAAATTTCACAGCTGGATTACAAGGGAGGGAGAAACAACTTCAGGACACAGATTGCACTGACACAAAGGCTCTGACTGTGAGCAAAACAGTACTTCATGTGGGCACCTCAAAGTTGACACAAACAGGTGACACGAGATGAGAAATCAATAATATTTTGGACTTAAACCACCACCTGATAGCAACTGGGAGAAACTAAAATAAATTCACTTAAACTGTGTACTTCAAGAGGTTTGTTCCAAAACCAAACTACTAAGTTTTTAAAAAGATAACCAAAATTGCAGCTAGATGATTCTTTCTCAGACAGAAAAAATGACACACCTAAGGCTAGAGCTTAGAGGCAGGAAAGAAAAGGCATGTGAATGCAGTTATTGGCTGAAAACCAAGATGTGCTAATACAGGTGAAACTGTATGTTATGTTGCAAGGGTTCCTGCTTCTCAATACAGAGATTTACTGTTGAATTCCCACACCGCGTTATTAGAACTGGAAAAGATCAAAACAAAGATGAAGTGTACTCTTGGAAACAATATGTTTTTCCAAAACAGAATGTACTAAATCTTTTTCATGCAATGCTCTGCCATGCTGGACTCCATAAAGACAGTAGGTAATGTCTCAGAGAAAACCTTGGTGGGCATAGTCTCAAGTTGCCAACAATATCTTTAACTAAAGCCATGGCTAGACCAAAAAGGTGTCATGTTTATTTTATTGATTTGGAAATCTTGTTAAATTTCTTCAGGTTAGAGGAATTGTGATTATATTGTTTTAAACCAGGGGTCAGGGAACTTTTTTACCTTTTACCCCGCAAAAAAATTATACACGCCGACATTACACCCTTGATTCGAAAGGAAGGAAATCATACATTATTTGAATTAAAAATATTATTGAATCTACACAGGCTGTGTACCGAACTAGCAGGATGCACCAAATTTGATAAAGATGTGCACTATTTTTGCTAGAACACATTGCACTCCAGCCATGATGTGGTATAGGGAGTAGTAAGGTGTCCAATGTGCCTAGCAAGTTGCATTAAATTTTTGCTAGCTTGCAGAGGATCATTAGTGGCTGCCAGAGTGGTGCTAGCAATGACATGCTTGCTAGAGACAGCCAACGCAGAATTGGGTGTGTGTGTGTGTTTCCCTACCACTTTAATCATTCCATGTGTGGTGTGCAAAAAGGAACAAACCAGGCTAAAGGTCATGTCACCCACCCTAGTGCCACAGCCCAATATCAAAGGACCAGTGTGCTTTTTTTTATCATCATCAATGGAAAACTCAGCAGTGGTCAGAGGATTGGAAAAGATTAGTCTACATCCCAGTCCCAAAGAAGGGCAGTGCCAAAGAATGCTCTAACTACCATACAATTGCACTCATTTTACACACTAGCAAGGTTATGCTCAAAATCCTCCAAGGCAGGCTTCAGCAGTACATGGACCGAGAACTCCCACAAGTACAAGCTGGATTCCGAAGGCGCAGAGGAACTAGAGACCAAATTGCTAACATGCGCTGGATTATGGAGAAAGCCAGAGAGTTCCAGAAAAGCATCTACTTCTGTTTCATTGACTATGCAAAAGCATGGCAGAAAGTGAGGAGGAATTAAAGAACCTCTTAATGAGGGTGAAAGAGGAGAGTGCAAAAAATGGTCTGAAGCTCAACATCAAAAAAGGAAGATTATGGCCACTGGTCCCATCACCTCCTGGGAAATAGAAGGGGAAGATATGGAGGCAGTGACATATTTCACTTTCTTGGGCTCCATGATCATTGCAGATGGAGACAGCAGCCACAAAATTCAAAGATGCCTGCCTCTTGGGAGGAAAGCAATGATAAACCTAGACAGCACCTTTAAAAGCCACCCTCCCCCCCGCCTTAATTCAGTTTTTCTTTTACTTGCCTGCCTGTTCATTTTCAGTTCTGAGTAGTCTCTCTCTCTCTCTCTCTCTCTCTCTCTCTCTCACACACACACACACACACACACACACACACACACACACACACACACACGACACACCATCCATTTTGTATATTTAAATAAGCTTGATGAAGTCCTCAGTCTCTCGCACTTTTCTTTCTTCCCTCCTTCCCTTGCTTGCTCCTTTCCCTGCTGCTTCTTTGCAGTCACTTCCGGAGGAAACAGTCATTCAGAAGCCCCGGATTGGCTGATTGCCCGGGGCTAATCCCCAGATGCAACCGATTAGGCTTATCTCTCCAATCTCTAACAGAACGGAGCATAGTGGGGTCTTGACTTGAGAACTTAATCCGTATTGGAAGGCAGTTCTCAAGTCAAAAAGTCTGTAGGTCAAGTCTCCATTGTCCTACAGTGCATTGAAAACTGATTAATCCCGTAACAGGCCGTTTTTGTTCCATTTTGGTTTTTTTCTGGTCTGTAAGTCAATTCTCAGGCTGCAAGTCAAACCTAAATTTTGCGGCCAGAGAAGTCTGTAAGTCAAAAAGTCTGTAAGTCAAGCCGTCTGTAGGTCAAGGGTCCACTGCATTTAGAAGTGCCCTGCTGCAACGAAGAAAGTAACAGAGCGAGGTGGTTTACAATTAAAGCTTGGGCTGCAGAGGGTGGGGGTGGGTGGGTGGGAGGGAGGGGGTAGCAGCCAGCTCATTACCCCCAGGATTTTCACTTTTACCCCATTTGGGGTAATTTACCCATTCCCCGACCCATGTTTTAAACTACTTGGGAGTTTAAAAGAGGCAACATTTATCTGCCTCTTTTCTAGAAAGAACATGATGAAATCCACATCTTTCATCATATTCACAAGGAACTGTCAAAAGTGAAGTATGGGATGCTATCAGTTCAAGTTTATTAAAGTACCAACTTAAAGCAGCTCCCACTGTCAGACTTTCTTTTCCTAAGAAAGGGAGTTACAGTTTTAGATAATTAGATAAGTTTCAAGTGAATTGCTTCCTGAAGAGCTCCTCCTTCTCCACCTGTGGACAACTGAAGATACATTCTGCTTGAAATACATGTAGGCCAGCATAACAGACAGGTGGGTAAGGGGAAAAAAGCTATTGTTTCTGAAAGTCTTCCTTGTCCACTTCCACAGCTAGAGGCCAGATGTCTACGAACAGTAGGTATCTGAGCTGACACTCTTTCAGACTCCTTCCTTCACTTTTTCCCAACTTTCATTTTGCACCTCCTCTTCTCTAAGCTTTCCACCCTCCTCATCTGTACTTCAAACTATCCTGACATTCCCTTCTCTGTTGTATCCTCTAATAATTTTTACAACTTGTCAGTTCTGTTTCTTCTGGCCAGGCCATGTTAGTGGTGTTTTAATAATGTCTGCTTAACCTGCTATGGCTAATGTATGTGGTGTCTGGTCACATGCCTGATTGTGTAACCAAGGTATGAACTGGCACCTTGTTGACCAGCTGCAATTAACCACAGCATGTTATGCAAATATTACACAATCACCAATATGATTCCATCCAATTAGTTTATTCTAGCTGGGACTAGAAATTGGATTTAAGCCTAAAATTTAACTCTATAATCTTTTGAAGATTATTTATATGTACATCTAAAGGTGATATAAGACTTGTGTATTCATTCATTTATTTGGAACACAACAGCTCATCGCTGATAGTTTTGGTTGAAAATAAAATATTTTCAAGTGCATTCTTCCCCCTTCCTTTTAAAAGTTTAGATTTTTCTTGAAGAAAATAGAGTCCACAACATCAGCTTGACTACTCCATTCACAGCAGAAATGCACCAACAGGTACCACAACAGATGGTGACAAGAAGTTGGATTATTTCTGCTTGTTTTGTATGATTTATACTTGACTTATTTATGACAATTAAATGCCATTTTATTCCATCATTCATTTTCTGAAATCTAATTCAGTTGAGAGTTCTTTTTTTTTAATTCCGTGGTACCTTACCTTGCAATCTGATTAACGAACGGCCTCAGTTCTAAGGGGTCGTAGGCACGAGCAAAAGCCCAACATACATAACATGCAGAATCCCGTACGTTAGAACCAACACTGCAGGCTCCCCGCTTCTCATCATAGGTCAGTCCTTTTAAAATCACAGGAACAACTGTGGAGGAGAAAATGAGATAATAAACATTAACTGTGTGTGAAGTGATTGTGTGAATTAGAGGAACAAAGGCAGGCAAAGAATAGCTTTTAGTTTGGAATTGTTTTTGTAGCTCTGGGGCAATTCTCACACTGTGAGATAGTACAAACATTAACAAAAAGAAAAAGGTAGGAAGGTTAGTTTTTGTGAAGAAGGGAAACTTTGCTCAATTTTTGTAAAAACAAAAACACTTAATAATGAAACACATATTCTCATTCTTCAAAGAAGGAAGTTTACATTTTCAAAGTAAACTTTGTCTTTGAAGGAAAAATAAGTTGTGTAAATGACTAAGGATTGAAATAAGAGATTGAGGGGGAAACCCTGCACACCATTTTAATCTATGGTCACCTTAAAAGGCTGTATGAGTGCTTACATGAGATACCACAGAACAATCAATGCAAGGCGCAGCGAGAATGCTTGGGCTTCCTGAAACAGAAGCCATACTCAAAGGTCAACATAGATAACAACACAGTGATAAATTATGCCACAGATATCCATTCATTATAGACTTTTCAAAAACGAAGTGGCAGATACAATAGTGAGAACCATAATTTTGCAAGAAAAAAAGACCCAGTGGCTGCCTCCAGACATCCTTGAAGGTCTAGGTTCTTCAATTGGTGCAACATGCAGCAAATAAGTTGTTAACTGGTACACAGTACTATAATCATATGACCCCTATACTGAAAAACTATAGTTAACCCAAAACAGAGCAGAACCCTTGTGATCATCTTGCAAACATTCTGGAAAAGAATGTTGATGATGGGAGTATGCACTCCTGAAATTCATTGAAACTTGGTTCCTTCATAAGAAATGTGGTCTTTTTCCCTTCTTCCTTCCCTTCATTTTTACCTTATCTTTCTGTGAAAAAAATAACCCTCAAAACAACTTACATATTATTTAAATAATAGAAAAGAATAGAAAAAGATTTAAAAAATTTAAAACTACACTTGGGTAATAATCATAAAACTGTCTAACCAACCCCCACTGTAAAACCATTAAAACCAAGCAAATATATTAAAAATCAACAAAGGATATAGTTAAAACAATATTGTGGGCAAGCGAAACACCATATGCCAGTCTAAGAAGATGTCTTTTATTTGTTTCTTAAAATTAGTCATAGTAGAAATAGATCATAACTCAGAAGGCCCTCCTGTGCATTCGTTAGGTGGGCCTGTGAAAGTGTTGGTATGTTTACGAGTTCCTCTCCTGCAGTCCAGAAAGTCTCATAACAGGGAGCCCCTTAGATAGCCAGAACCCAAACTGTTTAAGGCTTTAAAGGTTAGAACCAACACCTTGAATTGAGCCCAGAAAGCAATTGGCAACCAGTGCAGGTTGAGCATTACTTCTGATCCTCACACTGAGATAAATCTTAAGTATGTGCTGTTTGAAATAAGTAGGTGCCATAATTCATACTTTGAAGGTGTCGTTCAAAAAAAAGCGCCAAATCCTGTTAATTACATCTGTGTGCGAAAGGTATAATTTATGGAGACCAAGAGGCTCAAGTTAAGAAATCACTGTAGATACTACTTGTTGTGTACTGGATTACAAAACTTGGGGCACAGTAGATACTAGCCAAAATCCTGTTGTACAATTATGCAAAAGCAGTTAACTTTTAGGGTGAATTGCCTTAAATTAATTTCCATAGACATTATATGTTGCATGCCAAGATGAGCAAATTGATATGCAACAGATAATGCCTACGGAGATACTGTACCTAATGTACAGCAACAGGATATTGTCCAATGTAACTCCAGAACTACAGTGGTGCCTCGCTTAAAGCCTACGGCCATACCACCCTGAACACGCGACGATGATCCATTCCAGGAAAATTGCCGATAAGCAAAAACATCGTAAAGCGAAAATAAAAACCCAATTGAAATGCATTGAAACCCGTTCAATGCGTTCCAATGGGGTAAAAACTCACCGTCCAGCGAGGACCCTCCATACGGTGGCCATTTTCGCTGCCTGTATAGGAATCCATCCCTAAACACAGTGGGGAGCCATTTTGAAACCGCCGATCAGCTGTTCAGAAACGTCATTTTGCGAAGAATCGGTTCCCAAAGCAGGGAACCAATATCGTAAAGTGAAATTCCCCCATTTAGACCATCGTTTTGCGATCGCAAAAAGATCGTCATTAAGCAGATTCGTCATAATGCGGGGCAATTGTAAAGCGAGGCACCACTGTACACTATTTGTATTAGATGACCCCCAGAGTCCTGTATAGCTTTACATCTGTATGATTGCAGATGGCTGTGGAAAGAGAAGCAGAAAAAAGTGTGGAAGAAGTGAAGGAAGGAGATAGGGTGTAGCTAGCAGAGTTGAGAGCAGGGCAAGAAGGTGCCCAGTGGTAGTAGCAAAGTAAGAAAAGGAAAATTTGCCAAATAATTTGGCAAAGATTTAAAGAAACATTGAAAAACATGAAATTTTCATGCCCCCAGTTTAAGAGGGCTGGTTTGGGGGATTCGGGAAAAAAACCCTGAAAAGAAAAGAATTAGCCTCTTTCAGGTTTTCCATCCATACAGATTAACCTGAAAGTCCCATCCCTAGTTTTAACCTTCTCTTCAAACAGATGCTATCTCTGCAACAAAATAGATTTTCCTTTATTTAAGTCAATCTTTTTCCTATCAACACCATGATCTATGGTACATTTTATTCTTTCATGCTCTTTGCTCATGGCACACAGTAATCTGGACACATGTCACTCTGATCTCCACAACTAGAGCATAAACATTCAGGTATAGGGAGAGTTAGTGTGTCCTGCACTTAGTTGAACTCAGTCCCTTTGGCCATTATTGAGTGACTTCTTCTTTCACCATCAGAATCTCATACTGGTTTTGGCAAGCCAATCTTCCAAAAAAAAAAATCTATAAACATTCCTTGAAATGATGTGATTTTTTCATTGCCCACTAGAGTATCTCCACTTTTTGCAAAACTTTTGGGAACAGCAATATTCATAAGGTAAGGCTTTAAATACCAGTTTTATTATTACAGTATACAGAAATATCACCTATGCTTAATGGAAACTATTCTCACTTTCATGCTTTTTCATTTATAGTTTTAAGTAGTAGTTAGCTATTTTGACAAGCCAGAGTCTGAAATCATGAGTTGAGTTTAGCTCCACACATGATTAAATAAATACTTGAATAATGCTATTGATTTATGTGCACGTGATTAATATCTCACACGTGTTCTCACAATCTGATATACAATTCAAGTTAAAAATGGACTTCCTCAGCTAGTTTACACACTTCATTTGTCAAATTATTCTGAGTTGTAGCTAACTGCACACACAGTGATGCAATGGTAAGGATACTTCAGCTCTAAAGAAATGGGCAACACTAAGATAAGAAGATTGTTGATATTCCACAAAATGCATTCACCGAAAGATAAGGTAGGACAAATGTTTTAGCAGTACCAAAACTGTATCTCTACAGTATTACCACTTTTGCACGTGGCAGGTCTCTGAATGAAATGTTCCACAGTTCCAGGGTTGTGCTGCCAAAACCAACCAACTGTACAGGTTTCCAAAAAGGCTTCCTCTTGGTATCTGTCAGTCAATTAATATAGTTTAAACATACTGCTTACTGATCTGTACGTAATTTAATAAACTGATGTAGCCTAGAGAAACAAAAGCCTACTGAGGAAAGTGAAATCACTTAACACTTACCACTTCTCTTTCTTTGTCAAGATTTACAAATATACATAATTTTCAAATTTTGTTCTCTGGCGTACAAAAGGTGGGGAATAAGAAAGGACATTTTAAATATTACAGTTTTAGTAGGTATGTAACAGATGCTCTAACACATTTCATTAAAATAGGCACTTCTACAAACAGCTGGCATGGTGCAGTTGACTGGCTGAGCCATTTGTGAGAAGACCCTTCTTTGAATTTCAGTTCAGCCATAAACTTATTGACTGGCCTTAGTCAAAGTACACAGCTTCAGCTCACCCCCATCTGCAATAAGAAGCAATCAGAAGGTAAGAATCCTGACTCAGAAAATACATGTGAAGCTCTCAGAACACTTAGAAGTCCTGTACAAATGTGAACTAAGACATAAATATCCATTCTTTTCACCTCTTAACAAAATTCATTCACGTAATTTGTAACTGAGAATGCAGAGTTCCAACCTAGTCCTTACATCCTCCTGATTTCCCTGTTCTTTTCCCAGTTTTAAAGGTGTTGGTTTTTAGCAAATCCTTTGTGTTTACTGTGCAATAGGACCACGTGGATTTCAAGTGCAAACAGCTTATCATTTCACTAAAAGTAGAAGAGTGGTCCATGTTGCATCTAATTATATTTTAAAGTAGTTTACTGCACTCTAACATTGGTGCAAAGACAGCTTCTTTGAGGAATAACAATATCTTTTGACTTAAGCAACTGCTGACACTGTTTCTACAGCAACCAGCAAGATTATCAAATGAAGAACGATAGTTTCCTCAACAACTCTGTGTTTTGCACTACAATTAAAGAATGAACTATTTAATGCACTATTTCAAAAAGGCTAGAACAAAATCAGAGCAAATCTTCTCCTCTTCCTTGTTCTACTTTTTCTAGGGAGGGGGCATCAAGAAATGTCCATTGTAAAATCTGAAGCCCTAGATGTAAGAATTTCACTTTTTATAAGTTTAAAAACTACATGGGAAAGCCACAGAGCAGAACTAATAGCTTGGTATTCTCTTCTACATTTTGTGACAGAAAAAAAAACCTACAGCAGTAACAGATTCTTTAAAAATGTAGCCTAACCTGTTTCCAAGTGTGTTGAATAAACGTGAAAAAAAAATAGATTTAACTGGTTATACAGGAACACAGAAAAAGTCCCTGGAGGCAGTTTTTGAAAATCTGTCATAGGTTTCTTTTTTTGTGAAGATTAAAAATTCCTGCTACTGATAGTACTGCTTATGTTCTTCTTTCCATTCAAACCTAAATATAATCAGAGAAAATGCTGGTTTTGTATAAAGTGTGGAAATAAATACTATATCTATCATCCCAGAGCTCTTTACCTTTAGGAAATATAAAAGAGGTGCCAGTGAGCAGCTGCTGAGATTTTCTAGCAAATGTCAAGGTCTCTCATATCAAGAGAAGCAATTCCACCCGAGAATAAAAGTTTGCCACTTACTGATTATAATAGTGCAGTCCAAGACACATAGTATTTAGGAACACTTATGTAAAGGAAAAAAGGAAGAAAGTAACCAACACTGTGATGTCTGACCAAGATTACATGTACTTTTTTCTTCTTCTCTACCTCTTAGGAACAGAAAGAGAGAGAAAAAACAGGGCATTACAGAGCAACCTGGCTCACTGGAAATTAATTTGAGCTGATAATAGTTACATGCCCTCAACATACAGCAACCCTAATAGGGTTTTCAAAGTAAGTGAGATATTGTTAGTTAATAAATACACATCAGATGTTAATTAACAATCACCTGTTAGCTAGTATTTCAAGAAAAAAAACAGCATTTCTCTCATGTTTATATGTTGGAAACTCTATAAGAAACGTTATTTCATTTAACACATATTGTGAAGGAAGTCACAAATAGAATTTTCCATGGAGATATATTCCTCAGTTTGAATGCTGTGCACGTAAAAAAGAAGACATGGGGAAGAACTGTATCCAACCAATTACTTTGGAGGGAATTCTCACCTATTAACTGATGAAAGAAGACTTTCCCCCCCATGGTCAGGTGGTATAATAATTTTAATGGCAGGGCTCATATTAGAAAATATGATTAACAAGACAAATTATATATTTTCAACATCTGGATATAAACTGCTAATAGGATCAGAAAATAAGGGAGACAGAAGCAAAAACTGAGACAAACTCCAAAATGCTTCCAGCTGGAACAGCATTTTGGTTCTGTTACTAATATTGAGTTTGTCTGGGCCCAAAACATTCTTCAGCAGCCGACCAGTGCTTTTGCTGAAGGAAGGGCTGATTCTAAGATCACCTGCTTTGAAATGCAGGCCTAAACTAAAAAGCTTTAAGGCTTAATGTGATCAGTTTCTTGTTCTTGCTCAGGCGGCCCCGGAGTTTTGGCGGGAAAAAGAGTTGAAGGCATTTCTGAAGATTGAATATTCTTCTTTTTATTATTCAACAAACTTAATTCAACGGTTTCAAAGGGATCCATCAAACTTAACTATTCTATAACTTTTAACTTTAACACCAGGAGTTATTAAGTCACTCCTCACAGCGGACCAAACCGCTCTCTGTCCGTTATTGGCCTCAGTGGAGTACTCCTCACGGCACAAGCTGTCCCACAACAGGGGTGCCTCTCCCAGTCCCCCTTGCGCAGCTGGTGGGGAAACGAGGGACGGATCACCCTCCGTCCCCCATGCTGATTGTGTGGGTACACAACCACGGTCCATTCTAAGGGTTCAAGCCCTTCTCCTCTCGCGCGGTAATCTTTCAAATCTGGCAGCAACCCACCTCCAAGCTGGAGATTAGGAAAGTCCTTTGCCAGTCCATGCCACTCCCCCAAATCTCCACTCAGTTCAGTTTGCACCGCACGTTCCTTCTTCTCTGGCACTTCCCCACCAGTCACAATACTAAATTCCCGCGCATTTCCCCCAATATTTATAACCTCCTCTCACACAATTAGATCCTGCTCCTCCCCCTTATCCTCTGCCAAACACACCTCCACAGACCCTTTCATTGCCGTGTCACTTGATTCTATCTCAACCAACACTCCCTCTACACAACCTTGGTTCTCTTCGGGTTTCTGCTCTACCGAGGACGGCACACTAGCCTTCTCGCCTTCACACTTAACTAAGCCAAGTTCCACCTAGTTTCCTGTTCAGAAAGAAAGCTGTCAACTAGCCCCAAGGTAGGAACAGGAAGCTTGGGTGGAGCTAGGCCTAACTAAGCCTCAAAGCCTTCCAATTTAGGCCTTTTCTCCCAGATGAGCTACATTTAGGTGTCTGTAGAGTATGTGCCGTTCTCTAGAACTCCCAGAACGGAGAATTATGGGATTTATAATCCAAGAAATAAAAATATATCCTATCCCTACAAAACATTTATAAATTAAAGGCTGTTTTAGTTATTCTTCAATGAATATTCATTCCTCTCAAAATTGTAGCATTGGATTTAGATATGAAGTGAGAGATACAGAATCAATTTTCAGTAACCAAATGCAAATCACTGCACATTTTCAAAGTAAAGGAATTGCTATGTAATTTGTAGCTCATGCACTTAGAAAAACAGCACAATCCAGATCCACCTGCTGAATTTCTGCAGATTATTTTTTTAACACAGTCACCTGTAGCTGTAGCCTAGAGGTACTAATGAGCACCTGTCCTAACCCACCCTTCTTAACAACATTAGCTACAGGTTGCAACAGAACACTTTGCTCTAAGTCCTGTGAAAACATGGAAAAATCTTCCCACAAGTCTGGAGTTGAGAAGGCTCTTTTTTAAACTAACAAGGAAACCATCCTATTATGTTCTTTAAGTCAGTTTCTGAACAATAATCAACCATGAGTACAGTAACATTTCTGAAAGGAAATTATTAAAGCCACCCAAACTGTAGCATTTAAAGAGTGTGCTAACATGTTCTGGCTAAATCATTCCCTGTACAGTCATTTATCCCATCAGTTAGAAGTACAGAATTTCCTCTGCATCTGTACAACCTGGAACACACCAGGATAATGTAGCCCATCAGCCAGGTACAACAGGCCACTAAGGCAGGAATAAAACTTCTTTTTCAAAGATACAAAAACAGGGAGAGTCCCAAAGGTCAGAACTAAAGATGGAGGTATTCGTATTCATATACGTATACGAATATCCCCCCACAGGTGGAAATAATTAGGGTTATTTCCCACTCACCATTCTGCCACTGATGGGAGCTCAATGAAGCCTTCTTATTGCACCATTGTTCGCAATGGATTAGCCACTCTGTGACCTGGGAGAGAGGCTTGCCATCCCACCTCCTGCCAGGTGTGGCTAATCTACTGCAGATAACAGCACGATAGAAAGGCTTTGTCGAGCTTGTGTCAGTGGCAGAATGGTGAGTGGACAGTCTGGCCCCGTTATTTCCACCTCTGGGGGGATATTAGTATTCATATACGAATACATCCATTTCTAGTCAGCACACTTGGCCAAGGTGTCATATTTAGCTTAGGGATCACAGGTTTGGCAGGTCTACTCTACCTATACATCAGATACTAGTAAATAGGAGATAATAGATGTTCAAGAGCAATGCAAACAGTAGCCGTCAACACATCACAAAACTGAATGTTCTTTTTTTCAACCGGTGATAGCTTTCAGGTGCCACAACAAACCATGATTTTTTGAGACAAGAACACATGACAGGGAACTCTAAGCTAATATTCACCTTTCCCTCTGCTTCCTCCCTCAATAATATGTAAGGTGAGGTAATGAATACATCAATCCACAGTTTGGGACAAGTGGCATTCTGTTGTTTCATCTAACCACAATCAGATAAGAAACCAGGATACAATATTTAGTTGGTACAAGCCACAATTTCCCATATACAAACAAAACAGGAAGCTACAGTTTGTTGCAAACTATAAATGGAAGCTTCTAAATGTCCATAAAGAAGCAGGGAGGAGAAACAGTCCAAAACTTACAGCAGTATGTTCACATCATAATTTGCATCTAAATGATGCCAGTGTGTACAATATACAGGTATTTATATACATTATTCCCAATCTATGATCTTCAGATGTTGCTGGACTTCAAATCCTAGAACTACCAGCAAACATAGGCAGTGGTCAAGGTTTCTGTGAGCTGTCATCCAGCAATATCTGGGGACCCACAGGATAGGAAACTCTAATCTTTGCTGTATAAAACAGGACAGAGTATATCCACTACATGATAGTGCTGAAATAATGAGGACTGACATCTTTATTGAACTCCTAAGATCTCCTGAACAGACTTTTGTATCTTCCTCCAGTTCTTAATTTTGCTGCAATGGACTGGCTGAAATCCTGTTGCTGTAACTTATGAAGTAGTTTACCAGTGACAGTAACCTTTGGTAATTAAAGAGTTCCCCTATCTATCCCAGGGCCTCCATGGCTTCCTGAGACACAAGTTACTACACGGGAGCCTAAAGACCTTCAGAAGAGAATTTTGAGATGTTTAATTTCTGAAAAACTATCACTGCTGATAATGTCAGTCATATGTGGCATTAAGTTATGGTGACAAGATTTCAGTTACTGTTTCTTTGTCTAGTACAGCGATGGCGAACCTATAGCACACATACCACAGCTGGCACACAGAGCCCTCTCTGTGGGCACACTAGCCATAAGTCACCATTGTGAAATACTTACTCATCCTCCAATTCCCGATCTCGGCATTCCCCTCTGCTGGTACAGTGGTCCAGAGGAGGGGTGCAATGACGGCCATTACCGTTCTAACCCAACAGGGGATTGGAGAACTGGTAAGTATTTCTTTGTTAATACCACCCCTAGGGGAAAAAAACAAGCATTTAACCTTTGCAGTGCAGGGGCAGTTGTTTTTTTCTAAATTAAAATCTCAGTATTCAGGTTTAATTACAATGCTGGTACATTGAAATAAATTTGTTGGTTTTGTGTTGGAGTTTGGGCACTCGGGCTCAAAAAGGTTCGCCACCACTGACCTAGTATGTAGACTAAATTTAATCCCCAACTTTTCGGATACGGCCTTGCCACATGATTGGCAGCACTATGTCTATGGGGATAATGGAATCCACATTCCCTGAGATGAAACCTGCTACCTCAAGCTGATTCTAAAAGGCCACAGATTTCATTCTGTAACTCACTTTAAGCAACAGTGACAGCTTAAACATCTGGCAAAGATGGCTTCGAGATGGTTGTTGTGGGTTTTTCGGGCTTCTTGGCCGTGTTCTGAAAGTGGTTCTTCCTAACGTTTCGCCAGTCTCTGTGGCCGGCATCTTCAGAGGACAGCAAACTGTGCTCTGAAGATTTGCTATCCTCTAAAGATGTCGGCCACAGAGACTGGCGAAACGTTAGGAAGAACCACTTTCAGAACACGGCCAAGAAGCCCGAAAAACCCACAACAACCATTAGATCCCGGCCGTGAAAGCCTTCGCGAATACATGGCTTCGAGAATTTCTATGTTTCCTGCCTCCACACTCAGCTCTGATAAAGAATCCTAGAAAATGTAAAAAAAAACTAGCCTTTTTGTGAGAGTTTAAGCCTATTAAGCTTTAAGACCGTGCACTGATTATAATACAAATGTAATTACTGTTAAAGAATATTCTAATAATGGCACCTAAATCAAAGGAATGAAGTCCATGTTTGGGCACCTTCCCGCAGACAGACTTATTTTCAGAACTGCTGAATATGCAACTGTAAATACTAAAATCCATGTTAGCACATCTCAAAAAGAAAGATACCTATTGTATCCTGAAGCACTGCTTCACTTACTTGAAACAATATGTGTTAAATACCCCCACCTATTTATTTGACACCATCATAAATAAAGCAGTGCGAAGAAGCATTCTCATTCCCATCCCTGCAATTTGCCATCCCCAGAAGAAAATAAGCTTGCCTGATCAGTGTCTCCATCTAACCCAAAGATAAATCATCCTCTTTGTTTACCTTCCCTTCCCAGCCCCATTTCATTAGTGTATGTACTTCATTACTTGTCTAGAAAAGCCAATGCAGAATTGTTAAACACTGCTTTCCAACAAGCATTTTTATATTAGCATTTCTGAACCCTCCAGATTTTTTTTACTGCTACTCCCACAGCCCTTATGCCCTGGGTTGGAGTCATAGCCCAAAACCTCTAAAAGTTATCAGGCTGCCTAGCCCACCTAAGGACACATAATCCCTTCTTGATTCTCTTCTTTAACTTGTCCATTGATACTAATTTCTTGCTTTTTAAAAAAACCTGTTCATAGATGGCGAGGAAATAGGAAAAAAGAAGACAGAATCCAAAATTTTGTACCAAGTTTTAGCTCTTCATCATAATCAATATTAGAAGAAGAGGAAGAAAATTTGTAGGGACAATTCTAAATTAATGTAATCCCACACCTGTCCACCTTATGACTTCATTTGTAATACCCTACATTCCTATGCGGGGAACGCGGTGGCGCTGCAGGTTAAACCGCAGAAGCCTCTGTGCTGTAAGGTCTGTAGATCTTCAGCTATAAGATCGAATCCATGTGATGGAGTGAGCGCCCGTCGCTTGTCCCAGCTCCCGCCAACCTAGCGGTTCAAAAGCATGCAAATGCGAGTAGAATAGGGACCACCTCAGTGGGAAGGTTAGAGCATTCCGTGTCTAAGTCACACTGTCATGTGACCACAGAAGATTGTCTTTGGACAAACGCTGGCTCTATGGCTTGGAAACGGGGATGAGCACCGCCCCCTAGAGTCGAACACGACTGGACAAAAAGTGTCAAGGGGAACCTTTACCTTTACATTCCTATGGAGGCCTATCATAGCTCCTCTCTCATTCATATTATGATTGCATGTGCACACTGCAGCAAGCTACCCTGTTTCCCCTAAAAGAAGACCTAACCTGAAAATAAGCCCTAGTATGTTTTTTCAGGATGCTTGTAATATAAGTTCTACCCTAAAAATAAGCCCCAGTTAAGTGAGCCCCCACCCTCCACCATTGTGCAGCATTGTGCAGAAATCAGAAGGTGACATGACGATAAAATAAAACTTCCCTTGAAAATACACTAAGCCCTAATGCATTTTTTGGAGCAAAAATTAATATAAGACCGTCTTATTTTCGAGGGAAAACAGTATAGAATGATTTGCTAAAATGTAACTGTCAGAATTACTTCTCCCTAAAAAGAATGTGTCTTGGGTGAGGAATCACTATAGGCACAAGCAACCACCACTTTCCTTACCTGAGACAGGTCCTTTAGCCTCAGAAGTGCGTAGTCCTTGCCCTATGGACAAGCTCAACCTGAAATAGAGCCTCTTGCCTGCTTACAAGGCAATCAACCATTGACTGAGTGCTTCCTTAGATAGCACAACAGATTGGCTAGGTAGGACCTCTATGTATAGTAGTAATTAGTGACATGTAGAATAGCAATTAGTGACCTTTCCACTCTCCACTGGATTTAGGTACAATCCTGCTGTTCAGGAGACAAGCCCTTTGTTGAAAATAATTGTTTTATTAAGAAAAAAAATAGTTCCACCATGATTCAAATACAGTGGTGCCTCGCTTAGCGATGTTAATCCATGCAGAAAAAATCGCTGCTAAGCGACAACATCGCTAAGCGAAAATAAAACGCCCATAGAAACGCATTAAAATGCGATTAATGCGTTCCTATGGGCTAAAAACTCACCTTTAAGCGAAGATCCTCCATAACGCCGCCATTTTTGGTGCCTCTAAAGCGAGGTATCCATGCCTGAAAACAGCGGGTGGCCATTTTGTTTACCCAGCGGCCATTCTGAAACCACCGATCAGCTGGCCAAAAATGGGGGCTTTGCGATGATCGCTTCCCTGCGATCATCACAAAGCAATTTTCCCCCCTAGGGACCATCGCAAAGCAATCGCTTTTGTGATGGCAAAAAGTCCATCACAAAGCGATTTCGTCGCTACACGGAGCAATCGCTATGCGATGCACCACTGTAAGCTTACTATTCCTAGGTTAAAATAATAAAAGCTAAACTAAGCTAAGTAACCATTTTGGCAACTTGTAATATAAGTCCTACCCTTAGCATACAGTGGGGTCTTGACTTGAGAACTTAATCTGTATTGGAAGGCGGTTCTCAAGTCAAAAATTCTGTAGGTCAAGTCTCCATTGACCTACAGTGCATTGAAAACCGATTAATCCAGTAACAGGCCGTTTTTGTTCCATTTTGGTTTTTTTCTGGTCTGTAAGTCAATTCTCAGGCTGCAAGTCAAACCTAAATTTTGTGGCCAGAAAAGTCTGTAACTCAAAAAGTCTGTAAGTCAAGCTGTCTGTAAGTTAAGGGTCCACTGTATAGAGAAGCTGGGCGAATCTCTCCCTCCTCTCCTTCAAAAAGACAAACCTCTCTCTTGTAACATTCCACAACACCATGACATCAACATTCACATGCATGAAACACCATTTTTCTACATGTCTCTGAACCACCTTCTTTCTGACACTTCCAAGCTGTCAACCAATTAAGATCATGAGGGCGTAACACAGTTCACCACCCCTATTTCACATGAGATCTTGCAGGTGTCTTATCTTATCCCAATTAAGAGGAATGTGGTGTTTGGTCTTTTCCTTAAATCTTGCTCGTTATCTTGGTGCCAGGCAGAGCAAACTTGGAACAACAATTCCATTAGAACATTTCAGTGGTTTAAATCCAAACTATACTGAACCTAACAGACTCCATCTTTGTCTGACTACAAGTCCCATTTTCCTTCTAATTCCTGACAGTAACTTTTTATCTTGTGTGACTCCAACTCTGATATAAAGTTATGGTTTATTAACCAGCAATAAACCAAAATCTGGACCTCTACAAACATTAACTTTTTGAAATTCCATGACACTAATGATCTGACTACATATAGCCATTGCTTTTGGAATGCCTTATAACTCTTTTTAAGATCTTAATGCCCTTGTAGCACATAACACACTGTTGCTAAATTATAATAAACAGTAGGCCACTGTGCCAACTCTCTACTAGCCGGCAGGAAGCCCTAGATATATGGAAAAATGATCCAGAATGTGCTACTAATTTTTATCTTCTGTGAGTCAGACATTTAAGATGTGTAAGCTTCAAACTGCTCTATTCTGCCCCCAAGCCCATCTAGAAATTTCAGCTGTATAGTCAGCTTGTTCAAACATGTAGCTTGGCACCATAGGACATTAGAAGTTATTAAGAAGGACAAAACAGTGCCGCAAATGGCATTAAATGTGATTCAGCAATGGTGCAAGCAGAACCAAATTAGAGACTATACACATTTATCACAGGTTTGAGGGGTACAGTTTGTCTTAAAATAGTTCTTCCTAGTCATCTTGTGTGACACTGTCACTCAAAATAGATTGCTGAGAGTGTAAAGAGTGAAAATGCACAAACTGGGCAAGGCTAGGTATAGAAATGGACATTCTTTGTCTGTGACAATACGTCTCTAGAAATGTATACTACTAAAACCTTTTTTATGACACTTCAACCCCTCAGGCAAATCTAAATTGGAGATACAGGGATTACTACAACATTGTAGATATGTTTTCTCAAAGTATATTACATCTCAGAAGTTACAGTTTGGTTAGTGTAAAATGAAATCTTAGCAACTATCTATAATCTCCTGAAAACACATATGCTAAATATCTTTTTTTCAAGTATGTCAGCTTTGAAGAAAACAACTAAAATATGACACCACTTGTTCAAATAAATTCAAAAGTGCACTAACATCAATTCGTACCAATCACCATATATAAAACATTGTTAAAGCATAACAATGATAGCAATCAGTATTGCATCAAACTTGGAATTACATTGCCTCCATTGTGACTGTTGCACTCTTTTTAAGGGTGGCACCTGTCAGGTGACCGGTCTACTTGTATGTAATAATTATACAACAGTAGACGAGAGTAGAATAAATTCACCTCAACAATGAAAAATAGCTGCCAGCTTTCCTGGGTCAGTTTTACAAGGACCAGTTATATCCATTAATGAAGAAAACAAGATGCATCCTGTCTCCAAGGCTCTGGTCTCTAAACATGCCTACCCAGGTATTTTATTCTATTGCCTCCAGTTTAATACAGCACCTGCTGCACCTGCACGTTCTGCTCTACTTTAGCGACAGCCCAGTTGAGCAGGTCTGCCTAGCAGCACTTCCAGGGAGCGGCTGGCTTTTAATAAGCTCTTTACTTCACCGAGATCATGCCCAAAGGGCAACATGACTAGCCTGGTTCCCCTCAGATTTACCAGTGCAGAAAAATAGTACTAGAAGAAACCAACTTTCAAAGATCATACATCAAAGCTGCCAAAGCCTACCTGGCCCTTTGGCTCTCAGACACAGGCAACAGTCACCTCAACGTAGCCCCCCAAATTTTTCAACTATCCACACTGAAATATCATCAAGTGTTACTGAAAGGGATAGAAAGGGACGGTCTACAGTAGGCCAAAGGAACTATCCTACTAATATAAACTCATACTTGCCTAAACGTCAACCCCCTTCCTAATCCATTTAAAATTAGCAGCCAGGTAATGTGGCATTTTTATTTGGCAGCATTTGCAGTCCAAGGAAATGTAGTCTTGACCTTTATCAGCAGACTACCTGGCCATTTGCATTGAAGCAGCCTCCCCCCCACACACACAAAGACATGTATAAGCACATAACCCAACTCCCTTTGAAAAAACAGCACAGAGGAGCAAGCCACTGTTAAACAGAGTGTCTTTCATATATGCGTGGAGGTCAGTCTCGTAAGCAACATGCTTTTAAAAAACAAAGGATAAGAAACATCTTATTTATATCACTGAAAAATGAAACACTTTCAAATAAAAAAAAGCTTTGTGAATGCTCATCAAAATAGAAGTACAGATTTCTATCTCAACTGTAGGTTGAGCTAAAAGCCATTGAATTATCAGAAAATCAAACAAAACACCTAGTCTTAATTAGTCACAGCAGCAGTCTTGTAATTTAACATTCAGTTAAGTCAAAATGGTCAAGTAATAATTGCATCCAAGCTCTTCATCAGTTCCATGAGAATGGCGCCTGGTGCATAGTCCCCAAACGCAATGCATACTGGTTTCACAGTACTGTACACTAGTACCTCGACTTAAAAATTTAATCCGTATTGGGACTGCGTTCTTAAATCAAAGCACCATTTCCCATAGGAATGCACGGAAAACCATTTAATCCGTATCTGCTGTTTTTCGTTCTTAAGTCGAGGCACTGTTCTTAAGTCGAAGCATTAGTTCCCACAGGAACTAATGCTAAGCTGGTTAATTCGGATCTACTACTAGGGGGCAATTTTTTTTCTTCTTTTGACCTAAGGTGAACTTAGGTCAAAAAAAGGGCAGGAAAGATTTTTTTCTCTTCTTTTCTTTTCTTTTGGTTCTTAAGTCATGGCTCCGTTCTCAAGTCGAAGCAACTTTTTGCGAATGGAGCCGTTCTTAACTCAAATCGTTCTTATGTAGGGACATTCTCGAGGTACCACTGTATAGCTGTCTCTTTCTACTCTGAAGGCGGTAAAGGTTCTTGAAAGATAGATAAATGGCAGAGTACCTCATATACAGGCTGCCTGTTTACTATAAGGTTCCATTGTGGACCCTATCTGTGCAGCTCTGTTCTGAAGGGTAGCTGGGCATCCCCTGAGTTACACTGGTAGGGAGAAGAAGCCAACAACATGAGGGAAGGGGGGGGAAGGCTCACTGAAGCAAGAGAGGGATGCCAAAACCCCAAATAATTTTTTCTAAGAGTGAACATGCACTGCCATACATGCTCCACAAAATAAGCCAACCATGCCATTTAGTATACTAAGTGACTAGTAAGTCACAGTGAAGGGAGAAACAAGGATCTGATCATCGATCTCCTACTGAGATCACTCTATTCCATTTACAATGCATTTGGCTGCTGATTACTGTACTGGCAAGCTTTGGCAGGTTTGTACAGTAAGTAAGCTCTGAGTTTATTCTGTCTCATTATTCCCAGACAAGTTAGTATGAGGACAAATGTACGGGGGGGGGGAGGAACACAGAGCGAAGGAGAGAAATCTGGCAGCACATAGGTATTTGCAACAGAATGACAAGACCTTCCACATTCAAATCAAAAAAACTTCATGTGTTTCAGCCCACAATTTCTATCGTTTTATGACCAAGTAGAGTCTTCATTAGGCTCTGCCTCTCACTTAGAATGGTCTGAAAGATCTTAAACTGAAAAACATGTCCATACCATGTTCCACTCTCTTGACAGGAGATTATTAAGTCAGCGGGAGAAACAAAAAACTTGCTTGTTACAGGGCACGAACACGATGAGAGTTCTGCTCGATAGCTCAGATGCTGAGGTAACATCAAATGAAAGCAGTAGATGGAAACACATGAACTGTAGCTTCAGGCTGAAGTAATATCAGGTGCATCTCTACACCCTCAGGGCTTAACTCCTACACGTTTAAGTCCCTCCCATTGAAACAACCTCCTTCAGTTTCACTTAATCAAGCAGCGGACAGGTACTTCTCTCTCAACACTGACAGCAACAGTTTAAGAATCCTGAACGATTTGGACATAAGCTCCCAAATTCACAGGTAAGTGGACTTTTCAGCCACAGATGAAAAAGGTTTAATCAACTAACTGAAAGAATACTAATTAGCTGTATTCGTTTGCTTCCTCATGCACTTTATTGTCCTGGCAAGAAAGGCAAGTCCTCTTCTAGAACAGGTGCATTACTTCACAAAGTTTACAAATTAAACAAGAAAGAGGTGCAAACATTATTTTAAACTGTACGAAGAGTAGCTTCTTATTTACTGTACTTCTTTTCTTCAATTTTCAATCACGGTTATGGACGTTTTCAAATTGAAAACCATATTTTAAAAAGTGTATTTTGGCTTCCTTGCTTAAATTGTTATGTTCCATTATATTGAAGTATTGATAGCTGATGTAAAGATTTAAATGAAAAAAACATAGAACATTTTGCAAAATTTCACATTTCATTGTTCTAGTTTGTGGTTGCGAAACCAAAAGAATCCCGTGGTATCTTAAAGACGAACAAATACATTATGGCACAAGCTTTCGTAGACTATAGCACATTCCTTCTCATGAAGTGGAATATCGTCCATAAAAACTTATGCTATGATAATTTTTCTAGCCTCTAAAATGGCAGGGAGCTCTGTTAATTTTACTGAAGCACGGTATAGTATTGTCTGGCTGCAAATCACTTCGTCTAATACTAAGCATATTTTATGCATGGGGAAATGAAAAAGTATAACTTCAGTACTAACTTTCTACTGCATGTTAGACATTCAAAGGTGAATAAATGAGCAATCTCATTAACTGAAAATAATTTTTTAGTTTTTTAAAACAAATTCATTTTTACTATCGGTCTCAAATGCTAGTCATGTTTTACAAATCTTAACCCATTCCTCATTAGGCCATCTGAATTGCTATAGAATGGATCTTTGTTTCTTTTATCTATACTCTCTATCATACACAAAAATTTGTTTTTACATTTTAGTTTCAGCTATAAAAAATCCAGAAGGGAGGAGCACCTAGTCATTAGAAAATCTAGACTGAAACACAATCCAGAAGTTTTGTTCTTGCAAAATGCTAGTTAGGTGACAATGGCATGATCTTATATTATGCAGTAATGCCACATCACAATATTTTAATCACAGCATGCTCTTCTAAATGCTCCACCCTAGTGAGGACTCGTCAGTCAGATCAATATCACTAAAAAGAATGCTGCAATAGTAGCTGACTGTGTGTATTAACGTCCTTTAAAAACATTTGCATAGCCATTCATAGCTACGTGCTATGAAGCAAGATAATTATACCACAGTCTGCAATGAAGAATACTTTTAAAACTGTCCCTTTTAATTTTTTTCCAAATAGTGTGTATTAAGACAATGCTCGAATTAGTATACAGTGTAAAACAGAACTGACCCTTATTTTATTCTAAGCACAGAAAACATAAATCTTGTCCTGATACTGCATTTTTTTAAAGTACAAAAGAGACCATATGGCCAAATGAAATTCTGTACTTCCTTGTGCAAATGTGAATATCTGCAAGTCTTGCTACACAAAAAAGTACTGCCATCTTCAGCACAGTGTGAAACTAACTACAACAACCAGGAAAGGGGTCATATTTATACAAAAATCTCTAACTGCATTTTCAGCTCATGTTGCTTGGTCTCACAAAAATGACAGTATACTTCTGTATATTTCTAAAACCTCTCTAACAAATTCTGATGAAACTTTCACTTTGAAATTCAAAGGGACAATCCATTTTTTAACATACAAATCCCTGATCCTACTGTTATTATTCCTCAAGTATATATACTATTCAACTTGGCTTATATCCAATTATGTATGCATGGAAATACATCTTAAGTATGCAATCCTTTCTAAACTTATTCAGAAGCCCCACTTAAAACAATGTGATTTACAACTTCTTGGTAAATTTATCTATGCACTTCACCAATTACTTTGTGTTCAGTTTTCTTCTTTGCTGTTTTGTTTAACTGATGAAGAAAATTAATTCAAAAGGGAAATGTGAGTTTTCTATTGCTGGAAAATATATATTACAGTCCAGTCTGGGGAACTAAGCTGAAGGGAAGATAATTGTCCTTTGCAAACACCTATACGCCTATTAATGTGGCAGAGAAATCTTCCAGTGTTGCTTTCTATACGTTTTACATGAATAAGTACAGTTCAGGAAATGAGCACAGCTCAGTTATCTTCAGGTTCCCAAACAATATTGGGACGTTAAAGTGCAGAAGTTAAGTCCTTAAAATGTGACTCTTCACTCCATAAAAATATTACATAGGAGAATAAATAAAAATGTATTTCAAACAATAAACTTGGTTCATGAAAATGAAACCATTATTTATTTATTTGCTTGCTTGCTTGCTTTCCTGAAGATATAAATTAATACTATTGCTGTGTATCAGCTTGGTAAACCTAGGAGATGGTTTGTTGTGACAACAGAACCTTTGAATATTATTTGCACTGAGACATAGCAGCCAGCACTTAAGTACAATAGGTACAAACAAACTGAACTCACCAAGTCTTGCACATTGGTTATATATCATCACCCAAAATCCAAACCATGGTCTTTCAGAGCAGACTGTCATACTATGATCTTTTAGGATGTGCTGTTGTTTGGTAATATTTATTCAAATGCTAGTGTCCAAACAATTGTATGAGTATACAGAAACTAACTCAACCAAAAATGCTGCACAAGTAGTGAATTAAGAGCTGTTAAACATAATACATTATTGCTTTTTGTATAATTCTGAGGGCTGGGATGCAAAGGGGGTCTGTTTTCCAGACAGCAGCCTCCTCAACACAGTAAATGGCAACTACTCTGAAACAGATGGGACTCTTGAATTTATGGGAGTCCTCTGTAAAAAAAAAAAAAGACAAAAATTTCTCCTGAGCATCCTTTTTTTTCATCCCAGCCTATATCAGAAACCACTGAAACCTCCTTAGCCTTGCATATAGAAATGGATTCCTATACTTCTGTTAATATGCATAAATACTAAACAAAAATGAATAACTAAAAATGAGTATATTGGTATTTTAAATGAAATTCTAATAGTCTGATATTGCTGCAGAAAATCAAATTTATTTTAAAAGTGTCATAGATCTCTTATTCTCTTACTAACCATTTCCTTCAAACTGAATATGTTATAATGACGATACAGAATGCTTTTCATTTACATTTGTTCATAA
Organism: Pogona vitticeps; assembly: GCF_051106095.1. NCBI lineage: Eukaryota > Metazoa > Chordata > Lepidosauria > Squamata > Agamidae > Pogona > Pogona vitticeps. The sequence goes on from NC_135784.1 coordinate 129,861,261, forward strand.
TGAAAACTGCACTGAGAAGGGCTTCTTTAAAAATAAAAGCCATCAGACTTCCCTCTTAAATTAACAGGTAGTATTACTGTAGTTTCGGGTAACTCAGATACAGTATGTGGTTTTGCAACAGTCATCATTTTGATAATGGTGCTTACAGTTCATGATGAAATCATCAGTTTTTAGATCTCTGCCATAACACATCCTATAAAATCATGAGAACATGACTCTGAGAGCTTCTCACGCCTTCAGAATCAGCAAACATAATGGAACAAGTCAATACAAGCCCATCTGACTTATCTGTGGAGAAAATCACTAGCTTGTATTAAGAGTATCCACTTGTTTTATTCCTAAGAGAAACCGAGCATACTGTGCCCCTATAAATCAATGGATGCTCAACCCAGCTCTATACTTGACTGTATAGTAATAGCATACTTAAACTAACTAGACAATAGTGTGCAAAATCATTTAAGTAGTAATATGGTAAGATGATGAACCAGTACACACAGATAACCAACAAAAAAGCTGGTGAAAGGATGCCCTTTTAAGCACCTAATGCTGGGCTTATTAAGGGGTGCTGCACATTATTCGCACTGGTTAGTACTTAAATATTTGCTTAGGCTGCTCAAATGTTTGTTTGCTCTCTAGTAGATCTAGGTCAGCACTCCAGGATGGAGTCAATTTCACTCCACCCGACTTCTCCCCAGTAAGGAATCTCTTCCTCTTTCCCCAACTGGCTAGACTGGATTATGCTCAAGCTTCTGATTCTATAACCAGGCCCTGCCTTCTGTCCTGCTTGCCTCATCCACCTACAATTCTCTCCTCCTCTGCTTTCATCTTTCTCCAATCACATCCTGAGTAGATAGAAGTTCCTCCACTGTTGCTTGAATGAATTCTCTTTAATTAATTCAACAGGAATTTCAGGTAGTCAGCAACCCTGAACTTCAGGTCAGTTAATTAGGGCTCTACCTAAATATACCAGTGCTTCCTCCCAGTGCATTCATGTTTGTAAAGGCTTCTACATTCTTAGCTTTCAGTATTAGCTGCACTTTTCTCATACTAGTTGTAGTTCATGAATTTAGGCATGAGCATGAAGTCATGAAGTCTGGAAATGGCACCAAACTATACAATATCATGAAGATAAAGTTAAATTGTTAATAACTTTCCATGGTGAGTGAAGGTACAATAAATGGCAAATGAGATTTAATACAATTAGTGATGTCTACTGGGTTGAAGAATCCCACTTCATATATAAACCAATCTGGTTTTTCTCAATTTGTTATGACTCGTCCAAGAACAAGTGCCCATATTGTAATGCCTTTGTTAGTGGCCATTACTGCATCTAGGTCAGCCATGACATATATATGTGTCATGGCCACCCCAGATGCAGTAATGATCACTGACAAGTAGATATTTTGAAAGGAATTTAGGCAAATTCAGATAGATTAGGTCTTCCAGGGACTATCAGATAAGAAAACTATCTGATAGTCCCTGATGAGGTTCCATTTATTTTTATTTATTTTATTTATACCCCGCCTATCTGGTCTTGCGATAAATGGAACCTCAAAGGCAATACACTAATGCCGAATGGTGGACACATTCAATAGTCATGCCCTTCTCTTTAGCTTATGAGAAGATGATGGAAACAGATTAACAAACTCTGTGGATGCTTTGATCTTGATACCTGAAGGAAAATCATTTTTCAGTACTAATATTCTAATATTTCTTACATTTATTTCTGCCTTGCAGTTTCCTGTTGCAAGCCCTGTCTTCTCCTGATGCTTTCCAGAACTGGCTTCACATAAGATCTTTGAGAATATCTTCTTTGACTTACAAGGAAGATTCAAAAGCTCATCCTTAATTTAAATTAAACAACACCCACCTTGACAAATAGTTATAAGAGAAATCCTCGGACTAATCATCAAAGCAGAAAAATGAGCCTCCTCAAAGAGCGAAAGCCAAAAAAACCTCATTATATCCCAAGACCTCCAGGAAAACCATTTAAATATAAGTGTTTTCAATGCCCCTTCACCTGCAATGAGAAATCACACCTTTTTAACCATATGAAGTATGGGCTGTGCAAAAACTCAATTACTTTAGTGTCTGAACAGGATCGTGTTATTAAGTGTTCAAAATCAAATTCCTTGGAGCCTAAGCAGCTCAACCAGGCAGACTCTGCTGCCAAACCAACTTCCTCTAAATCTGTCTCAAATCTTGATTCTAAACCTCAATATGCTTTTGTCAAAGAGGATGCCAAGGAAAACATAGAAGTACAGAACCAAGAAACAAATAAATCATTAAATGGGCAAAAAACATCAATTTACAAGGAGTTAACTAGCAATGAAGAAGACTCGGTTACCATACAGCCTACTCTTGAAGCCATTGTAAGACCCTCTGCTTTTGTCCCAGTAGGAGAACACCGGGTGCACACCAAAGACACTAATGATACATCGCAGTTGACATCTCTTTCTGATTCAAACAAAGCCTCCTCCTTTCATGCAAAATCAGCATTCCATGCTCCAACCAGCCCTTGGAAAACAGGTTCCACATTTATGGCACCAGATTTTACTAACAAAATTCCATCTGCAAAAGGCTTCACCTCCATTCCACCTTATATTCAGCCTATGATTCCTGAATATTCACCTTCATTGTATGAGCACGGATTGGCGATCTATGCACCTTATTTCCTATCAGGAAACTCCCATGATTGTGAAAGTTCAGTGCTCTCTGTTTACAGCTCACAAGATCAAAGGCATTTCCTTCCTCACCCTGGACCGCTTCCTAAACCAATAAATCCAGCAACTTATGAACACTACCGTTTATTCCAGCAATATCATCCTAATCCCACAGTACCATATGGATTCTGTAGACCAACAGAATCAGCATTTTACAGACTACCACATATTACAAGTATTAACAGAGATCCATGTTCTCATTTAATGGAGGAAACAACTTTGTTGTATCCAGCTTCCTCAAATCCTGCTAGGATACAGTCACTGAATTCTCAGAAGAAAACGGCTGATTATGAAAAAGAAATCTCTTTACAGCATACCAAAAGTCATACTAAAGAGGATCAAATCGAGAGAGAAAATGCCAAAATGAGTCCTCGTGCTGGAAGTGCAGCAACAGGGTCCCCTGGTAGACCCAGCCCAACAAATTTCACTCAAACAAGCCATAGCTGTGAAGGAATTTTTGATCTTTCTAGTAGGTCATCTTCCATTAACATAAACCAGTACGATCAACCTGAGGAAGGCTTTACAGCATTCAGACCTGTGAGGAAACGTACGGACCACTCTATCCTCACTCTATCAAAAGAAGACAGAGGAAACTCACCAAGAAGGTAAATAAATAAATAAAATCACAAGCGATAGTTTTTAAAATTCTACAGAAAACGGGCCCTTGGTATATATCACACAGCTAATTAGAGAAGAAAGTTCATTACATGTCAGGCTGGCATTCACAAGGCATGAAATAAACATGCATATGATTAAAGGTGCATTCCCTTACAGTAATCAGTGAAGGCCAATATACTGGAGTGGTTTGCAGTTAGTGTCACCTCTGCTCACTTGCTCTCACAACAATACTACATTAGTATCTTTTGCTCTACCTCTAGCCTGGCAACTCAAATAGCTATCTCACTATGTAGAGAAAAATAGATTTCTCTCCTCCCTACAAACCCCGCACAGGAACATGGTGAGACTTGCGGGTGACAAAAGAAGGCATGACATCCAAAAGAAAAGCAGGCTGACTGTTCACCATCCCTGCTGTATACACTTAGCAGGGAGTAAGTACCCCTGTTCTTAGTGTGGCCAGCGTCTCAGCAGGTATGCACATTCAGGTATGTGTTTTGAGTCTAGAGAAAAATAGAGCGAATCTGCACTGAATAAGACATATGGAGGTGGAGGAGGTCTAATATGGAAGTGACTGATTATTATTGTGGGTGAAATGATTATTAGTTTCGTTAATTTCACACCAATATTGCCATATTTGACTTACCCATATCTTTGTTTCATGCTTCACTGAATTTCGCTATTTCATAAACATCCTAATCCTCTGCATACTGACTAAGAAATATGTCCAAAAGATTTATATAGGCTCATGCCAAAATAAATGAATATAGGATTGCAAACTTAAATCAACAGATGTTCAGCAATATGGCACTATTGGTTATAGGATAACCAAAACGCGAAGCAACATTGTAATAATATGATTATTTTAACCCGAGACAAAAGTGTGACAGAGGAAATATATTATAAAAACACAATATAAAATAGCCAAGACAAAAGGAATACACCAGAAAGCAAATCTATTTCACTCCTACTTCAACCATAACATCATAATTTCAATTTACTGAAATTCCAATAAATTCAGGATTAAACTGATTTCCCAGTAACTACAAAGAGGGGACTAGATTATGAAGACTGAACCACTGAACCTGGACTTGTGTCCTCAATTGTAGCCTTGACAAAAGTACAAGGATGTCTACAAGTGATATCAGTGGTAGGCAGGTTATTATAAAAGAAACAGTGTTCTGTAATACTGCTTTTAGTTATTCTGAGACTGGAACTTTAAACCTAACATTTTTTAAAGGACAGGAGGTACTGTACTTTCACATCTTCCAATAAACATTCATTACTTTATTTTGAATTTTTATATTGTATGTTTCCAAACAAGGCCTCCAAGGAAGACACGTTTCTTAATTCTACCTGCAACAATCTTAAATCCAGGCAACAATCTTAAATCCAGGATTAACCTGGGGACATTTATGTTACAGAGTGCAGTATCAGAAACATGCTTATCTCATCATGATCTCTAATCATAGCCTTTAAACTATCACTAATGTAACGTAAACTTTACGCTCCAATATAACCTGGGTGGGTAACAATATTTTATTTTATTTCATTACATAACAATCTTATCATGATGATTAAACATAAATAAGAATTATTTGTTTCAATGGCCCGTCACTTTCAGCACATAAAGCAAAAGAAAAAAAGTTTATGTAGGGTTTATATATACAGAGTGCATGGCAAAGGGTTAGAAACCAATGATGCGACTCTACACAGCAAGGGAAATACACCTAGATCCAATATGATCCACAGCTCTTCAAAGCAGATCCATGCTGGCTTCTGGTACTAAAACTGCTGTAGTAATCCCGATGACTAGAATAAGGGTAATTTTTTCCACTCTAACCAACAGCACCTTTGATCTGACAAGGTACTAATTGGCAATTTAGTAACTTTTAAAAACTTTTAAAAAACTGTTTGGAGACAAGAAGCACTCACCTTGAATCCGATCTCTCTCTGTGTGCGTGTGCGTGCGCGCGTGTGTGTGTATAATCGCTGGATTTTAATTTGATTTCATCCATGCCAAATCCAATGCAAATTGTGGACAACTAATGTAGATGCCCCCAAAGTGAGATGGAGAAAAAGGATGACAATTATATATCTAATGGGCTTTTTTTAAAAAAATGTACTCTGTACACACACACACCCTTGGCCTAACAATTATGCTCCATTTGTCTGAGGAAGTGGACTGTAATCCATGAAAGATCATAAAGGTGCTGTAACTCTTATTATTTGATAAAGATTTAATAAAAATTTCCAATGATTTTTTTTCTCCCCAGTAGTGACGTCCATAGTGAAAATGAAAATACAGAGCAATCAAAGGATAATCATGAAGAGCCTCTGTCCAATTCTGAAGATGATACAGGGATAGCACCACTTAACCTTTCCAAGAAGCCACAAGGAAGCACAATTCATGAACATATGTACAAAAACACTTTCCAGCTGGAAAATCAGAACTTTATGGAACAGCAGGAAGTGCCTCTGAATCTCTCAGTAAAAGACAACCATAACAGAAAAGTATTCCTGCAGAGCCCATCACAAGGAGCTGAAGACGGAGAATCTCTAAAAACAGAAAATCACAATATGGGAACAGATGAATGCAACTCCAAGAGGACTGCCTTCGATAAGTCTCTTAATGCAACGCAAAGGAAAGAACCGCAGGAACTCACAACAATTGACAGTTGTGATGAGCAGAAACAAACTGCAGCTGTTGCTCTTTGCCAATTAGCTGCATATAGCCCTAATAAACTCCAAACAGGCAATACAGAGAATAGTAATCAGGAGAGCAATTCTCAGTGTACAGATTCTGCTCCTGAACCATCAGATGTACCAGACAATCACTGCAGTCAAAAAACAAAAGGACAAAAAAGGGCTAGTCAAAGAGAAGCAGCAAAAGGGCAGCAAGGAACAAAAAGAGTACGAACAAATGATTGCAGTAGAGTGTTTACTCTGAGAAAGAGAACCAGGGTTTCATAATATTTCACTTTCTAATGCACCACCAACTACACAAAACAGAAGTTGTCAACGGCTCTATCATACGGAAAGCCAAGCTTTTTAGTACCAATTCCTATTTTTAAATATGAAAGATTCATCTGATCTGTTCAGGTTGACCCATGTAAATATAAAATGTCTTTAATTTTGTATTTTTATTTCAGAGCAATACAAGTTATCTCTGGACTGTAAACTGATTCTCTGAGCAAACAATTAAATGTAAAGTGAATGATACATTTTTAAAGTGCACTATGGCAGAATGACTTCTACATAAAACATTTATTAACAAAGATGTAATCTATAAGAGTGTAAACCTTATTCATGAAATCATGTCACACCATTCCTCTAACTTACCTTGTTTTCTTATCTTTTTATTTTAGCTTTATTTTTCTTATTTAATATGTTTTTGTTATTTTGCCACAATTGATCTGAGCTTTAAAATCCCCACCTACTCTTTAAAACTCAGTAGTTTGTGTGTTCTGAATGAAAATATGCGAACTGAAACCCAATTGTGTACATTTACAGAGACCACAAAGAAGAACCTGGGGTTAGGAGCATTCATATTCTCCTTGCAGATTTGCATAAATTTTTTCCATAATCAAATGATACAGTGAAACTTTTCAGTGCCTTATGTAAGAAAAACATAAACTTACATGACAATGGTTTAACAAGCTCACCCTAAAATATGTTTGGGTCAGCCTTTCTGCAATTGCCAGTAATAAAACTGTATGAAGCTGTGCTGGCACAGCACTGGTAGACCATACTTAAAACTTATTTATAAGTCCATCAGTCGCTTGAACAGCATGATTCGCCTGACAACACTGTATTTGTATTTAAACTGTAATGTGAATAATCATGTTCTTCTTTAGCACAATGGTGCTTGGTTCAGCCACTAAGGTCATTTTTAGTACAAGGATGACTTGTACTAAAATTAAAACTAATTTAAGACTCAAGCTGCGAATTCTCAAAGGAGTTTCAAATAGTACAGGTGAAGTTATGCTTCACACAAATGCTTTCATGGTTGCCTGATTGCATCTCTGGACAGCAGGCACCCAACTTAATTCATGTTAGCACAATGTTGGTGAAGGTATTATTTCTACATTTTGCATCCATACAAATTTGTAAGTATTAAAATATTGGTATGTCACACTTTGTTGCTGGGGTGGGTGGAGGGCAGAAAACAGGTTTTGTGAACTTATTCAAAGCCATTTTCTGTTTCCAGAGCTATAAGCAAAGCAGATTTTCCTAATTTTACAGTAAATGCAATGTATTATACTTGCAAAGAAAATTATGACACAAAATAAAAGTGTTTGTTTCTGCTTTATTATGTGTCTTGCATAGAACAACAAAATCCACAACAGATGATAAAAATTGATTTTTTAATATGCAAGTATCAAAGACCAATTAATCATATTTCTCAAAAAGCTACAGGCTCATGAAATATTAGTTACATCATTTAATTTTGGGTAGGGATGGACACATGAATCTATTTTTGAAACACAACTATTTTGCATTTGTCCAGTCACATCATTTTGTTCCCAAATTGTGTGCAATTTTAAACTTTAAAACTGGCCTAGAAATTGATACACAAACATATAAAATATTTTAAAAATCCCACCCCACACACAAAATATATAGTTATAAGTGTATTTCCTCAACACGTTTTTGTTTTCCAGGAGGTTTTGTTTCTGTTTTTTCTGCATTGCAAAAGTCAAGGAAGCATGAACTATAAAATTATCTCAGAGAGTTTTCATGTGCAGAGCCAGGGTGATAGAACTCTTAATACGATGCCTTGTGTACTATGGTATTTTGCCACTAATATATATATAATTACAGTAAATATAATATATTAATTTTTATCTATCTATCTATCTATCTATCTATCTATCTATCTATCTATCTATCTATCTATCTATCTATCTATCTATCTATCTATCTATCTATCTATCTATCTATCTATCTATCTATCTATCTATCTATTTCTTTATTTGGCTTTCACCCTGCCAATCTAGATTCAAACAAATCTACTCTGGGCAGCTTACAGTCCAAGCAATAAACAACAAGAATTATAAAAGACAATATCTAAACAAACAAAAAAGAAAAGTAAGCAAAGTCCAAGACTGGGAAACACAAGGAACTAAGTGATGGAAGGGGGGGGGGAAGGCTTGCCTGAAGAACCAAGTCTTCAGCTTGTTTTTAAAAACTCCCAGTGAGGGTGCCAGGTGAATCTCAGGAGGCAAGATGTTCCAGAGGTGAGGGGCCACCGCCGAGAAGGCCCGGTTTCTAGTTCTCTCCTTCTGGCCCTCTCTTGGGGTCAAGGCCCTCAACTGCCCAGCCTGGCTAGATCAAGTGACACAAGTAGAGCTAGGTGGACCTGCCACAAAACCTTGCTGTATGATGTGCTTTTCTTCATTTTTCCACTCAGGCAGTCATTCCTTTTCTGGGGTACCCTCTTCTTTCTCTCCCACCAGTCTACTGCACAGAAATGCAGGAAAAGATGGCAATGTTCAAGAATGTTAAGGGCCAAATTTAGACATTCAGCACTGTTTCGCACCAATGGAGACTTCCCTCTCCACATAAACAGTAGCTAAAACACAGGGATGTTGGCAAATCTTTGGTACCAAATCCCAAGTCTGAGTCTTTGATACCAAGTCCCAAGTCTCAAGCCCAAGTCCCTATTAAAAACAAGCTTTTTCCTCTAGAAAAACGGGAGGGGAGGGTGGTTCCAAGTTGCAAGTCAAGTCCAGTCCAATTCAAATCACCAGTGTAACTTAAGTCCTGATAGGAAGTCCTGCGACTCAAGTCCCCATCCTTGCCAGAACATATCGAACAGACCAAAAAGCCAAACATCAAAAATAAAAATAATAAAAATTAAAATTAAATTAACAGGACTAAAAACAAAGGTAATTCTGAACATATAAGCTGCAGGAATTAAAAATGCCTGATTAAAATGAACCAAATGCCAAGCCATAAATCAAACCAATCAACATTCCATTACAGAAAGGATGGACCAAACTTACCAAGTGAAGGAAGTTCCCATTTTATGCCCAGCTACTGAAAAGCCTCTCTCATCTTTTCCAAACAAATGTACACATAAAACACTGACATGATACAGAAAACAGCCTATTTAAATTTCCAGTGAGGCTCACGTTGGAGCAGAAGATACTTTAGAACCCTAGTACGAAGCCAGGTACAGTTTCTGAAGGTCAAAACAAACTGAGAGGTGGAATGGAAACCAATACAATAATTGCAACAAGGGAATTCTGTTTAATCTGATTCAAAGCAGCATTTTTGGATGAACTTCAGTTTCCAACGACTTCCCAAAACAGCCCCTTGTAAAGTACATAACAACATCTAAAACTTTGAAGATGTTGAAAAAAGCATCAACTTTTGGCAAATACAGTGGTGCCCCGTATAGCGAGGTTAATCCGTTCCGGATTAACCTTCGCTATACGAAATCTTCGCTAAGCGGGAAGTAAAAAGCCATTGGAACGCATTAAACTTCATTTAATGCGTTCCAAATCGGCCCTAAACTTCCCACTTAGAGAAGTTTCCTGGCCCCGGGCAGCCATTTTCGCGCCCTCCCCTCGCTTGCCGAGGGCGCGAAAACACAGCGTGGGGACATTTCGGGTCCTCCAGCGCCCATTTTGGAGCCGCCGATCAGCTGATCGGCGGCTCCAAAATGGCCACGGGACACCCAATCGTCGCAAAGCGAGGTGCGGCGATTGGGTGCTCCGTATAGCGATCCCGAAAAAGGGGATCGCTATACGGATTCGTCGTTGTACGGTGCGCTCGCTAAGCGAGGCACCACTGTACTAGAATATGGGAGAAAGGAACTAAAGAGTCACTAGTAAGGCATATGAACAGGATGCTTTACATCTAATCGTAAGCCAGGGTTTCAGTTGCTAGATGGTTGTCCCTTGACTGTTATTAGATACAGGAATACCTAAACAAACAACAGACTTTAGCCAATTCAGGAGTTCAGACAAGGTTTAAGCAGAGTGTGTGGGAAAACAGAGTTCTAGACCCACTCCCTGAGCTGGCACTGTCTCCCCTCAGAAAAGGACAGTCTGAAGAGGAGATAGTCTGCTACATGAGGAGCTTTTCCAGGCAAAGAAGAAAGCCTGATTTTTCAGGATCTCCGACTGTGTGGGGAGGTTCCACGTATAGCAGACGCTTTCTCCTTCTTACATTCCTATCGCCAATGACAACAGGTGGGGGACAGAGCTTGAACTCCTCCTGTCCTTGTTTTCAAAAGAACCCTTTCCTGACAGCATAAGGCTTTTCTGTCAGTGGTTTATTTCATCAGAATATGTGGACCAGAAAACATTGGGTTGTGTCTTCAAAAGTCCGGCAGCAAGCCTCCAGCAGAGATATCTAGAATTCTGTGGTCCACATATAACAATAATAAACCCAGGATTTCTTTAGTTATCACCACTTGCCAAGGAGCAGCCACTGAACCATATACTCTTGCATACTACTCATGAAAAATAACCAAAGGTTCTGCAGGAATTCTAGCTTACCATTATAAGCATACTTTCCCAATGTGTCATTCCTTTTGTTTTATTCAACGTTTATAGACCCTACTCACACCACAAGATACTTACCACTGGAGAGCCGGGAGGGCAACAGCAACCCTCTTCTTCCTAATTCAGCGAGAGCTAAACATCCACCATGCCAAGCATTGTCAGTTTCCTGGAAACTATAATTTTAGAAAACAAAAGTTGCACTTGAGCTCATTTTCCAGAGTTTTAATATTCATAGTGTTTATCAAACATCTTTGTCAAAAAAGAGACAAGTTATGCACTGTTACTCTGCAATGTCATAGCACAAAATCAAGTTCATTGTTCCCAAGGTTTGGTGAAGTGCTGAAAACAGGTGCGTCTATCTATTGCTTTTCTTTCCCAACCCTTTTCTACTTATAGGCTGACGTTTAAAATTATCATCATCATTATTATCATCATCATCATCTTAGAACTGGAAGAAACCCTATGGATCACTGAGTCCAGCACCTGTCAAGAAAGTTCAGTGAGGAATTGAACTTCCTGCCTCTGCAACCAGATACCTAAACCACTGAGTTAATAAAATAAAATAAAATAAAATAAAATGCCCAGTTAATTAAACCACCTGTCTTTAATGTTGTGAAGAAAAATAAGCATTATATGTGCTTCAAGTCAACTTAGCCCATACAGTGAATTAAGACGAACATTCCAGGCATACACAAATATAGCTTGCAATCCTTAATAAAATAAATTAACCCAAGAACAGCAAAATATAGCTCAAAATGGAAAGCCACTGGTAAGCAAACATAGGAGGAAAGCTTTCTCAGTTGGTTCAGTTCAATGGCTTACTAGCTATTTCTCCATGTACCCAGTCCCTTCGCAGCTCTGTTAATGAAAGATGCAACTAAGAAGAATAAAATCCCAACCTCCCATTCTACAGTCATATGCCTAAGCAACTGAGCTATCCAGCAGTTCTCTATGTTTCTAATTAATCACTTTTTGTCCAAAAATAGGAAGACATGGTTGCCAGCTTTGTAAAACAGAAGGATACTAAACAAACTTCAAACTATGGTGTAATATCAAGTGTTGCTCCAAAGTAAATACAGTAATATTCTCCTAAATTGGGCTAAAGGTAAAACTATACTGTAGCTAGAAACTTGAGGCTCTGATCATTTGCTCCATAAAGAGTGAAGCAAGGTGAATGGATGCATGGACAAAAGTTTCTGCCTTATTAAGTAAATCAAGATATGTGAACAATTTGTCTGCACATTGTATTAAATAAGCCAAAACATTATCATCTGAGCATGGCCTACATACACTAGCACACAAAAATTATTTCCCCTTAGAAGTGTTAAATGTTAACAATGAGAAAACACAGTTCATCAGAATTTTCAATTCTTTCAACTGAAGAACAAAATAAATATTTGTAAAAAATTAATTGATGATTTATACAATAACTAGCATACATTTTGAATTCTAGAACAATCCAACTGACAGTAATGGATTATTTTGGGAGACCTTTCAAACCTTCATATTTTACCCTCATACAATTCTACCATAATCTGAATTTTTACTTGAAGCCACATTGTCATTATCACATTCCCAGTGCTACACTCCCCATTACTGAATATTATTTTAATGCCAGCTGTTGAGGGGGAAGAAAACCTACCCAAACACCTATCTTTCACTTGTATTTCTTTGACGACAAGGCAAATTACTAGAGTTCATACTGGAGTAGCAAGAATAGCAAGAGTGAACCTTAACCAGTAGCATGCTAAACAGAAAAGGCAACTCTACAGCAGTTCATGACAATCTTTGTGGGATGGCTGGACTTTGAGCATGAAGATATACCACAGTGACCCAAACTGTCATTGTCAACTACAGCAATCATGACAATAGCACTGCTAGAACAGATCAACAGGCCATTCAGTATTCAACTACCCAGAGCATCCAGCCAAATGCCTCTTCAGAAGCAAAGCAGTATTTCCATAATATCTATACATTCAACTATCAGCCAGAGGTATATGACCTGTGACCTTTAAAGGTACATTTAGCTTTCCTAACTAATAGCCGCTGCTAAATCAGTCCTCCCTGAATGCATCACCTTTTCAATTGACCTATGCAAATGGCCACTTGTCCTGTTGTTCCAATGACCCTGCATTCTAATGTTCTGGGACAGGAAAAAATGTATTTATCCACTGACTCTAAACCATGAATAATTCATAAATCAGCATCACAAGCCCTTCCTTGTAAAAAAAGGTCTTCCAACCACTGTTTTGTTCCTCTTTTCTGGACCTTTCCTACTTCAATGATAAGCATTCTCAAACGGAGACTTCAGAACCAGACTACATTTTCCAAATCTTATACAGTGGTGCCTTGCAAGACGAATGTAATTCGTTCCGCGAGTAGTGCTGTCTTGTGAAATTTTCATCTTGCGAAAAGCGAGGATGGGAACCTCACAAGACGAAAATAATTCATTTGTCTTGCAAGGCATTGATCTTGCGAATGACATTCGTCTTGCGAAGCACGGCCATAGAAGCAGCTGTCTTGCGAGGCACCACAGCGATCACAAAAAACATTCGTCTTCCGGGTTTTTCATCCCGTGAGGCGTTCGTCTTGCGAGGCACCACTGTATAAGATTTCTTTATTTATTTAAAATATTTTATCCAACTTTTCTCCTAAAGCATCAGGTCCATTTTAAGGGATCAGATCTTAGTATGTATCTGTGAGATTTAAAATGCAATTCTTCATGAAACAGAGGCTTAAGTATTTTATTTCATTATTATATACAGATTCTCTTTAAAATAAATTAGGATCAATCTTTACTTTTCTTTCCCCTTTCTCTTCTCCCTTTCCCCCTCTTTTTTTAAAAACTCTTCTTAGCAGAATTTCTATTTGTGCTCCTTAACCCCCATGCATCTGCTATGGAATGTTTTACAGCTGACATCTGCCTTTCAGCTGAAATTTCAGCTGAAATTTCCAAAAATGTTTTATACAATGCAAAGTACTACCTGAAACAATCTAAGACGGATCCAACCACATCATCAGCCAGCTCTTTCGGTAATCTTCCAGTCAGTCTACCAATCCTGCAAGACACAACAGAAGTTGTGCATATTAGTGCGCTGCTGGTCACATTTTACAATTAAGCTGTCAAAACTCTACTATTTCAAAAGTATATTACTAGTTTTTGAATGTGTCAATCAGTATTATTTGCAATTCCAACAGAGGATGGTTGGGATCCTACTAGTATCTGCATAACTTGCTAGAGCTAATCTCAGTTGCAGAATTAGGCACATGACCACACAGGAGACCAAGACATGGTTTGGCAACATCAATTAGCCACAAACACCGATAGGATGCTTGCGATTATAACTTTGCTTATACTTCTGCTCCTGCTAAGAAGTAAGTAGAAAGAAGCACTCAAACTCTGAATTCTCTGAGCAGATTCACTTCTTTGTTCCTGTAATTGCTTTGGTTCTGAAAGTAATTTAAAAGTCTTGTTTGCAATGCACATGGATGAACTTGTATTACTTCAGCCTCTAAGTGACACTTTGCTCAAAGAACTAATTAATTTAATAGTCCAATGCCTCTGATTGTGGCAGTTTCTGAACAATCTACTCAGCTAAAAAGGAGAAACAAAGAAAGACGTGTCATCACACACACAAAAAGTCACAACAAACAGGGTGGAAAAGAACATATCATGCACACCACATTCCCAAGATCAGGGAACAAGAATGTCTTTGAAAAGTGTTTGGCAAGTTTAGTTGGTTCAAAATGCTGCAGCCAGACTGGTTGGCTGCAGCCAATTATGAGGAACATCCATTCCCTTCTTATGACAGCTTCTATGGCTACCTATCAGCTTCTGGGCATAATTTAAAGAGTCAACTCCTCCAGAAGTTTCAATGATTCAAAGGGGACTACTCTAACTGCAACTTATGGTGCCAGAATAAGTGACAGTTAAAGTAGGCTATGAAGGAGTTTACTTATCAAATCCCCATTGATTCAATGGGTCAACTCTAGTGTTGTTTACTACAGTAAGAAACAGGATTACTATCTACTGTTATTTTCCTCCACAACTATTGGCCCCATCTTTCAGTACAAAGATTCAAAGGTAAAAACTGCTAATATCCTCTATATTAACACACATTATTCCTCTGATGTCTCCTTTAACTATGATACTGCTCACTAACACCCCCGTCCCTTTTTTTGCTCTTCTCCTGTGTTCTGTTTTATTTCTCTTGTGGGATGTTTACAACCAGACCTCAAAAGAACTGAATACCAAGCACAGGTTATAAAATACTGCAATGTGAGATGCAACCATACACCACTGACTCTCAAAGCCGACATGGATGTTTTACCTGTGATCTCTATATTTTACCATATTTCACTCGATATATCCAAAGAAGTGGGCCTGCCCATGAAAGTTCACATTACAATGTATGAGTTAGTCTTTAAGGCGGCACAGGTGGTGGTGGCGGCATTGGCTGTTGTCATTATTTAAAAACACCAGGCACAGTCAAAATTATGAAAACACAGACTGGTATTCTATAACAGATCCAAGTTTTCACCAAAAGCAAGTATCTGTTAAATATCAGAGCAGTATGATTGCTGTTCCTAATATTGCTGCTTTCTGTAGTTCAGATGGTTTGATTTCTGAGATCTGAAACTGCTTATACTGTAGTACTGTATGAAATTTCTTGATATTGTTCCCAAAGCCCCAATGACTACAGGGACCAATGAAGTGTGTATCTTCCTAAAGCGAGATGTTTCAATGGCCAGGTCTCTATACTTCGTTAGTTTTTTCAATTCTTTATTTTCAACTCTGGCATCCCCTCGAATTGCAACGTCAATGATCCGGACATTTCTTTGTTCTATTACTACTATGTCTGGCATATTATGTTCAAGGTGTCTATCTGTTTGTATATGGAAATCCCACAGATCTTGACTTCCTCATTTTCTGACACCTTTACTACCTGATGTTCCCACGGGTTTTTGGAGGCTAGCAAGGTTTTTTTTGGTTTTTTGTTTTCTTTTGGATTCTTTTTTGTTTGTTTGCATAATGACCAGTGCACTAACTTTGCCACTTTATCATGTCTAACTTTGTAATTTGTTTGTGCAATCTTTGGACATTCACAGATGAGGTATGATACAGTTTCATATTTTTCTTGGCAGAGTTGGTATTTGCTGTTAGCACTAATTCCTTGGATCTTAGCTTTCAACACGTCGGTTTGGAGTGCTTGCTCTTGGGCAGCAAAAATCAAGCCTTCGATTTATTTCTTAAGGGTCCCCAGTTTTAGCCATGCTCATGCTGAATTATTACCATGCTTTCCATCAGTATTTCTCAGGTGTTGTCCATGTAGTGGTTTATTTTTTCCAGCTGTTTATTTTCAAATTGTTCTTTCTTATATTGAGCCTTTGTTTCTGTTGTTTTCAAATATTCTCCATTCTCACTGCTTTCAGTAATTTTTCTCTGCTTCTACTGATATAATCATTTACAATGGATATAAAAAGTTTACACACCCCTGTTAAAATGTCAAGTGTCTGTGATGTAAAAAAAATGAGACAAAGATAAATCATTTCAGAACATTTTCCATCTTTAATGAAACCTATGAACTGTACAACTCAGTTGAACAACAAACGGAAATCTTTTAGATGAAGGGAATTACAGTGGTGCCTCGCATAACGGGCACCCCATTTAACAACAAATCCGCATAGCGACGATGTTTTTGCAATCACTTTTGCGATCGCATAACGATGTTTCCTATGGGGGGAAATCACTTTGCGATGATCAGTAAGCTGTTTCGCTTACCAATTTTCGCATAGCGATTTTTCCCCAGCTGATTGGCGGTTCCAAAATGGCCGCCGGGTAAAACAGGGCCGGATTCCTTGCGTACCGGGCAGCTAAAATGGCCGCCATATGGAGGATTTTCGCTTAAAAGGCAAGTTTTAAGCCCATAGGAACGCATTGAAGGGGTTTCAATGCATTCCTGTGGGCTTTTTAATTTCGAATAACGGCAAAATCGCCTTGCAATGATTTTTGCTGCGTGGATTATCGTCACTATGCGGGGCACCACTGTAAAAATAAAAAACTGAAATACTATAGTTACATCTGTGTGCATACCCTCTTATAACTGGGGATGTAGCTGTGTTCAGCAGTAAACAATCACATTCAAACTCATGTTAAGTAGGAGTCAGTACACCCCTGCCATCATTTAAAGTGCCTCTGAGCAATCCCAAATAAAGATCAGCTGTACTAGTAGGTCTTTCCTGACATCTTCTTAGTCACATCCTACAGCAGAAGCCATGGTCCACAAAAAGCTTCCAAAGCATCCGAGGGATCTCATTGTTAAAAGATATCAGTCAGGAGAAGATTATAAAAGAATTTCCAAGGCATTAGATATACCATGGAACACAGTGAAGACAATCATCATTAAGTGCAGAAAATATGACACAACAGCAACACTACCAAGAACTAGATGTCCCTGCAAAATTGATGAAAAGACTAGAAGAAAATTGGTCAGGGAGGCTTCCAAGAGGCCTACAGCAACATAAAAGGAGCTGCAGGAATATCTGGCAAGTACTAGCTGTGTGGTACATGTGACAACAATCTCCCGTATTCTTCATATGTCTAGTCTATGGGGTAGAGTGGCAAGATGGAAGCTTTTTCTTACAAAGAAAAACATCCAAGCCCGGCTAAATTTTGCAAAAACATACCTGAAGTCTCCCAAAAGTATGTGAGGAAAAAGTGTTATGGTCTGATGAAACCAAGCTTGAACTTTTCAGCCCTAATTTCAAGATATGTTTGGCGCAAAAACAACACTACATATCACCAAAAGAACACTATACCCACAGTGAAGCATGGTGATAGCAGCATCATGCTTTGGACCTGTTTTTCTTCAGCTGGGACAGGACCTTAGTCAAAGTAGAGGGGAATTATGAACAGTTCCAAATTACCAGTCAATACTGACACCAATCCTTCAGGCTTCTGCTAGAAAGCTGAACATGAGGAGAAACTTCATCTTTCAGCTGACGTTCAGATTCCAAAAGATCTCCTGTGTGGAGAATTAGTGCAGGGAAATCGCCCCAAAGGGAGACCACAGCTGCGATACAAGGATACCGGCAAGCGGGATCTGAAGGCCTTAGGAAAGGACCTCAACAGATGGGAAACCTTGACATCAGAGAACTCAGCCTGGAGGCAGACAGTGCATCATGGCCTCTCCCAATTTGAAGAGACATATACAGCAGGCCGAGGCAAAGAGGCAGTCCCAAAATCAGCAAAATCAGGGAGTTGGACAGGGGACAGATTGTATTTGTCTTCAGTGTGGAAGGGATTGTCACTCTCGAATTGGCCTTCTCAGCCACACCAGACATTGTTCCAAGACCTCTATTCAGAGCACATTACCCATAGTCTCTTGAAACTGAAGGATGCCTACACTGATGTATTCCTGTGGTAAACTGGAGATAATTTGTCTTTAATGAAACAAAGAAGATGATACTGAAGGTGAGAGAATTAATGGCAGCTTTAGAATCAGTACAGTGGTGCCTCGCTTAACAGCAACAATCTGTTCCAGGAAAATCGCCGTTGAGTGAAAACATCGTAAAGCAAAAAAACCCCATTGAAACAGTGGGGTCAAAACTCACCGTCCAGCGAAGATCCTCCATAGGGCAGCCGTTTTCGCTGCCTGTCTTGCGAGGAATCCGTCCCAGAAAACAGCGGGGAGCCATTTTGTTTACCCGGTGGCCATTTTGAAACTGCCAATCAGCTGTTTTAAAATCGTCATTTTGCGAAGAATCGGTTCCCGAAGCAGGGAACTGATCATCGCAAAGCGGAATTCCCCATTTAGACCATTGTTTTGCAATTGTGATCGCGAAAAGATTGTCGTAAAGCGGATTTGTCGTAATGCGGGGCAATCATAAAGCGAGGCACGACTGTAACTCAAATCTGATTGCCATCTAATGCTTCAGGGTAAGGTAGGCAGATAAGATAGGCCTGTGGACTAACAAGTGTAGGGAACACTGATGTGGTGATCAAATTTATATTCAATGTGTTTAAATATTTTATTATGTTTTTTTGAAACATAAAACAAATACAGTGAATTATATATATACGGGTTTGACATAACCAATCAACTTTGTGGTTTCAAGGCTCTAGTTAGAGATACTAAAATATTAATCTTTGGAAAAGCCCATATGACACCTACCCTTTTGCTGCAGACCATCTGACAACAGTGTCCTTATCTTTCAGTCCGATCAACAACTGCTCTGTGAAAATATAAAGAGTAGTGCAAAATACAAATCATAATAGGCACACAAGCTGAAAAATATCTAGGACACTATATTTGCAGCTCTCTCTTTTTATATCTCATTCCTTCCCAAAGGAAAAAAACAGCTGCTTCCTCTTCACATTTCATTGAAGGAAACTGAGGACAAATCTTTTTTAAAAGAATAATGACAAAAAGTTGAAAATAGTGTAGAAAGGTGGGGAGAGCCTTGCAACATACCTTATTTTTCTGTGTATGATACTTTTTATCAAAAATCTTTAGACTAAAATTGAGTGTCGTCTTATACATGGGAATAAGGGAAAAGGGATCAAAGGGCTGCAGGATCGCAGCCCTTTGATCCTACAGCCCTTTGATCACTGCTTCCTAAGCCCCAACCCACTCTTTTGCCTTTTGTGCAGTCCTTGGTATACCTACAGCTGTCCTGCAAGACCACATTCATTCATTCATTCATTCATTCATTCAACTTGTATACCACCCATCTGGCAGCCAAGGTCACTATGGGCAGTTTACATATTAAACAAGAACAATTCAAAACAATAAACATAAGAATTTTAAAATCAAAATCAAACAACTGACAAATTCAAGTAAAAATAATTAAATAATATAAAAGCAAGATGGGAGGACTAATATTATAAGCGTTAAGACCAATCACTATATCAAGGTGTTATAAGGTCAGGGAAGGTCTGTCAGTGAAAAAAACATATTTTTAACAATTGTTTGAAAATTCCCATTGATGGGGCCAGGCAAATTTTGGGAGGGAAGTTATTCCAAAGTTGAGGAGTGACTGTCAAGAAGGCCCGATCTCTGGTCTCTGGCAGTTAATCTCTGCCCTACTTTCAAGTTAAAAAACAGTAACACTATGACTGAAGAACTGATTGGCTGGGAAGATGGGGGAAATAATAGAGCCAGGAGTACACAGAAAGCTGTAATATTTCTCCTAATATTATAAACAAAATGTAAATGAAACCAATGTCTCTTGCTTCCCAGGTTGGATAAGAAGTAAAAGAAAACATTCACAAATCATATTAGTTGCACTTTCAGAGCTTGTGTTGCTATCTTTTTGCATTAAACATACCTACAACATTTTCAACCTCTCCTGGAATGTCATATTCCTCTTCCTCCTCCTCCTCTTCCACGGCAGGAACTGCCTTTGAAACTTTCTGTGCAGCAGCACTGCCAGTAGAACACTGCAGATTTTCAGCTAGAGATCGGAAACCCCGCTTATACCTAGTAAGACAATTATGTAACTTTACCACATTGTTCGTATGTTAAAAGCTTATCTCAGATATAGGCACACTTCACAATATTTCTGAGATATGCTTAAAAGTATATATAAAGCATTGATTCTCAAAAGTATTTTTTCTTTACAAAAGGGTATCTAGCAAAAACTGAAGTGTGAGTATAGATCACAACACGTAAGAAATCTCACATTAACCATGAAAGCTCACATTAAAACATAGCATTTAGTCTTTAAGGTGCCACAACATTTTTGTCTTCTTTATTTTTTCATTTTTGTTTTGTTTTTGCCTGACATGCCAACACAGACTAACACAGCTACTTCTTCTAAAACTACAATTTTTTAAAAAAGTAAAGTTCCTCAGTACTTCTTAAGCAAGCTGCCTTCCACTTAGTGGGCAGTTGTTGCTTGCTGGCAGCTATATCACCAGAAGTGTTTTGCTAGTTTCAAAAAACACATGTTTTTCTCCAGACATTGTGCATTCCTCTGGTGACATAAATTTCAAAGATTTTGGATAAACTGTACAGCCTCATACATAATAAACCCAGTTCAGTTTATCAGAAGGTATGATAAAACGTTTAGATATATTTAAAGTATTTCTAGCTCAAGCCAAAGCACAACTCTATATATGTCCTAGGACGAATGCATGCCACATAGAATATTCAGTTTTTTACATTCAAACTGTATACCTCCATGCTGTATCACAAAGTGTTTTTGAAGATCCTTGAGTTCCAAAAATAAGGTTTATCATGTGACAAAGAGCAAGTGACCCATCTCAGAAAATCAAGTCCAAGTTTCTTCAGTCATGCAGCAACAGTCACATTTATCTTTTAGGCCTATGACTATCTTTAAGGCTTATGAAGAGCCATGAAGACCTTCAAGTCAGTGTTCAATAACTCCTTATGTCTAAATAGTGCAAAAACTAACAAAAAACCACATAATGCAACCCAGAATGTCTACTGGCTATCAAATTGGAACCAAGGTCTGGAAGCAAAAAAGAAACAAACTATAACAAGGAAGACTTTTCTTAATACCCCTTGTAAGAATGATAATTGGCAAGGCAGCCCTTAAATTAAGATCCTAATACATATTCATTGTAGAGGGACTTGTCCATCAGTAATAAACTTTTTTTAAAGTCTGAGACTTTGAATGATAAAAATATAAGATATTTCTTTTTAACCTAACACAAATATAAGAGTGATTGGAAATTCTGTAAAATTAGAGATTTGTACTATATTACACTGCATACATCTGATTTCCTAAATATAAACCACAACGTTTTCCACCATGAGCACTGTTTCCTTTGGAAGGGAAATAGTGCTTTGTTTTTACATCATCCTACACCTACTTTTGGAAGGTGTGTATAAATGCATTACAAAACACCAGAAACATGAACTAGCGATGTAATACAAAAGTAGAAGGAATATTAAAGTTCTTATACAAATATATTTTTGTCACCAAATGACCACTGATTACTCATCTATTTCTAGCAACAATAGATTTTACCGCTGAGGTTAGAAGAGAAAGGCAAGCTAAGACATGATGGTAAGCAGAACAAACCTCCACTTTGCCACCTTTGGCTTAAGAAATGTCAGGCCGAGTCGTTGAACAAGTTTCACTCCCAGCTTCCGAAGAAGAGTTTGGTTACTTTCAGAGAGTTTGCAGTTATCAAGGCATTCAAGCACTGTACTAGCTGGAAGGAACAAATTTCTCCATAAGTAAGTGTACCACATTAGTACTGTCCATCTTATTTTTAGCATATACTATGCATGAGAAAGTATACTAAAATATAATTGATCAGATCCAGCTTTACTTATACTTCATGTAGAACCAATGAGATTAAAGTGGTAAAATAGTCTTGAGTATGCCATAATTCCTGACTCATGACTCTAGCTTGCTAGGAAAGCAATATGCGAGACATCCCTATTTGGATATAACTTCAAACAAGCCACAGATGAAGGCTTCCTGGTTCTTTAATCTTTTCTGCTTGTCAAGAGAAGTTAATAGAGTGATCAAGACCATGCCTAAGCACACTTGCTCATTCCCAGGACATTTATTTTTTGCCCATTTCCCTGAAAATAACGCAAAACGCATTAGGGCTTATTTTCAGGGGATGATTTATTTTTGTCATGTACAACCATCTACATTTATTCAAATGCAGTCATGTCATCTTCTGGTTGCTGCACAATGGTAGAGGGCGGGCTTAACTAGGGCTTATTTTTGGAGTAGGACTTATATTACTAGCATCCTGAAAAATCATACTACAGCTTATTTTCAGGTTAGGTCCTATTTTAGGGGAAACAAGGTAGCAGTTACAATTTGTGTAAAATGACTAGACATAGCCTTTAAAAATTAAGGAATTAAAAGGAAATATTATTAATAGCCAAAGAAGCAGATGATTATACTGTATTTGTCACCTGAAGCAATGCTCAAGCATTTTAAAGAATGTCCCTAAGGCTACTATATTAATAGAAGAACCAGTAAGCCTGCATAGTTTTGAAATTTAACAACCATTTTCTTTGGTGAGTAGGTAGGTGGGGAATATAGAATATTACACACTGATTTTAAAAGCTACTATTGTTTTGCTTAGACACAACAGAACTCTAAATATTTGTTGGAGGTTAAACACAAAGGTTCATAATCTCCACTTTAGCAATAGTAAAGAAATGGAAAGGTGCTAATTGAAGAATTAGAATAATGCTAGTATCCAGAAATGAGGGTGGATTCATAAACTGCCCCAAATCCTCTTGTATACCTACACATTCGGAGACAAATAGTCCCAAGTTAAGAAATCACTACAGACTTGATCAATTCCACACAACTCAGCATGCAACAGATACTGTCTATAAGTGATTTCTTAATTTAACACAATCTGCCTCCAGAAGTTACACCATTTCTGTTGCACCAGTGTAACAGGGCCGTTGGTTTCATCTCTTTACTTTAACAAGGCATATACTGACGCATATGGTTGGATTTGTCAGTGCTTTTTTATTGAGCATGTGTATGTATTGACAACATGACATTAGAGACATTTATGAAATCTGTTCTTAACAAATTCCTGAGGAACCTGATCAGATGCACAAATTCAAGCTAAAGTGCAGATCAAATGAAGTCATTTTTCAGACTGTACTTCTCAGCTAATACATTCATCAAAATACATACATAAATGTGTATTTTAGGACATGACTAGATATAAATGCTGTGACTGAAAAGATGTCCAGAACCTATTGGGACAAAATTGATTTCAGAATGCTGAAAACATGCTGATCTGACTGAAAAGAGTAATATAAATGAACTCATACATCCAATCCAATTTGATGCACCCTCAGACATGCATGCTTATATGTATGACAAATCAATAAACACAGAAAAAGAAAGCAACATAGGTAGCAATTATCAATCTACAATAACAGCTGAGAAAAAAATAGGAACAATTCAGTCAATGTGAAGCATTTTTGAGACCGCAGACTTCAATTCTGGACTCTACAAGAAGAAAACCAGCAGCAGGAGACTCCTCTATCCCCACTTCATAAAATCATTATAATAAGGGACCCTTATGGATCATCAAATTCTGCCCCTGTCAAGGAAGCACAGTGGGGAATCTAACTCCCATGCTCTGGCTCCGCAACCACAGACCTAAACCACTGAGCTATCTGGCAGTTCTTAAACAGAATAGTTGAGTCAGAAGGGAGGGGCCTATAAAGCCATCAAGACCAACACCCTGCTCACTGCAGGAATCCAATCAAAGCAGAACTGCCGGATGTTTGTTTAATTTTCGTTTGACTATCTCCAGCAAAGGAGCACTCATCACCTCCTGAGGTAATTGGTCTCATTGTCGTACTGCTCTAACAGTTAAGAATTTTTTCTTGATATTCATTCACTCATTCCCCGTTTCCAACCAAAAAAGGTTCTCCAGAGGGAGAAGAATCAGACACAGGGAGCAGCAAGATAAACTAAACCCGAATTGGAAGGAGCCTGTTTGCACAAGTTATTTTCACTTCATTTTGGGGTGAATTTTCCTTTTCAGTAAAACTTTGCTATAAAACTTATGTTATTCAAGACAGTCTTCCTTCTACAGTAGAAGCTGGGTAAAAATGAATACTTGAGATATTTATAACACTATGAAGAATATTACCATATGGTAAACAGTCTTCCCTCTTTCCATGTTTAAAAAGTTTTGCCTGTAAAAAAAGAGGACAGATGTTATTATCGAAATACTATGAAACAGAGTGAATTAAAATCAACAATTTTTTAAAAAATCAAATTGATTTAAATCACAATTGAAATCTAAAAAATGATATTTTTTGACTTTTAAATTGTCAAAATGTACTTTTTAAAATTATATATTGTTATTTCAATCAATGTGATCTAAATTAAATCAACCTGGAAACAAATTATTGGCTAGAATGGCATTGGTCAGTAATACCCCCAATAACGGCAACGGCATAAATTGTGTGATGAACTGCTGCTAGTTAAGTCATGATCCATAAGCATAGCACAGCTTTCAAATTATTTTTGTTGTTTTATTTTAAAGCCAATTAAAACTTGTTTTGCACGCAGAAACCACACCAAACATTTACTGTAAGGAAAAAAAGAGTAGCTTCTTCCAAAACCCTCCAAAAGCTTTATTTCTAACTGCCCAAAAACCATAGTTCCATGTACAATCCTAACAGATGCTAGACATGGGCTTTTGTTTTACAACAACTACAGGAAGGGCACACACCTGAGGCCAAGCAGACTTTCATATGCTTATGGTAGTTGTAACAAATAACTGTTAAACTCCAGGGGAACTAAAAGGCATTGTGAGACTGGTAGTCTCTCTGTTCTTTACACTCCTATACATGATGATTCCTAAAAAAACTACCGCCCACTCTCTCCCTTTGCAATGGTTGAAGAAAAGAACATGTCAGGCCTCAGGTGTATATACTGAAACAGCTTTAAAAACTTGGAATTCTGGCAGGGGGAACTGTGTTATTTGTAAAGAAAAAACTGAAAAACCTGATAGATCCTGTGATTCAAGACCTCATCAAAAAAATGAAAACCATAGATGGCAGTCTTTTTTTAGTGTTCCACATGAAGCCTGACATGCAAACAGTTGCTAAAAAGTAACTTATACTTAATCCTATTAGTTTTCTCTTCTTGAGACATACTATACACAATTACAGAATTTGAACAGACTTCAAAGGTAATCTAGTCCAACCCCATATCAGAAACAGAAAACCTACTACTGTAGCATCCCTAATGGGTGATAAGTAGCCTTTGATTTCTAAAGCTTAAATGCAGAATAATTCATCACCTTCCAAGAAAATCTGTTTTGCTGCTAAATAATGCATATCAAAAGAATGGTTCTAATATTTGGACAAAAACCCATTTAATTTCAACCTGTTAATTTGGGTGCTAGCCTAGAACAGAAAACAAACAGGTTCCACCATGTGACAGCCCTAGGAATATGGCTATCATATCTCTTTTTAATTATCTCTTTGTCAACATTGTACTTAAACTGTGGTGTCTAAAATGAAATAGAGCACACCAAGTGATGTCCTATCAAACAGTGTAATTCTGACAACAGACTTCTGTTTATCCTGTGCAGAAATACTACATCAAACTTTTCATTCTCCACACTGCATTGCTGAATACATTTGGCTCAATATTCTCCCAAATGTACTGCTCTTGAAACAAGCATCTCATTATCTACTTGTGCATCAATTTCCCCTTGTCAGATCCAGAATTCTATACAAATATTTGTTTAAATCTGTTTTGTTAGCAGCTTCAGCTACTTGTGTGCACTCATCCTCAGTTCCCCTCCTTTCATTTCTTATGCATTTCCTTTTTATATCTGAGCACAACAGAAAACATACATAAAAACCTTTATTTCTTTTTATGTCTTCCATTTTTCTTGCTCATTAGAATTTTTTGCAATTCAGTACCTTCATTTTAAGAAACTCCCAAGCATATTGAAATGTTCTACCTGAGCATTTCTAACCATGAAAATGCACTTAGTATTTTCTCAAGGTACTCAAATGAGCTTTCCTGAAGTCCAGAGTACACTAATGTGAATTAATAATATATCTAGAGCTGAAACAGATGGCAAGTTCTAAATTTCTCTATAATTTCTATCTGTAGCAAAATGCTAAATTGTTCTAATTTTTTCCTTTTAATATAGATACTAGCCATAATCTATAATTTGAAAATTTAAACTGGGGCTATACATTTATTACATCAGCTAACATACCACAAAATATTTTGCAAGCATTTGGTTTCATCAGAAACTTTTATCAGACTAGATGGTAAACAAACCGAGGTGGAGGGAGAAGGGGGAAAAAGCCGATGGATGCTGGAACTGTATAGTTTGCTTTCAGTTAACACAGAATAAGGGAGGAGGTGGCAGACACTCAAATTAGTCTAATCTAAATGCTATGGTGGCTTCAGGTTCTATTCTCCCTAAAGTTAATCTGAGATGAACAAACAAACAAAGGCTAATCCTATATGTCTCAAAAAATCCAGGTGCTATCTGGACCCTGCTACTCTCGGACTCAAATGTCCTATGGTAGATTGAAAACAGAAGCAGAGATAAAACTATGAAAGTTTAAAATAACCCCCTCTCCAATTAGAGAAAAAATAAAATCTATAAAAATGAAGCAAAATGAAGTTAGATCTCAAGTAATGCTTCAGTTGTAGCTGAAGATTCTACATATCCTACTGAATCTTGCTGGGAATAAAATATAGACAAATACAGATGCTTTTATCTTCTTCTTTCTTTACAAAAAGGTAATCATTTTTAAAACTGTATCCAAGATATTCGTAACGACAAGAGCACTGATTTAATCTAAGATAAAGATAAAGTGTGGTGGTGTTGCGGGCTAAACCGCAGAAGCCTTTGTGTGCTGCAGGGTCAGAAGACCAGCAGTCGTAAGATCGAATCCACGCAACAGAGTGAGCTCTCATCCCTTGTCCCAGCTCCTGCCAACCTAGCAGTTCAAAAGCATGTAAATGCGAGTAGATAAATAGGTACCATCTTGGTGGGAAGGTAAACAGTGTTTCGAATCTAAGTTGTGCTGGCCACGTGACAACGGAAACTGTTTTCGGACAAACACTGGCTCCACGGCTTGGAAATGGGGATGAGCACCGCCCCCTAGAGTTGAACACAACTGACTAAAATGTCAAGGGGAACCTTTCCCTTTACCTTTACTAAAGCCAATTTACTTCATTTCTTTAAAAGTATGCTTTAATATATTTGGTTGTCTCAAATGCTGTCCCACTGCTAACATAAGGCTCTTTAATCCAACAGAGACTTGCACCCTCACGCCTTCCTCATCTACCCTTTACTGTTCCATGGTTAGACTCATGGAACAGCAAATAATGTGAACTGTTCTCCTGGCCTCCTCCTTAATACAGGGATTTATCATCACCTTGTCTCTGGCATAGAGACAGCATTTCACATTAAACAATGAAAGCAGTAGCAGTAGCTACCAACCAGCAGCTAGCAAAATTACCTTCTGTTGCTACCTTTGGCCAGCTGAGAGGAGAAAGGTCTCTCGTGCAAATGGGGAGAAGAAAGCAGGAAAGCTTTTGTTCTATGCATCCACTATGCCCAAGAACAGAAATTTTAAGTCTAAGCCACCACAGGAGTCAGATCAAAGCCAGTTCACATATATGTACAACTGCACAAATGAGCCACTGACATTCAGTCACTATGAGCAGAAGTTTCATCACAGCACTTGATGTTAATTCAGATGCCCATACTTCAAAAGATTTCTTTTAGGCATTCAGATTGTATTGTGTCCCTATTAATTACCTACAGAATTTGTTAGAAAAAAGACATCCATGACATTTGGTTTATCACTGGGAGAAGTGATCAGCTGATTTAAAAAAGCTGGATTCTGGGATATTCCGTTGTCGGGTATCTTTCTGTAAATGGTAATGACCACAAGAGGGGATCTTATAGACCAGCAATGGCGAACCTATGGCACATGTGCCACAGCTGGCACACAGAGCCCTCTCTGTGGGCATGTGAGTCGGAAGTCACCAGATGGCTACCCCTAGCAGCCAAACCTGAGGTGGCTAAAGCCACAGGGCTAGCAACCCAACAGGAAGCGGGCCAGATTCTGGAGCAGCTGGCGCTGGCGAGCTGGCCAAGCTATAGGTAGTGGCGGGGTAGGGCATGACTGGAGGCAGATCTGGAGTGGCATGTGGAGGCCCCCCTTTGGGCCTGGGATTCCCCGCTGAGTTGTTTTTTGGGTTTTGTTTTGTTTTTTGGCGCAGTTCGGGCACTCAGGCTCAAAAAGGTCTGCCATCACTGTTATAGACTATGATGACTGTTGACACTGGTGCCATCAACATTCAGGCTGGCCTTTGCTATGTAAAGTTTTGCATCCTTATTCTTGGTTGACTATGAGGGTAGGATATTGAAAGGTACCAGAATTGAGAATCTGCCCATGTGGGCAGGGAAAGACTGAATCCCTGCAGCACATGCTATTTTATTGTACACTCTACAAGGATATCCGCCTGTCACATCAGATGGTCTTTCTCCCCCTTCATTCCGGATGGGCAGACCTGAGGAAAATACAATACCTTCTAGGTGACCTTAGCAAGGAAGTCACTCTATCAACCGCCAGATACGTCCAGGCCATTATCCAGAGACGCCGCAACATGTTCCCCCAAAACGAGGGGCTCCAACTTTGATGTTCTGGTTCCTCCTCCCCCCAGTAATGAATCTTTCCCCGGTATTTTATTGTTTTATCGTTTTATTTATGCAGCATGCCAATAAAGGTTTCTGTACTGTACTGTACTGAAAGGTACCATATCTTGGTGTTTTGAATTGCACAGAAGCAACATCCCATATTCATAAATGAGAGCAGGTTCTGTATTTGTTTTTGAATAACTGAATTCTAATATCATCTATGCCTTTACAATGTGATTTTGATTACATAGCCCATTCTGCATATTTATGTTTGTGAATTCCCAGAATTTTCTCTCTAACATAGACCTATTTAATTTTACATGGACCACTATTCATTAATGAAACATCACAGAAAAGTTAGAGGTACATTAAGGAAAATTCATCACAACCTGTTTCTGAAGAAAAAAGGAGGGATAATTCAGTTCTTTAAAGTGATACTTGGGTGTATAGAAAGAACAACAAAAATGTTTATTATTCAAAAAATACAATCCGTGACTGCAAGACAGCTAGACTGCCTTCTTCTTGAATTATTTCCTTTTAAGAACAGCACTGAACTTGAAACAGTTTAGGATGTCATGTTTCTGCATAAGACTCTTCACTTATTTTATGGACTTCCATCCTTATTGCTCAACCCCAACTGGAATTAATCAACTCTCTTACCATAACCACCTTCTCATTATGCTTAAAATATCCTTTCCATTTTCTAAACATCTCCTTAATTTCAGAGGCACTGAGAGGGCTACCACTGATGACAATGACAGTCCAACCATCATTTGCAAGGGCTTCCCTGAAGTCCAGGCTATCTGACCTGCTTTAACTAGATTTTATGACACCAAAGCAGCAGGGTACATAGAGTACAAAATACTGGTGCACACGAGCTATACATTCTTCCACCAAACCTCCCAAAAGGCAAGTTCCCATCACGTGCCCACCAAACAATTCAAACTCTTCCCAATTCCTAATTTCATCACTGGGGTTGGGGGATTCTCAGTCAATATGGGGCATTGGGACTACAATACAGCCCCAAGCCACCCCACTCCCTCCATAGAGGGCTTGTAGTGCTGGCTGCACAGAAATAAGGATAGATCCTCAGCACTTCTTACTGTCACCGCTCCCATTGGTGCTTGCACCTCCTCTGTGTGTGGTGGGAGCCAGGTACACTGCCAGATGTCGAGGCCTCTGCAGGGATGGGATTGGCGGCAACATTTTCAAGGGCGGGGCAGTAGACCCACCAGGAGTGCTTGCTGTGACCCCTTCCCAGGCACATAATATGTAAAGTAGCTTATAGTCAACAGCACCATAGATGAGAACATCACAGAGAAAGCTGTCTTGTTCTCCTAAATGTTGACTGACCTCCTTCTGGATGCACAACCAAGTATCTATGATACAACACAATCAAAAGGGAATGCCTACTCCAAAACTTTCTTCCTTGGATGAATAATTAAAGAAAGTTCCTCTCATGTATGAAAAAAACACAGTGCAATTCTACTCTATTGTATTTGTACAAGATTTGTGCAACCTGCCACAGATAATTGATGAGATACCTGGACAGCTCACAGTAATATGCCTACTAAATTATACAGCCAAGAGTCATCCTGGCAACCGGTCAGTTAGCTGCAATTAGTTGTGGCAAGTTATGCTAACTTTATACAAACATCAAAGGGATTCGGGCTAGTAAGTAGAGATGGGAGTATTTGTATTCGTATACAAATATGAATCCCCCTCCACAGGTGGACATAACTAAGGTCTAGCCTCCTGGGGCCAGACTGTCCACTCACCTTCTGCTGTTGCCGCGGGCTCCACATTCCCATCCTATTCCTCTGGAGCTTTCGGTCTGCGAGCCACTCCTGGCAGGAGGACGAGCCTCCCTGCAAGGTCTAAGAGTGGCTCGCAGACTACAAGCTCCAGAGCGCTAGGGAGTGCCGAGCCCGCGGCAACAGCGGAAGATGAGTGGACGGTCCGGCCCCAGGGGGCTGGACCCTCGTTATGTCCACCTGTGGGGGGGTATTCATATACAAATACGAATACCCCCATCTCTACTAGTAAGTTACTTAGCAAGCTTATCTACAAACACATTATCATGTATCAGTCTCAGGACAATGGGGTTATAAGAGACATTTTTGTAATATTCCCCCACTAATGAATCTGTGTGTCTTTAGCCAGAAAGGAAGTCTTCATTATCTACAAGTGGTGATCAGAGTAGCAAACTCCTCTCATAATTCATTTCCAGAGAAACAATGTTATTATTAGTCAGAACTTCCAGGAACTCCTGGACACAGAAGCTGATGGGATCTGGCTTCATTACTTAGCAAATAAGCAAAGTGCTGAAGCAGGCAACACAGCCATCTGTACCTGGAAGAGCTGGCTGACAGGTTTTCTCCCTTTCCCCCCTGGAGGAACAAAGCCCTGTTCCTCCATTATGCACTGAGGTAAAAGATCCACTTGATATGTCAGTAAGTCTTCCAGTTGTTTTTAGGCTCTATGGCCCCTGGCATCAGTCAGCCCTGTGGTTCTCAACCTTGGGTTACCCAGGTATTCTTGGACTACAACTCCCAGAAACCTTCGCCAGCACAACAGGTGGTGAAGGCTTCTGGGAGTTGCAGTCCAAAAACACCTGGGTTACCTAAAATTGAGAACCACTGAGTCAGCCGACATTGAGCTACAGCAGTGATCTAGTCCCCCGCTACAAAATGGTTCTTCACCCAGATCTAGAAACAGGAACTCAAGTGAAGTTGATGCCCGAACAACCAGTTCTTTCATTTAACTCAGGAACAAAACTAGATAGTGTCCATGGCTGAAGACCAAAAAAAAGACTAAAATTATGCAAAGAATATTAATAAATTTATTTTAAGCCCATTTAAACACTCAGCCAGACACCAAACTCAGCACTTTATTTCAACTTTATATTTCATCACTCCAGTAGGAAGGAAGCCTTCTAGATAAATGTGGCCAGGAGTTAAAGTTAAAGGAACATAGCCCAACCCTAGAAATGTTTGCACATATTCAGTGGCTATTTACAGACTTCAATAATTTCAGCTATGGCTTATATGCAACAAAAACTCCCTGAGGCTATACACCTGCTTTGTTTTGGAATCCAATGAACTGCACTTCACAATCTTAAACACAGCTTTAATGAACAGGGCACTGCAATGCATGAAGAACAGTGTGGATTGGGATCAGCGTAAGATCCTCAAGAAGCCTTAATTCTTCTCTAACAAATTCTGGTGTTAAACTCCCGACATCAGAAAGAAATGTTTATATGAGGAATACTGCAGAGACCTGTAATATGAAATTTGAAGTACTACCTTTCAAGAGTTGCCCTCCAGAATCTCTCTTGACTCTTTGGAAAAATGCTTATGGTATAAATACTGTTGTGTTAAAAGACAGAGAGAGGGAGGGAGGGAGAGACAGAGACACACACAGAGCGAGGCAGGCATATTTTCTACATTGGGATTTAGCCTGTCACAAAAATCCCCGAGAAGTTAAACAGACAGGACTGACAAAATAAAAGATGCCTGTTACTTTTTTTGTTGTTTTTGGTACAAGCTATAAAAGTCATTGTTCAATAGAAAAGTTATGATTACTGTATTGTAGCAATTACAAATATAAAATAAAGGAGGGGGAAAGGGAGAAAAAAGGAAATAACTAGATAGTGTTAATTCAAGAAACTCTTTCGAGTAAGCAAAGGGCTTGACTGTGTAAACCAACAGCATGAAGGACCTTACAGAGTGTTGGGAAGTATTTCATGTTCCTTCTTTCAAGAAGGCAATGTGTATCCTGGCTTCAAGACTACAAGCCAAGCTGTCTAAGAGCCTGTAAATTGGTCTACATTACTCCATAAACCATACAAATTATTCAACCATCATCAGGTTTTAGTATCAGGCCTTCTCTAACATAAGCTTACCTGTTTACTGAAACATTCAGCTGAGGCCATCATGTAGGCTCTCATACCATCTGACATGCCCCTAGAAAGGATATAGAAGCAAGCCTTCTTGATGGCTACTCTTTGCCTTCAGAACCCAGTACATAAGGAGCACAACTTGCTCCTTATTTCATGGCCTTTCACCACATTGTGACAACCTTCCTTAAAAAAATAAAGGAGAATGGGTTTTTAGGGAACTTTTTAATTTCATACTATACAGGCAGGTCTGTATTTTTATTGTTGTCACTACTCTGGAGAGGGAAAATAAATTGGTGTCACATGTGTTTTATCTTCTTATTGAATTAATCATATCACTCTCAATTACTTTTTGTTCAGCATTTTTTCATTGGCTTTCAATTATATGTTTGTATCTTGAGCTTTTTGCAGAAAAGTTGACTACAGAAGTTTATGTAAAGAAATAAAGGGTTATTAACACTGGGGCAATCTAATTTTTTTTCTATGAAAACAAACGACTTTATGAATATTGGCTATTTATTTATTCATTCATTCATTCGATTTATACCCCGCCCCCCTAGACAGCGTCTACTCGGAGCGGCTTACAAAACCTTGGCTAGGTAGGTGAACTGACCTTTCAACTTATTTTAGTTTGACAACACTGCTTGCTGAAGTATAAATTGCACACAAAGAGCAACAAGCTAACTGCACACCCCGTTCTGTTTATCTAGCAGCATTTGTGTTATAAACAAACAAATAAGCTCAATGTAATTCAGAGAATATAGATTTCAGGATTTGGATCTGCTAAGCCTGAGCATACATTTCACTTCAACCACAAATTTATTGGCCAAATCGTTCACTGTGCCTCACCTTACCACCAGTAAAATGAAAGCAGTGGTGACCTTTCACAAGGTTCCAGAGAAGGCAAATCCAATAAAGACAATAAATGACTTATACACATAATTTGGTTACTTCTGAAAATAACAACAAGATAGGGCATTAGTAATTCTACTATTCATTTTTAATCTGAAGCCCCCATTGTTTAAAAAGTATTTAGGTGCATAACAACCGTAAGGCATAGATAGGCTCCTTATTCATACTCAAAGGAGGAATTGGAAACATATATATAATATACAGAAATCATGTTATGTGCTTGTTATACAACATTTTGCCATTTTACTCAAACTACATCCTATCTGGTTGAACAAGACTTAATCCTACAAAGGTATTTAATTTCATACTGGTTATAGTTTTTAAATATGTTCAATTGGATTTCTAAATGGTAAGCTACAATCAATGTCCCCAATTACGTTAAATAATATTGTGCAAATTTTATTTGCCTAATTAAAAAGGCAAAATCACCGCAATCAAAATAATGCAATGGGATTGAAAACCAAATGTGAATAGCAATGTTACAGAGAAACATGAGAACAATAACTATTTTCATAACTAAAGTAAGACAGAAGACCCATAAAAAGGAGAAACTCATTTTAATTGTTTGCTATTATTTTCCTAATCAAGTAGCATCTGATTTATGGCAACCCTACTAGGATTTTCACGGTATGTATTTCTCCCCCCAGAAGCCTCTATGGCTAAGGAAGGATTTAAACCCAGGTTTAAGTCCAAAATTCTACCCAGTAGGAGCTCAATAATATGTTTGCTTTGCCTCATTAAAAGAAATTAAGAGTCCACAGTAGATAAAGCCAGAAGGAGGGAAGGTGTATATTGTGTGCCTTGGGCATTCCTAAGTTACTCCACGTTCCTTTGATATTAATCGGGACACATAGTATGTGCTAAACTAACCAACCTGTTGAAAGGAATGCCTCTCCTTTAAATAATTGCACCACCTACAAATTAGAGAAAACCATTGGTGTATCCTAGCAATAGAAGTGTCAGATCTGGTTTTGTTGCTTTTGAAATAACATGGTGCAAAGTACAAACAAAAACTAGTTTCTTAGTAATCAGGGAAGAACCTGACACACCTCCTAATTGTCTGCATAACCCACTTCAGCTTCACCTTTGTAAGATGTAAGAATCAGCGTTACCTCTGGGACATATTCCCCAAGCTATATAAATCATCACTATTAAGGGTGGCATGACTGTTTGGCAGTCCGTACATCTTGCAGCCAAACATGCAATAATTTGAAGTTACCCTCTGGCTCCAGTAAACTATGAGCAATGGGATATGCCCAACCTTAAGGGAAAATTGGAAAGAGCACAGAAAATTGCTCTTTAGCTCCACTCAGAGTTCAAACAATTTGCTGTCCCCAGGATCATATTTTACCAAAAGCACAACAAATGACAAACAGCTCTCAAGTGGGTATGCTGCATATGTTGGAAAAGGAATAAATCTACATACAGTTTAGGAAAAGAAACATATAGCCTACAGGATGCACACAACCACTAAGTCATTTAGACTCTCAAGTTTTCATTTTCATCTTTTTGACAATCTTATTCTTGATATTTAATTCAAAAGTGTGTAGTAATCCATGTAAAGGTGTGAAACTGGGCAAGGTGGGTGGGGTGACAGATAAAATTCCCCAATATACAATATAAGATTTTATTCCAAGAGCTATGAACAAAAGGAAACTTACAGAAAGAGCTTTCCATTCCGTTCCTCCCTTCTGAAACCCTATGCTATATAACTCTCCTCTCTGGATAGTCATCAGATGATCATTAATAGTGTGGAATGGGCTGTTGCTAGGTAAGAGGTGGTGAAATTGTGCAAAAGCAAGCAGGGACATCTTCTTTAAACATAATTCAGTTTGAACAACATGCCACTGCCCTCTTCTGACCAATATCTTCCATCACCCCACTCTTTCGGGTGGGCCGCTGAAATTCTACAAAGGCTCTGAAGTTCTTCTCTTGAGATCCAAACCACTGGTTCCATCATCATTTTTAAATTATTTACTCACACAAAGTTCCACATTTTGGATGAACAGTTCGACACTTTCATTCTTTGTTCATGTCAGAAGCATTAATGTAAACAAATATATCTAATATTTTTTGCCCAATAGCAGACATTGGGGGCAGCTAACATCTTCCATGGTACATGGTGAGGGGCACAGAGTACACTGGCATAAGTGTAAAGTTTCCAGTTCTTCTCTGCACCTGGAAAGGACTATGTCAATGTGAAAACCTGATTTTTTTTTAAGTTCACCTAGGTTCTGCCACCTCTAGTCTGTAGCCTGTTAAATGACTTCCATATAAACCAATTCTCCATGTGACATTTCTGGGGTTCCATTCATTTTAGAAGGTGGGTAGTTCTTTCTCAAGACTGAAGGATGCCTACATTGAGTTCTTTCTTTCCACATTATAGTCCTGATATTCACTGCCATTCCCTTGAGATTCATGAACATTCTGAAAACACATTTCCTTTATTTGAATCAAGGAAGGGATGGGATGGTAGCCAAAGAGTAGATGCACGTTTGATGTACATGCTTTGAGTCTTTCATGGTCAGCTGCTACCTCTCAGTCTATGTCACTGGATGCAATGCCTGCTAGGTAACTGCTTTTATCAATAGGGGTTGGCTCCAGTAATCATTCTACATATTTCCTGGAATGCTATGTCTACCTGTTTTGCATGGGCTGAACTATACCACACAAGGCTGGTGTATTTGCCTGCAGAGCAGCATAGGGTCAAGGCTGTAACACTTACTGTTTGTGGTTGTGCACTCCAATTGATTCCTGACATAATCTGAACAACATTGTTCCTTGTGGAGACCTTTTGCTTTGTATTCTGGCAGTGTTTCTTATAGGTCAGCATATGATCCAAAGAATCACCCAGTTATTTGGAGGCAAAACAATGATCTAGTTGGATGCCCTTCCAAATAAACTGAAGTCTCTGAGATGCCCCACTTAAAATATCCAGTGGTTGTACATATGCTTTTCATATGTATGAAAACTCCATATTCAGCCATAAGCATCTCAAGATAAGGCTGGGAAAGACTGTCTGAAACCATGGACAGCTGCTGATAGACAGTACTGAGTCAACTGAAATGATTATCTGACTCAG
Source organism: Pogona vitticeps (assembly GCF_051106095.1). Taxonomy (NCBI): domain Eukaryota; kingdom Metazoa; phylum Chordata; class Lepidosauria; order Squamata; family Agamidae; genus Pogona; species Pogona vitticeps. Next base: position 129,898,180 of record NC_135784.1, read on the forward strand.
TATAAGGCATCTCCCTCGATCCCTTATTAAAATATGCATTAGCAGTTTTGAGTGAACTAAAATTAAGCCCTAAATGAAAAACCATAAATAGGATTAAAGTACAAACTGCAATTAAACTTTGAAAGCAGCCTGAAATTAAAGGGAGGGGGGATTGTCTAGGCTTCTAGTGGTGGGGTGGGGCAGAGAAGGCAGCTTAGAAGACTCAAAACCTTTTAATAGACGAGACAGATAACACAATAGAAAAGTGGCCACAAAACCTTGGGTTAACAGATTTTAAAATTGTGCCTACTCGAACAGGTTAAAAACTTGATTCATGTCAAAAAATAAGTACAGGGGCCACAGTGACCTACACTTCTGCTTTTGTGCCCCAAGACTTAAAACATTAATAATCTGGATATCTCTCACCTGGGGCTTAATCTACCACAACACAGAGGTTTTTCCAGACAATACTGAAAAAGATAGGGAGTGTTCAGGGAAATGCCCTTTTCTTAAGACACACATAAAAACAGTAGTTAAGGTAGCCCATTCTGATAAAGAATTCTAGCCAGGAAGTTTATTTAAATTCATAACTCGTATTTGTATACCGTACCTCTTATAAAAGAAATTAAACACAGCTTAGTAAGTTTCTATGCCCCAGGCTATTCCAAGATGAGGACACGCTGCTGTCACGCAAGAGCCTGATGTGCTAACACCCTGCAGGGCTAACAAAACATTTGCTGGTTACATAGGGGCAGGTTTAAAAGCAAACTTGCTGGCCTATTGAGTTAATGCTACAGAGTTCTCAAACAGATGTTTCCTACAATTACAGAAAAATAGTAGTTTTTTCACTCATTTTGCATCAATGCTCTTTTCAGTCATTCAAAGATTTTTACATGTAAATTTCATCTATCAGAATATCAGTGTCAAACCACACAGAAGTTAAAGGCATCTCCGTATCTTAAGTGTTTTCCTATGTCTAAATGGCACCAACCAAAGGACTGAGAAATAACAGGATCAAAGAAGAAATGGAGAGGATATGAATCCATTCCTGCCCTGGAACAGTAATCCTGATGAAACTCCTCTGAACACTGAGCAGAAATTCCCCACCGATACCAAGCAACCAGCTAGTTACAAATAAATAACCAAGGCATTTAATGTAAATCTCTTTAGCATACAATACACATGCAATTCTGCCTTTTAGTGCCATATTTCAAACCTGTAGCTGAAAGGGATCAAGTTGTGCTCCCTGTTGGCAACATATAATTTCACAACAGGTGTCCTACCAACAGGTGCAGCAGAACAGGCCCATAATTGGAATCAGGTTGTGTAATACGCAGCACATGTTCCAACAAGAACTGTCAGTCTTAACCACTGTATATTAAATGAAGAATTAAATAGCAACATGCCAGTTTGCTCTGGCAAATTTAAGAAATCTTTCAGAACTCAAGATTCTGTTTGAGTGCTACTTCTTTCCCCCAACTCTCTCTTCTTGCTAAACCTAAACATATGGTGAAAATGGAGCAGAGTGACTCTCAGGGCTGCACATTCCATCCCACTAAGTGGATAATACGGTGATTACAAAGGCTGGTCTTGCATTTATTTAAATGTATGCTCCCTTTAATCCAGGAAGTAAAACCTGATTTTCTAGTGATGTCTATGTAATAAAGTCTGGAAGAATAGGTCCAACATACAAACAATTGCAGAATGTCCAACGAAATAATTATCTTCTACAAGTCATAAGGCACCAGAGATACAGCGTATAAAATCAAGATTCACATCCACCTTGACACATGTAGCTCCACAGAATGAAGAAATCACATCTGAACAGACTTGTAGCTAGGGGCCTAGCTGCAACTATCAACCCCAACCACATTTATTAGAGAGTTATTGTAATTGTTTAAGAACAGTTAAATGCAAATCATAAACCACTCTTTTCCATGTACTACATACTCTAATTAATGAAAGATCTATGAAATTTCATAGAAGGATGAAGTGAAGACTTTTTCTGAAGACAGCAGAAATGACTTCTTACCCTTTCACCATTAGCCCATATACTGCAGATCTACTAAATGGCATCTCCAGTAACTCCTGGCCATTGGCCATGCCCATGAAAACTACAATATAAGATACATGCAGGATATAATACTTCGTGTGCCTGCCTTACAAATTTTCACACACTCCTTATTTCAGCCATATTTTCTATATTCTTCCTAGATATAGTAAGTTTGAATTGATTTCTGTTGCAACTAAAAATACTAGACAGTGGACACTCTCTGTCTTCTATGTTCTTTCCAGGCCTGGAATGTAGAAACCAATGAAAGATCAAAGAAAGACGTATTGTTGGAAAGGAAGAAATGAACCACACTTCTTACATCCCTAATGGCTTCTCCATTTCTATCACACTGCATTATTACAAAACCACAAACTCTGGCCCAAGACAAAAATGGAAGAGCCAGACTGTTACCCCTTTTAAAGATTTTTTTTTCCAGGAATCTAGAGAACTTCATTAAGAAAAGGCTGCATAAAAGAAGACCTGTATACTATCTAAAGACATTTGCCATTGGGTTTTAAGATGCAAAAAAATCTTAATAAATTAGCCTGGTAAGCAAAATACTATTCATATGAAACAGCTGAATTAATCTAAGTTATACAAATGCTGATTTTATCTATCATCTTTATATAAAACCTATTCAATAACCACAACACTGGAAGTTGTTCATTTTCTCTTCTAATATTCACTGTTTTAATAAAAGTTAAGGTTTATTTGAAACAAGAAGTGGTCTGTCAGTCAGTTCTAGATTTTGCAATATTATTTCCCTGTTGTTTATAACCAAAGCTTTTAATACAAAAGGAAAAATCCACTGAAAACATTGAATAGTACAAACACCCTGAATCTATACATTAACATTCTGAATTTACACAAGGAGAAACAACCAAATAAAAAAGGCTGATTTACAGGAACTCATTCTGTTCTAGTAAAGAAAAAAATCCAAATGACAGGCAGGCTTAAGCTCCTCATTCAAAGAAAAGGACATATCATCCTTAGTTTCGATTCAACTTGTTAGGTTTTCACCTGTTTCACTTAACACACATTAATAACAGGTGGAATAGAACTGAATTCAAAGAAATTATGACTAACATTGAAGTAATACACATCCTACATGTTTCATCATGCAACAGAAGCTTTTGTTAAGGTGATGACAAAGACTTAACTCTCAAATCTTGCAACACAAAACCCCAAAGCTTTTCTCTTTCCTCTTGTTTTAAGCAAGGATACACACACAGACACACAAGAAAAAGCTTTCAGATACACACACACACAAAAGCTATTAGTAATAGGGAAAAATGTTTATACAGTATTCACTTTAACTGAAGAGAAGTGTACACTAGAATTAGACATCTATGTGACCAAGAAATGGAACTTGTGAAGATAAAGAGATAGAACTAGGAAAATAGAAGAAAGCTTAGTTCTCAGCACCTTAGTTTTCCTACTTATTGAACCCAACATGGGCTGCACCATCACCACCACAAAATCTAGAACTGACTGACAACCCATATCTTGTTTCAAAGAAATCTTATCTTTTATTAAAACAAAGTGCACAGGGATCAAATGCCCTATTTTAAACATAAATCCTGGAAGCTTCTTGGGTCACAATTCCTCATGTCTTAAGAAGAAAAACATTGGGGGGAGTTGCAAAAACAGCTCACTTTCTACCCCTAGAAATAAACAGTCTGCAATTTAGGATCCCACTCAGAGTCTGTATATACAGTCTTTTACATTCTCCAAAAACACTCAATGGCTGCTATTTGTTTCTATACAGAAAAACAGAGCATTGAACTTCAGGGCAATTGTTTTAATAAGGAACAGGTATGTGACTACAGAATTTTGCAAACAATTTCATCACGAGTTCACTGCAACACAGAAAGCAAGGCGTTGTTCACTAGATGTATGAGGTGGCATGCCTGTAACATTTGACAAGCCAGTTACTACTATACATAATATATAGCTCTGACACAACCAGCAGCAGTTCTTTTAAAAAAACTGTACAGAAACAGGGCAGAAATAGTACTGCTGGGTATCTTAAGAAAGATCAGGGGGAAAAGAAGGTTGGATCACATGGGCTCATGGATCACTCTCAAACCAAATGGTTTACTATGCTGAGATTGGAATCTGAACTTGGCCTTAAAGCTGAATATTTGCATCGGTTGGTCAGTGATTAAGCTTCATATGAAGTAGCACAACCTAACCCAGGTGAACAGATCATCCAACTCTCCTGTAGGCCAAACAGGGTTCTCCTATAGGGTTCTCTAGACAGCCACGCATCCCTTTTCATGACAGTAATGGTTTCTCGGATTTTGTATAGATTTCTATAATTCTAACACTTCTCCCAATGCTTAGTTATTGGCAGTTAAGAACTTTATGTTAAAATACACTGGTATTCTGGGGTCTTGTCTTTCTGTCTTTGGCAATGTAGCCCAGAGAACATCTTTGAAACTGAATTTGATTCTTATGCAAAAAATTGTTCTTTACCATCTAATTTTCAGCAAGTCCTTCACTAGCACAGTCAAAATCACACAATTCAAAACAGTAAGATCAGAAAAGAAAACAATGGGGAACTTGGTAGTTTTGACACATTTAATCTTAAGCAGCAAAGTTTCAGTATCTTTAATAATTACATAGAAGCAGGAGCAACCTCTTCTATCATGGTGCGTAAAGCCTGAAAAAAGTTGCAGTTGCTGAAATCTCCTCTGCCATTTGACTGTTTCTAGAAAATAAATTGTGTTCTATATTGCATCAGGCAATCACATATAATTCACAAAGCTGTACTTACAAATGACTCAAAAGCTTATGGCACCAAAAACTAACTGAATGCCAACTACTGAGTTTCTGCCAGCCAAGAGCATTTAAAGGGGGTGTGTGTGTGAAAAAAAAGTAAGAGAAAAATATTGTTTACCAGAGCTTGAAGCATACCATCCATTACAATAGCTCCCTCCATAGTCTGAAAAGAGGATTTAGATAAGGTTGAAAGGGTCCAGTCCAGGAAGTCTGCCATTCTTTTTTGTTTGACATCAGGACGGGTAATAAACCTATCAAAAGGAAGGGGAAAAAACCACTGCAGGTTAACTATTCAGATCAATTCATTGGATAATTCATTCTTCTTTTCAGCCAAAACGGTTTTCATTCCTAAAGGCAATTGCCCAATGGATGCCTTCAAACATATTCTGGTTGTGAACATTCCAGCTGTCAGCTTTTTAAAGGCCATAACCCAGAAATTTAAACTGCTATGGGGCACACTCAAAATATATTTGACATATAGGGGGAGAGGAGGAAAGGGGATCAAAAATACATTAAATACTGTACAACAGAAACAGTAGTTGAGAATTTTGAAAAAGAATTGTCTCTCTACAACACTTTATTTTCAAGTAAGACATAATCTTCTGTATGCCTCAACATTATGCAAGCTGAAAAGCTGATAGCCAATCAAGCAAAATCAGGGTTTGGAAGACTATTTTCTCCTCCATGGTCATTAGGACAATATGCAATTACCAGAAAGAGAGAAGGAAGCAAAAAAGTCCCAGGAGTAAAGATGAACTTCTGCTTTTCTTCCAAATTAGCATTAACAGAAACTTGAAAGCACTGTCTCCTATTCATGAACAATATGTTCCCCATTTCTTCATCAAGAACAGCAAATATTTGGAACAGTGAAGGTGGCTCATGCCTTATTTCCAAATACAGCCACCAAAATCCACTTCTGTAATCATGGAAGTGGCACAACAATCGGATGCAAATTGTACCAAATTAATAAATCACTGTGTAGACATTATATTTACAGGCTCGAAGTGATACAACTTGGTACGTACCAGGTCATATCTACGGCGATTTCTTAATTTAAGACAATTTGCCTCCAAAAGCTTCACCACTTGTGTTACACCAAAGTAACCAAACAAGAAGATTTGGTCTAGCTTATCATTACTTTTAAAAATGCAACAATGAGCAAAAGATTCACTTTGGATCAATACAAAATAAATATAAGTTGGTTTACACAGATGTCCCAGGATTTCCACCAGAGGTCACTATAAAGCAACCAACATTTATTTCTGTTACTCCAATATTGTACTTTGTTGCCACTTAACACAAAAAACAGGGTTTCTATGATGGCTGAAAATACATTCTCTATCACAGTTCTATCACAGTTATGGTTTTAATATGTTCTCACTGTACATTGCAACTACTGTGTTCCTAAAGACAGGTAAAATAGATGTACTCATGTAAAACTGTCTATTTAATAGTCATGATAGTAAAAGGACTCAGTTATAACTATTCCTTCTAACATTCAGGTTACTGACTGTCAAGAAGGCTAAAACAAAACTGTGATATTAGGAAAAATGGAGATATTAGCATGCTTCAGAAACCAAAATATTGGGGGGGGGGGGAGATTTAAAAACAGCTCCATAAACATGGAATTGTTGAGTATCTTTTAAACAAGAAAATTGAGAACAAGAATGTGAAGGATGAATTGGCTTCTTGAACCCCTTACAGCATATAGCACCATAGTTGGGACACAACTATCTAGCAGGCACTCAGAACAGATGCAGCCCCGTTAGCAAACAAGAACAGAGTTTGTTATAGGTCTCACGGCTCTGCATACTAACCCTAAACGGTAATACTTGACATAGCAGAAATATAACAGGTATAGAAAAATAGCACACTCCACAAGGGATTGACCTTAAAAAATAACTAAAGCCATTCCACAATGTGGTGGCAAGATTACTGCCTTATGTGTGTTACAGAGGCCACATAACACCAGTGTCTGATCAACTGCACTTGTTTCTGTGGCTACATCAAGGTGCTGTTCTTATTAACATAGCCTTAAATGGCCTGGGCCATGATATCTTAAAGAACATGTCCTCTTGTCTCAGACTGTTCATAACTTACAGTCATCATTAAAGCACTGATTGTACATATAAGGGATAAGTTGCCTATATTGAAAAATGTGTTTCAATATATGAAAATGTAAAGTAATGCACACTTGGGCGAAACATCAATACTTTATTTATTATTTAATGGGTTCTGAGCTATCTGTGACGGATCAGGAAAGAGATCTTGGTGGGCTGGTGGACAGCTCAATGGAAGTGTCAACTCAGTGTGCGACAACAGTGAAGAAGGCCAATTCCATGTTAGGTATCATTAAAAAAGGGATTCAACATAAAACATGATGCCATTGTACAAAATGCTGGTAAGGCCACTCCTGGAGTACTGCGTACAGTCCTGGTTCCCGCACCTTAAAAAAGACATTGTGGAACTGGAAAAGGTGCAGAAGAGAGCAACTAAAATGATGACTCGGCTGGGGTTCCTCCCTTATGAGGAAAGGCTACAGTGTTTGGGGCTCTTTAGTCTAGAGAAAACGCGCGTGAGGCGGGACATGACTCAGACGTATAAAATAATGCAGGGGCTGGATAAAGTGGATAGAGGGAAGCTCTTTTCCCTCTCACACAATACCAGAACTAGGGGACATCCACTGAAATTAAGTGTTTGGAGAGTGAGAACAGACAAAAGAAAACATTTCTTGACCCAGTGTGTTAGTCTGTGGGACTCCTTGCCACAGGATGTGGTGATGGCATCTGGCCTAAATGCCTTTAAAGGGGGATTGGACAGATTCCTGGAGGAAAAGTCCATCGCAGGTTACAAGCTATGATGGAGATGTATCATCTCCAGATTTAAAAGGAAGGTCCTTCAAAATACCAGATGCAGGCAAGGGGTATCAGGAGACAGTTATCTAGTGGTCTCGAGTGCTCCCAGAGGCATCTGGTGGGGCCACTGTGAGATACATGAAGTTGAACTAGATGGGCCCGTGGCTTGATCCAGCAGGGCTCTTCTTATGTTCTTAAGCTAGTGGGTATGTAAAATACAGCCTTTGCTTTTCTCAAATATAGAACCAGCTTCCTAGGGAGGCTAGATTAGCCCCTCCCCTTTCATGCTTCAAACAAAATGTGTAATGTTCAGGGTGTTCTCTCTATCATAAAAAATCTCTGGACCTATTTTATGGATTTTATGGAATCTTTTGCCTAATATTCTCTTGGGTTGATCCATTCTGCATGCAGTTACTCTTCAATTGCCACCTCTGCAAGGGAATTCACTAACCCTTTTATGTAAGTAGAAATTTCTGATGTTTTCAATGGGATAATATCCATTTTGCATAACTGCAAGCTAGAAATGACACAAACAAATTAGGGGTGCTCTGGGTCCAGTCGCCTTGCACCACCATGTCTGTAAAGAGGTTTTTTTGTCTCAGAATTTCACTTCTTTTTCCCACCTACTATTATTTTATCTAATTTGCTCATCATCAGTGGCTAGGAGAGCCATGCATACATACCTCTAATAAAGATTTAACAGGTAGTATATTTTTGCTGGCTGGCCAGATACCACACTGAATCAGAGCATCAGGAATTGATTCTATACTGTGATTTGCAGGAGAGCAGTTAGGCTGTATTGCTTTGGGCAAGTTATGCATTCCAGAATATCCCCAGAAGAGGGGCCAGTTCTGAGCAAGTTATATCTTGGAATTTATATCGGGAAAGGATCACTATATTATTATTATTATTATTATTATTATTATTATTATTATTATTATTATTATTATTATTATTATTATTATTATTATTATTATTATTATTATTATTTATTTATTTATTTATTTATTTATTTATTTATTTATTTATTTATTTATTTATTTATTTATTTATATTCCGCCTATCTGGTCGGATCAGGACCACTCTAGGCTGCTAACAACATATACAGTACAATAAAATTGACAAATAAAACAATTATTAAAATAGTAAAACATTACACAAAGTGGGAGGAACAGTAAGAGGGGAAAAAAGGGCGTCAAGGGGCGTCAGGGATTATCTGATGGGAAGGCCTGCCTAAACAGCCATGTTTTTAATTGATTCTTAAAGATACCCAGCAAGGGGGCCACGCGGATCTCAGGGGGTAAGTTGTTCCAGAAGCGAGGAGCCAGTTGAGAAGGCCCGATTTCTTGTCTTTTCCTTCCGGGCCTCCTTCGGCGTTAGGCTCCTCAGCCTCACCTCCTGGCTTGCACAAGTGACACGGGTAGATCTTGGTGGGAGCAGGCGTTCCACCAAGTATCGAGGCCCTAAACCGTTTAGGGCTTTGTACGTAAGCATCAACACTTTGAAGTCGATGCGGAATTGAATGGGCAGCCAGTGCAGTGCGGCCAGAGTGGGTGAGATATGTTGGAATTTTTTCACTCCACTAAGTAATCTGGCCGCCGCGTTCTGCACCACCTGTAGTTTCCGCAGCAGCCTCAAAGGTAGCCCCATGTAGAGCGCATTACAGTAGTCTAATCTTGAGCGCATGCACCAAGGTAGTGAGCACCCCAACATCAAGGTAGGACCGCAGCTGGGCTATCCGCCTAAGGTGAAAAAAGGCAGTACGGACCACCGACGCCACCTGGAATTCCATAGTAAGCGCCGGGTCCAGATGGATCCCCAAGCTGCGGACCCCATCCCTGGCGGGCAGTCACCCCCCAAAAGAGAGGGAGCTTCCCAAACCCCCAACTGTGGGGGCACCCACCCTCAGTACCTCCATCTTGTCCGGGTTCAGCCTTAGCCCATTCTCCTGCATCCATTGCAGTACAGTCTCCAGGCAGCGCTGAAGGGACAGAACGGCATCTCCTGCAGTTGGTGAAAAGGAGATGTAGAGCTGAGTGTTGTCAGCATACTGATGACACAAGGCTCCACACCCCCTGATGACCCCACCCAGCGGCCTCATGTAGATGTTGAACAGCATTGGGTAGATAATCAACCCCTGTGGAACCCCACAATTGAGACTCCACGGGGCCGAGACACTCTCCCCAAGCTGCACTCTCTGGGGACGGTCCTCCAAGAAGGAACGGAGCCAGGCCAATGCCAGGCCACCTATTCCCAACTCAGAGAGCCTCCCCAGGAGAATACCGTGGTCAATGGTATCAAAGGCTGCTGAGATATCAAGGAGGACCAGCAGAGACACTTTGCCCCTGTCAGTCTCCCTCAATAGGTCATCACACAGGGCGACCAATGCCGTTTCTGTACCATGGCGCGGCCTGAAGCCCGAGTGAAATGGATCCAGGGCTTCTGTTTCATCCAAGAGCGCCTGAAGCTGGTCGGCCACCACCCTCTCAACCACCTTGCTTAAGAAAGAAACATTGGCGACGGGCCTATAGTTGCCAATTTCGTCCACCGCCAAACTAGGTTTCTTCCTAATGGGCCTAATGAGTGTGTCCTTGAGGGCAGATGGAAATCTGCCCTCAAGGAAAGACCCATTAATTATTACAGTGGCCCATTCTGTTGTTATCACCCTGGCTGCTTTGATTAGCCAGGCCGGGCAAGGGTCAAGGGAGGAGGTGGTGGCACGACAGTGGTCAAGCGCCCTGGCCACAGAGTCAGGCATGACAGGCTGAAAGGAGTCAAAAATCACCGGACAAGACGGAGCGCTGAACATCTCTGCTCAACTCACTGTATTCAAAAAAAGAGAAATATGTCAAAATCAATTTAAAAGCACAACATTCTTACTATATTTAATGTATTAATAGACAAAAGCTTACTTTGAGACTAAGACTGCAGCTGCATCTCGAGACTTATCGCTTACAGTAAGGTAAGACTAAAAAAAAAGAAATAATCATGTTGTTAGAGGTTTACCATATTAAAACAGATTGTACACAAAGCTTGCATCCATATTCCTCACTTCTCTAGGAAGCAGGTGTGAGAATCCATGCAAAGAGTATATCTAGCATTCATGTGACCCAAAACTGACACACGGAAACTAAATTACATCAATTCACAAAGTGAATTGGTCTGCTGATGCATCTTTCTTGAACCCCGAGCTTCTTCAGAAATGAATCCAGTGGGATTTATTCTCAAATAATGTGTATATAAGATGGCTGCCTGATTTCCATAATTCAGGAAACAGGAAATAAGTGAGACTATGTTACACTGCAATAATAAAGGTTTTCACACATCAATCATTCTTAAGACAGAGTTGGAAAATCAGATATTGTATCATTTCCCACATGATCCCAGATCAGTTCCCATGCTAGGTGGGGCTGATGGGGTTTGGGAGTCAGAAAATATTTAAGTGTTTACAGATTAAGTACTCCAATGTGCTGATTTAAGAAGAAATGTCTTCCTGTGTGTGAAAGTGGAAGAATATCTAGTAGAAATATAACTAAGGCTGTGCTTTTATCACAAAAGAAATTGCGTGTTTCAGCTGCAAGCAGGATCTCAAATAGATCTGTAAAAGAAAAGCAACCAAAAATCCCCCTCATTGCCCCCTCCTGCTGCCCAGAGGAAGTTTTCCATTTGTCTTTTATTTTTTAAAAGTGATGCAATGCATAAGTACTGCCATTATATACTTAAAAATATTTTTCTCACTTCTCTCAGCCCCTCCATCAAACCAAGGAAGTGTTTGATTTAATAGTGTCCTGAAGTGGCTATTTTCTTAAACCACTTCACAATATGGCAAATTTACAGCAGAAGTCTCGCTTTTGGTTCATTTTCAGCAATCACACAAATTGACCAAATAAACCAAAACAAGCAGTCCGACACACACACAAAAATAGAAGCACCTGACATGGGTCAGAAAGAAGAGAGTAGGAACACTCTAAGGGCAGGCTGGTTTGCTCCAGCAAATACGTTGCCTTGATCACTGTCTTTTGGAGCAAAGTAGCCCATCCCCACAGCAGACCAAACTTGCAGGCTAAATGTTTATGCAGCCAGCCTCTAAATGGAGCCTTCCCATGCCCATCAGCCCCTGGCTGATTAAAAGAGAACAATATGTAAAAGACATGTTCAGTTTTCAGAAGATGAAGAACATTCTTATAGATCATGATGGCATTATTATCAATACTCACTTTTGCTATTGCGAGGACACGATCCATTGTTGACACTCGAGGGGATCCTTCTGAGGAAGAGATATTTCCATCTAACCGTGCCAAATCAAATGGGATCAGGCACGTTACAGACAACCACAGCAAGAGCATATACCGAGTCTCCCAGGTCTAATAGGGCATAGAAAAGACACTATTTTAATCACAAAAACATGTTACAATATACATAATCTATGCTCCCCAGAAAGCTTACAACATGGGATGTGTTATTTCATGCTTTTGGACTTCAACACCCTAAATTATCAGAGAATTCCCCAGGAAGTATTCTGGAAGTTGTAGCCCACAACACCAATCTGCAGACCTCTAAATTTTGCCCCATACAGAAAGGCATGCCTCCAAAACTGTTGCACTCTCTTCCTAAACTCCAGAGATTTCTGGATAAAACAGATTATCTAGATCCATTTCAATCTGGCTTCAGGCCTAGTTATGAAACAGAGAAGGCTTTGGTCACCTTGATGGATGACCTACATCTCAAACTAGATGGGGGATCTGTGTCCCTGTTGGTTTTGTGGGACCTCTCAGCGAGTTTCAATACTATCAACCACAGTACCCTCCTGACCCATCTCTCTAGAATAGGACATGGTGGTACTGTTTTAAGATGGCTCCAGTCCTTCCCGGAGGAAAGAACTCAGAAGGTGGTGCTGGGGGATTGTTTGACACTCTGGCTGCAGACCTGTAAGGTCTCTCAGGATTTGTTTTGCCTCCTATGGTATTTAACATCTACATGAAACCACTGAAAGAGATTATCTGGAGTTTTGGGGTTCGTGTCACTAGTATGCAGATGACACCTAATTCTATTTATTTATTTATTTATTTATTTATTTATTTATTTATTTATTTATTTATTTATTTATTTATTTATTTATTTATTTATTTATTTATTTATTTATTTATTTATTTATTTATTTATTTATTTATTTATTTATTTATTTATTTATTTATTTATTTATTTATTCATTCATTCATTCATTCATTCATTCATTCATTCATTCATTCATTCATTCATTCATTCATTCATTCATTCATTCATTCATTCATTCATTCATTCATTCATTCATTCATTCATTCATTTGACTTATATACCGCCCCATAGCGCTACAAGCACTCTCCGGGCGGTTTACAATTTTTAATTATACAGGCTACACATTGCCCCCCCCCCAGCAAGCTGGGTACTCATTTTACCGACCTCGGAAGGATGGAAGGCTGAGTCAACCTTGAGCCGGCTACCTGGGATTTGAACCCCAGGTCGTGAGCACAGTTTTAGCTGCAGTACAGCGTTTTAACCAAATCCAAGGAAGTTGTTTCAGTTCTAGATCAGTGTTTAGTATCAATAACGGACTGGATGAGGGTAAATAAACTGAAACTTAATCCAGACTAGACAGATGTGTCTCTGGTCAGCCAAAAGGCAGATCAAGGAATAGGGATGCAGCCTGTACTGGATGAGATTACACTCCCACTTAAAAAACAGGCGCACAGGCTGGGGGTGCTCCTGGACTTATCCCTGAGCCTGAATGGCCAAGTCTCAGCAGCGGCTAGGAGTGCATTTGCACAATTAAAATTACTGTGTCACCTGGGATCATTTCTTGAGATATCTGGCCACTCTCATACACGCCCCAGGCTGGATTATTTCAACACATTCTATGTAAGGCTGTCAAGAAACTTCAATGGGTCCAAAATGCAGCAGCCAGATTGCTGCTGGGGATGGTTACAGGGATCACAAAACCCTCCTGTTACAGCAGCTCCACTGGCTGCTGATCAGTTTCCAGGTACAATTCATATAGGTTCATTTAGGTTCTCAACTATAAAGCCCTAAATGACCTGGGTTCAAGCTATCTCAAAAACTGTATCTCCCATTAAGAGCTGGCGCAGGCATTAAGATCATTAGAAGAGGCCTTTCTCTAGGTCCCACCACCTTCACAGCTGCACCTGATGGGGACACAGGAGAGAACCTTCCCTGTTGCTGCTCCCAGACTTTGGAACTCCCTCTCACAGGAGGCCAGACTTGCCCCCATCTTTGCTATCCTTCTGAAAGCAGGCAAAGACCTTTCTCTTCAGGCAAGCCTTCCCTCAGCAACCAGCTACCTCTGTGTGATTTTTAGAGGGATTGTTATTATGATTTTCATTTTTGGGTTTTCCATTTCTCAGACTAACTTTTCTTTTTAATATTTGTATACATATTGTTCCTAGTTTTACTATTGCCTTTTAATGATTCAAGATGCCTCTTTACATTCATTGTTCTTAGTTTTAAATATTGTCTTTTAATGATGTTAACCATCATTGTCTACTCATTATTTTAATCTTTAAATACTGTCTTTCAATGTTGTAAGCCACCTTGGGTCTTTTTCGGGAGAAAGGCAGGGTAAACATATTTTAAATAAATAAAGAAATAATCAGCCTTCTTCAAGGGCTGTATAACATAAAAAGAATTACTATTACAACTTATTGGGAACAATATCAGATACTTAAGAAAGCTGCTTTATTGTCAGGGTCTCTCCTGGGTTTCACACAGAGGTCATTTCCCCAACTCTTCTTAGAGATGCCAGGAATGTAACTTGGGATTTTCTGCATATAAGGATTTGCTCTACCACTGAGCTAAGATACCATTCTGCACTCACTCACCTGACCAGGTGGGCACATCTGTCAATGCTGCCTATTGCCCAGTGCTAAAGTACCAATCTGCTCTTCAAACCAAAAACATTTTAATAGCTACACTACATCTATCTGCTCAAGTTTTCATTTATATACGTTTTGAAACAATAATTTATTTCAGAAGAAAGACAGTGAATTTACCTTGTAGTCTTTAGGATTCTGATATACAAGCATATCTAAAACAGGTTGTACATCAGCAACTTCGTGAGGAAATAGCCGCAGGAAAGTTTTATATCCCCGTACCTAGCAAACAAAAAGTTTGTTACTTTAATAATTCATTCAAATTGTTATATATATTCTCCTTATTTAAGATGCTGGAAGCAGGGGGGGTTGGTTAATTTTCAAACAGGCAGAAGGAAGGTTGCTTTATTTTTTAATATTAAACTAATAAGACAAATACTAACAAAATAAATAAGTCAGCAAAAACTCTTTCAAGCAAGAAACCTGTAGAGGTAATTTTTGCTCCTGATGTCTATGCATTAAGCATGTTAGAGGGATGTCTGATCTATGGAGCCTTCTGTAAACTCTGAAAGAGGAACCATTAACTACAGGAACCATTCTGACAAACTTCTATCTATGATAAGGTCAGACTACCATGTTCCTGTAGTAGCTTCTACACATATCCCTGGGAAGAAATAGATGATGCTGAAACATAGGTTCTTTACACCAACAACTGTTCAAGAAAGCAAAGTGGCTGTCCAACGAGGCCTTAGAAATAGCAGAGAGGAGAAGGGAAGCAAAATGCAAGGGAGATAGGGAAAGCTACAGAAACTTGAATTCAGACTTCCAAAGAATAGCAAGGAGAGACAAGAGGGCCTTCGTAAATGAACAATGCAAAGAAATAGAGGAAGATAACAGAAAAGGAAAGACCAGAGATCTGTTCAGGAAAATTGGACATATTAGAGGAACATTTTGCGCAAAGATGAACATGATAAAAGACAAAAATGGAAGGGACCTAACAGAAGCAGAAGACGTCAAGAAGAGGTGGCAAGAATACACGGAGGAATTATATCAGAAAGATGTGGATATCCCGGACAACCCAGACAATGTAGTTGCTGACCTTGAGCCAGACATCCTGGAGAGCGAAGTCAAGTGGGCCTTAGAAAGCCTGGCTAACAACAAGGCCAGTGGAGGTGATGGCATTCCAGTTGAACTATTTAAAATCTTGAAAGATGATGCTGTTAAGGTGCTACATTCAATATGCCAGCAAGTTTGGAAAACTCAACAGTGGCCAGAGGATTGGAAAAGATCAGTCTACATCCCAATCCCAAAGAAAGGCAGTGCCAAAGAATGCTCCAACTACCGTACAATTGCACTCATTTCCCACGCTAGCAAGGTTATGCTCAAAATCCTACAAGGTAGGCTTCAGCAGTATGTGGACCGAGAACTCCCAGAAGTACAAGCTGGATTCCGAAGAGGCAGAGGAACTCGAGACCAAATTGCTAACTTGCGCTGGATTATGGAGAAAGCCAGAGAGTTCCAGAAAAATATCTACTTCTGCTTCATTGACTATGCGAAAGCCTTTGACTGTGTGGACCACAGCAAACTATGGCAAGTTCTTAAAGAAATGGGAGTGCCTGACCACTTTATCTGTCTCCTGAGAAACCTATATGTGGGACAGGAAGCAACAGTTAGAACTGGTCATGGAACAACTGAGTGGTTCAAAATTGGGAAAGGAGTACGGCAAGGCTGTATATTGTCCCCCAGCTTATTTAACTTATATGCAGAATACATCATGCGGAAGGCTGGACTGGAAGAAACCCAAGCCGGAATTAAGATTGCCGGAAGAAATATCAACAACCTCCGATATGCAGATGATACCACTCTGATGGCAGAAAGTGAGGAGGAATTAAAGAACCTTGTAATGAGAGTGAAAGAGGAGAGTGCAAAAAACGGTCTGAAACTCAACATCAAAAAAACTAAGATCATGGCCACTGGTCCCATCACCTCCTGGGAAATAGAAGGGGAAGATATGGAGGCAGTGTCAAATTTTATCTTCCTGGGCTCCATGATCACTGCAGATGGAGACAGCAGCCCTGAAATTAAAAGGCGCCTTCTTCTTGGAAGGAAAGCGATGACAAATCTGGACAGCATCTTGAAAAGCAGAGACATCACCTTGCCAACAAAAGTCCGAATAGTCAAACCTATGGTTTTTCCTGTCGTGATGTATGGAAGTGAGAGCTGGACCATAAAGAAAGCAGACCGCCGAAGAATTGATGCCTTTGAATTGTGGTGCTGGAGGAGGCTCTTGAGAATCCCCTGGACTGCAAGGAGAACAAACCTATCAGTTCTAAAGGAAATCAACCCTGAGTGCTCACTGGAAGGACAGATCCTGAAGCTGAGGCTCCAGTACTTTGGCCATCTAATGAGAAGAAAAGACTCCCTGGAAAAGACCCTGATGTTGGGAAAGTGTGATGGCAAGAGGAGAAGGGGACGACCGAGGATGAGATGGCTGGACAGTGTCTGCGAAGCAACCAACATGAACCTGACACAACTCCGGGAGGCAGTAGAAGACAGGAGGGCCTGGCGTGCTCTGGTCCATGGGGTCACGAAGAGTCGGACACGACTAAACGACTAAACACACAACACGAAACATAGGTTCTTTACACCAACAACTGTTCATACAACTGCTGCTTTAGAATACCTCAAAGCTTTACAGAATTTGATTGCAATGCTTAAATCCACATCTAATCACAATTCATATCCACCTTTGAAATGATGTAGAGAAATTGAAAGCTCAGATGAATTAAAGAAGGTGGAGATGCTTCATCCCGGATAATACTAAGTAGAGAATTCAACATGGACTCTAGAGAAAACAGAGGCAGTGAGAAGAATATTAATGTGCAGCCATGTACACATAATTGATCTTCAGTTTTTTGGTTCAACTTTATAAATCGCTTTGTAAAGAACAAAAAAACCTGGATAGTGATTACATGAAACTGCAGAACAGTCAATTTGCCTTATACAGAAATCATGTGTGACATTGCCCCATATTCTAACTACAATCTCCATTTTCACTCAGCAGTCCTCTAGGACAGTGGTTCTTAACCTTTGTTACTCAGATGCTTTTGAACTGCAACTCCCAGAAACCCCAGTCAGCACAGCTGGTGGTGAAGGCTTCTGGGAGTTGCAGTCCAAAACTCCTGAGTAACCCAAGGTTAAGAACCAGTGCTCTAGGACTCACACAGATTTTAACATGCTGCCCCCCTACATATCATCTGCTCAGAACTTGTGTGCATTAACAGTTACTGTATGACCAGGCCACCTTCCTTTTTCAGAAGTATCAGCAACATAAGAAGAGATGCTGTACCTCACACTCTCGATCCACTGTGCAATGGGAAACAGGCACATTACAAAGTAAGAAGCAGGTCCCAAGCTAGATCAAAATCCAACAAGGGAAAGGGAAGTGCCTTTTCAGAGAATAGCCACACACTGATCCTGCTTTCAAAGTAGGCTCCCTGGGGAGGTGAAAAACACCTCACATGTACTGGACACTTGCCATTCTTGGCTCATAACTGGATTCTATCAATATTTTCTATAACAAACCAAAGCATCATTTACCTAAATGGGGATCCAAAAGGTGAGGTTGTTCTTGATACTTATCCATTATGCCTAAAATAGAAAATCGTATTCAGTTGAAATAATCAATTAACATTCTTATGTTGCTAGGTCAACCTATGAATCATATAATCAACAGAAAAGATCCTATTCCAAGACTCCTGAACTGTAGTTAAGACACACTATGTTAGCCTTTCATATTACAGTCACAGTACTACTCATAATGGGAATTAGTGCTGTGGGGCTTAGCTTACTATCTTTTTGTTTTTATCCTGCTAAAACTTTATTTTTGTGCTTGTTTGTAACTGTATTAAGTCAAGATTATTCCATTATAATAGTAAATTCATGCTATGCTAAGTTAATTGTTAATTAATTATTGATTATGCTTTATCTAAGTACACCAATGTAACTTTCCCCCAAATGTAGCACTGTACGTATTTTGAAAAGCTCTGACTTTTGGCACAGAAATTTCCTAACTATTAGAGCATTACAATGGAACCAATCACCTATGGAAATGGTGAGTGCTTCAACGCTAGTGGCTTGCAATAAAAAGTTGCATCTCTAACAGTTGACTATTTGACAGTCATCTGACAGATATACTTTGATTAGGATTCCTGCACTGAACAGGGGGAGTTGGACTTGATGGCTCCTCCAACTCCATTGTTCTGTGATTCAATGATTAATTATTTCTGCACTCTGAGGATCCACAAAGTCCTCCCCCATTTTTCCACATAACGAACTGCTGGGATATGGAAGAGGCCTTCTTTAAAAGATCTTAGTGGTCTGGCAGGTTTATACAGGAGGAGCTCCTTCAAATACCCAGGTCCCATGTTGCTTAGGGTCAACTCCACCTCTTCTTAGTTTTTTCCAAGTATCTCAGAATGTGAGGAGTAATCTGTCTCAGTAAAGAGTGTGCAGTCACCCTACACATGCTGCTATATGGGACCATAGGACTCTTCTCCAGAACAATTCCCTAGTCCTTCTACATCTCCCCAGTCGCCACCCCATACTTCCTTCCAAATCCACACTTATATTCCCCTTATTATGCACTTGGATAGCAAACGTCAAGAATACAAGTCATCTTTCATGTTTGATATGAGTTTAAGTTTTTATTGATGTGCTCTATTCTGGGACTTGGAAGATCAAGATCCTAGATATGACCCATGAATCTGGGACTAAACACATTCTCTTCCATTCTGGATCATGTCATAATGATGTTTCAAGAGAAGGAGAGAGTTGTTCACTAATTTGATCTCACTGGAAGAAAAGCAGGATGTAAAGGCAACCAGTGAATAAATGAGAGCATGCTGTCATAATATACAATAATATTACACTAAATGGTGGCTGTCCAAAGCCAACAAATACCTCCAACAGGCAACATAATCTAAGCAGTAGTGAACTGCACGCTAAACATGTATGAAAAAGTACTTTTTCTCACCAGTGTCTGGTATTAAAAGGGAGGAAAAAACCATTCCTTTCCTTTCATGCCACACAATGCATAATTTTATGTACATTTACATTTCTTCCTTCAATTCATCTTCTTCCTAAGCTGAGGCATTACCAAATATTGAGTTCTTTTCTCACAGAATTGCTGGTATGGTGTCAAATGGGGTCGCATCATAGGTTTGTATAAAGGCATTGTGATACTAGCAGCTAATTTTTAATTATTTTCCAAACTGGTTATTTTTCAACATGGAATTTTCCTGTCTCATAGCTGCTCAACATTTTCATGGGCCTAGCCATGACATCTCCAGGATCCCTTTCTTGGTCACAAGTAACTCAGACTCTTCAGGGATAGTTAGGACGTTTGTCTCACTAGCAGTTCAATAATGCAATATATTATTATGCAAAATGTTACAGGTTAAATGAAGAACGAAAGATGTGCAGCTTATCCCTACACAGATTACTTGTACATAAACCTACTTTACATACCAAAAACGAAAACTCATACCTTTGAATTTTTCAAGTGCTGATTCTTGCAATATGAGGTCTTCATGCACCAGTTTAAGGTTATTAATCAACTCCTGTGTTTCTTGACTCTCTGTGAAACTCTCAAGTATGTTTCCCTTGGCAATGACATCAGGCTCTGGGCCTCTGCTATCTTCTTGCTCAGGCCCATCATCATTCATTTCATTTAACACCATCTTGCACTCTGACAAATTGCTCCTTAACAAAAAGCAAACTAGTTTAAAATCACAATTAAAGGAAACCACTGAATTTGTCTGAGTCCTCACACACAATTGTCACAACCCAGTAGATGGAAGCACTTTTGCCCATAATTTCAGAAGGCTTCATGTTTTGGACTGGGCCCATTCTGTCACCAGAAGAAAATAATCATGGAAAATGCACAAAAGTTATTTCCATCATGCCTTAGATGTATTTTGCCAAAGTCACTTCCACTCATGGTTGTTGTGGGTTTTTCGGGCTCTTTGGCCGTGTTCGGAAGGTTGTTCTTCCTATGAAAAAAAGGAGTCACTTCCACTCCTTTTCCAATTCAAGCAGTTTGCCAAAGGAACATTTTCTACTCCTTGTTAAAACATAGTGCCACTTGTAATTGATATAAAAACACCATTTTATACAATATAACAATTGCTCCCCCTTCCCTATCAGAACGAGCTAAAGTGCACAATGGACTGCCCTGATTTTTAACTGGACGGGACACCCCCTATTTTCCAAACCCGCCCTTTGACTCCAGGTGCGACTATCTGCTATGACTGCAAGTTCCTCAACGCTGAGATAATATTCACTATTATTTAGGACTAACAGAAAGTCATTCTGTGCCTGCGTGTTAGCACGGCATTAACTACGGGTTCTGAGACAAAGGCAGTAGGTAAAGCTGGATTTTAATTCATTTAAACGTATGCTATTGTGAACCCAAGCTCCTTTCTGAGGAGGGACGGGGGTGGTGGTGGTGAGGAGATACGGTGTTTTGGTTTGGTTTTTTTTTTTTAAATACCTTTAATGATTTCAGCACGTGAAATTTTTTTTATCCGGGCTACAACTGCCAACGTTTCCCCTTCCACACGACCATGGGAGATGCAGGACTCCTTGCGTCCTCCTCGTCATGGGGGTCATTCCTACCCAGAGAGCCTCGCACAGGGGTCCCTGCCTCCAATTAAAGGGAGGGAAACGCCTCAGCGTCCTCCGCCCAACGACCAGCCCTTCTCTTTCTCCTGACACAGATCCCCAACCCCACCCCCACTTTCCGTCTCCTCGAAATACTAACGTCCCCCCAAAGACTGCTGCCTATACGCGCGCACACCACCTCCACCACAAGCGCCCACCCGACCCCACAAAGGTCCGAGAAGGTTTCCCTTTTACCTTTCCAAAACGAGACTCAGGGTTGGCGCCTGCGGGAACCGGGCCTTCCCAGTACGGCTCCTCGCCTAGGCCAAAATACCTCGAGATGGCGGCGGCGCTCCGACTCCTCGCGAGAGGGAGGAGATAGATTCGGAAAGGGGAAAAATATGGCTTTGGGCGTGGGCTTGGGCGGGCCGTCGTCTGGATGCTGTCGCCAAGAGAGCCCAATCGGATGTTCTCCTCCAAAAGATGGGTTCTTTTAGGAGGAAATACTGTAGCTGTTTTTCCTTTAAAAAAAAACACCTCTGAACGGAATCTGGAGCAGCAAAGTTACGTTTCTCTGCACCAAACATCTCGGTGCGCGTTACATTGAAAGGAATTGGGGGTGTGAGGTGTGAATTAACGAATCATTGATCAAGCATTCAAGGCTAAAATTTTTGTGAAATGCAAATAATGTTTTTAAAATCTTTAATGTGCGGACTGTCTTGAAAGCTTCTAAAGGCGGTTAATAAATAAAATAATTCCCATATACTAGCATAAAACTATGCTACTAAATAGGAATTATTAGTCCAGTAGAAAAATTTATTCCTTTTTATCATTCATTCTTATTCTTTTTTTTGCTTCCAAAGAACCTGGAACTGGATGCAACTTTATCTTCAGTCTGTAGCTTCAGGATTAGGTTATGCAAGCAGCCTTTCTCCATAATGGGAACAATAACATTTTAAAAATTGCCCTGCTACTCTCTGTATACCCAATCTCAACTAATTTTGAATGCTAAACAGGATTGGGCCCAATTAGTAATTGGAGGGGAGACTGCCAAGTGGAAGAGCTTTGTGAGTTAGAATTGGCAGTACTGTACTTAGCCCGGTGAACAAGTCGCCTAACTCAGTAAAAGTTGGCTTCCTTGTCCCTGTGTTACCACATTTTAAAACGCAGATAAAATAAAAATATAAACAAGACCAAAATGCAAATAAAGCTTATAGATGAGGCAAAAAAATTGTTCCTCTTGATAAGTGGCCTTTCTGCAGCACCCCCAGCTTGCTAAGTACCCTAAACCTGCAGCCACAGCAGAGAACAAAAGGGAGAACTTAGTCTGCTTTGAAAAATCATTCCACAGTCTGGGAGTAGAGATTGCCAACACCACCTCTGGTGTGGCCTCTTGACCAGAAGTGCTGCTGGGGAAGGGGAGATGCACTAGAGGCAGAACATCTGCCCTGAAAGAGCTCCCGTTGAATTGTAGGTATAGTTCTCAAGGGAACCCAGCCTTTGTGGGAGAGTTAAGAGCAGCTTAAATCGTTGGAGCAATCAGGGGCGATGGTGGGAAATTCAAATGGCGGAGGGCGGCGAGGAGCACCCCGGCCAGGCTCAGCCTCCCGGCACTCAGACGCCATGGCTGTGAGGCAAGCGGGTGGAGCACCCTGGCCAGGCTAAGCCTCCCGGCACTGGACCACCACTGGTGCCAGTTCCATACCTGGAGGTGGCATTGGGCACCAGCAGCAGCGGCAGCAGCAGCTTGGGACCACCTGGTAAGGTTAGGTGCTGGTTTTTAAAAACTGTCCTGAGTCGGTTTTGCAGGGCTGGGGGGGTTATGATTCTGTGGTGTGTTGTTTGTTTTTTGTTGTATGTGTTTTTGCAGTCCCAACGTGAGACTTGCTCTGTATTTTTATTTTATTTTTTTGAGGTATATTTTGGGGGGGGGGGGGCGGAACGGATTAACGCATGCTTGGACTTACGACCATTTTGACTTACGTTCCATCTTCTGGAATGAATTATGGTCATAAGTTGAGGCACCACTGTATACCTTTTCAAGCTTTATAGCCTAGGTTTTGCTTTGCATTAAGATAGGCATGTTTCATTGAAGACTGGAAACATCCAGAGATAATATGGGGTGATGCTGTATGTATGGAAAAGCTAAATGGAGAGGATCCTCTTTGGAAAACCTTCCTTCCTTTGTTCATCAATGCTAGTACAACTCTCCTTTTGAGATACATACCCACCTACCCCTGCCTGGTGCCAGACCAACAAGGCAGGTTGGCCAATATATCTTGAGTTAGTTTTGTTGGCAGTTTTCCTGATTAATGTATTCCATTTCTATACTATGTCTTCACTAAGAAATAGTGTTCTCAAGTGACTTCTGTGCAAATATGTTTGTTGTCAGAACAGGCTTGTAGATTATATTTACTTCAGCTACTAGAAATTGACCTTGAAGAATCAGGTAAACCACTCAGAGTGACCATCGGTCAGATGGGCAGTACAGAAATCGAATGAATGAATCAACAAATGAATGAACGAAAGAACAAATGAAGGTAATTAACACCTGATGAGTTTACAAAACAATTTTTTGGTGTCATGCACAATGTGAAAAGTGGCTACCAGCATCTGAACATAAGCATAGCAGATGTTAAGTACAGCTTGTTACCATTTCATCATCATCATCTTCTTCTTCTTCTTTCAACTGTAGAACTGAAAGGAACCCTATGAATCATGGAGTCCCACCCCGTCAATGAAGCACAGTGGAGAATCCAACTCCCAACTTCTGACTAACTTGCTATTAATGAACTAGTAGCTCCTTCACTTTTAGGATGAGCACAGAGTGCGTGCAATGAGATGTAGCTGAATGTACCTACAGAAGTAGGGACTTTTTTCAGTGAAAGTCTACCGGTGCTGTCAATGTTCTTCCAGCGTTATCTGTATAGCTTTGTAACAGGATATGTGCCAAGATGTTCTGGCTATAGAATCACATGTAAATTCTGACTGAGCCAGTGTAGAGTATAATTGTTTGAATATTGGATTTGGAAGAGGAGGATACATGTTGAGATCCCTGCATAGTCAAAAAGCTTTGTAGGTATCCCATTATATGGATGCTGGGTTTTTTAATCAATTTTTATTGATAGCATAAGAACTTTCTACATATCTATGTGAACCCTAGTGGGACCACATGCACACAAACAAGCAGTCGTTTAATTTTGTAAGCCACCAACGGCCCTTTTCAGAAGGAAGGCAAAGTAACAATATTTAAAATAACTAAAAAAATATGTCTTTACTGTGATTTTGGTTACAAACATTTCCTGGACTCCTCTTTCAGAGACCACCCACAACCTGGCCTGACCCACGTTTCCATTGCAATTGTGCAAAGAATTTTTTAAAAAAAAACGATGGTTCCAAAGCGAAGACAAGTGCTTTCTGTATTCTTGTGTCCTTGTTTCCAATTTGCGACCAGTAAGGAAAACAAGGCAGGCCTCCCATGTTTCAGGTACAGGGGCAACAGTACCTTGACCACTCTTTGTGATGTCACTTTGTGATGCAATTCATCACCTTCATAAACCTCTGGTCCAGGACAGCAACCATCCACCTGGTGGGTGACCAGCACTCAGTCAGCTGTGTTGATCCAGTGATGGAGAAGACCCAGCGCAAGCTCCTGGTTGCTTTCAGGAAAATGTTGGCAGTCCCAATCAGATATCTCATCTTTCTTCTTGTTATCACTTTGATAACATGTTTTCATATTGTTATCCTTTTGAAACTTCTGCAGACTTTTCCTTTGGTTCATAACACGTTTGAATCCATGAGGAGGCACTTTGCTACAACCATCTATTTGGTGGGTCACCCGCGCTCTAGCAGTTGAGTTGATCCAAGGATGGAGAAGATCCAGCACAGGGTTCCGGATGCTCCCAAGGAAGCCTTTCAACTCTGATGCCTCATCTTTACTCTTATTCTCTTGTTCACAACATTATGTTATATTGTTATCCTCTTAAAACTCCTACAGAGTTTCACTTTTATTAAAAAAAATCTGTGAATCAACCAAGAGATGTTTCAGGTGCCTCTTTGCTGTCCGTGAAATGCCACCCCAGCTTTCCAGCGCCCAAGCAAAGGTGGGTTGTTGCATTAGTGTAATTGGCTTGCTTTCCATATGTAAACAAAATACATAGACACAGGAAACATATCTGGTGTTTCTTCTCTACAAAGAGAAAATTGGAAAACTGGGGCATTTGCTAAAAAGACATGGGAACATAGTTTTTCTTTCTCCTCATCTTTCTTTATTGTCAGCAAAGGGGCAAGTTCCTGAGGGTGCAAGGATTTGGGAGAAAAGAACAGAGGACAAGTCTCTCCACCCCCATTGAAGTCTGGCATTCTCCATTACTGAGACTCAGCACCAAAGAAGACCTGGCAGGTAACTTGAAGAGAACTGTATATTCCCCAGTGGAGCGGGGGACTTCCCAAATGGGTTCTGCAGTTCTCCACCGTTTTTCTGCCTCCCAGAGCCCCTTTCAGTGTGCAGATGGAACAAACACACCCATGCCTTCCTTCCCATAGGAAATCTTTTTGCGTGGTTATGGGTCAGATGGGAAGATGGTGACCACGAAGGCCCACTGGAAGAGGATCCAACCTGCAGAGGGGAAAGAGAGCAAGAGCACAACACACCAAACACAAGTCTATCCTCAGGAGAGGTGAGAGCTAGTGCCAAAGACAAAGTACAAACAAAGCTATCCCCGGGAGAAGTGAGAGCCGGGTCCAAGAACCATTGGCAATTCAAGGAAGCCACTGTTGCTTCTCACCAGCTCTTCTCTTTGCCACCAAGTTGGAAGGCCAACAGAAAGGCTAAAGAACCAGAGGAGAGATACTCCATTTTATTCTCAAAAGAAAGTGAAATCTCTCACTCGGTTTCAGCAAAGCAAGGGAAGGAAGGCTCTTCTTTGCTCTCAGAGGTCAGCAAACCACAGAACTCTGGCTCAATCAATTGTTTCTCATATTGTCCCTCTGGGGACAATGATGTTCTCCACTATGGTTCCTCAAAGAAGATGGAAGAAGGCTCCTGTTCTCTGCCTTTCTTGGCTTATCCAACCTGAGATTGTTTAGAAACACAGGAATCCCTGAAAGAAGATGCTGCAGGCCAAGGCCCCTTTATCAAAAATGATTACTACCATTCATTCTGGGTCACCAGAGGGGGAGATTTGAGGAACGCCAACTCATGGAGCCCGTGGGGAAAAAAGGAGAAAGCCAAGCAGGTAAAGGACCTATTCAAGCTATTGCCATCATTATTTGCAGGCATGAAAAAACATTACACCTCCAAGGCCTCCTGGGATGAAGAAAGCAGAATGGGAGAAAGTGACTTTGTTCCATGAGAGACACAGTTTGAGGCTTCAGAAAGGAGAGCATTCAGTGTTTGGGAGGAAAGACGGTTTTCGGAGAGTGGGAGAAGGCCACGAATCTCAGAATGGAGAGGTCACAATGAAGAAATGGTGGCCAGTACCAGCATCCTGGATAGGAAACTGCATCTCCTGCGTTGAATGGAAGAATGGAGGGGTAAACAAGGAATCTCAACGTTCATTTGAAGAAAGATGGGAAGTGTCAGAAGGAAAGGGGTGTTTCAGCTGCCATTGAGGAAGAAAAGGTCTCCAAGAACTGTTGTTGGAGAGCCCTCCACACTGGAGACTCCAGCTGGAGATGATTCAGTTTCTAGGAAAAACAAAGAAGACCTAAGTACCGGAGCAAAAGAGGAATCCATCAAAACCCATTTTTCAGGCAAAGTCCCATTCATCCATGGTGGACCCAGCCAAGTGTTTGATGTCACCAGAGAGGCAAAGGCCCCTGGGTATGAAGAAGGCCAATGTAAGCAGCCCGTGGGAGAAGCCCATATAGGCCAGGCCACAGAGAAACTTCTGAAACAACAGCTTTCTGGAAACACCCCATCAATCCACCATAGGGTCAGTCAGGGCAGTAGGATGACCAGTGGGGGAGAGGTCCCCAGGTTAGAGGAAAGCCAGATCATGGGAAACAGCAAAGGATGCTGTAACGGATGCCCAAGTCGCTCCTGTCAATCACAGTGGAACCTCATGTGCATAAGCCAATGAGAGGACAGGAGAGGCAGAGGCAGAGTTTTGTCAGTTAGTCAGTTGAGAGTTAGAGAGGTTTGCAGAGATAGATAGATAGTCAGAGATAGAAAGAGAATTGTTACTAATAAATATAAACTGGTTAAATTGAAAATGAGTGAACAAGAAGTGATCTAGTGTGGAACATAAAATATAATATTTCAATGATTATGATCTAATGAAAATGAATAAAGACCATCTGAGATTCTGAGTTACCCTTTTATACCCTTTAATAAAACAAGTTTTAATTTAAAAAAGTTCTTTACAGCGTGGATAAAAGAAATCCACTGGTGGCAGCGAGAGAAAGAAGGAACGTCACCAGCATGGACCCTTGGGTTGAGAGAAACAAACAGGGACACGGTGTACGTCACAGATGCCATCAACCTCCAAACGCAGGGAGTGCAGATGGAAATTAAAATCGGCTCCTCCGGGCTGACACTTCATCACTTCGAGCGAGGCTGCTTCTCACACCATCATTGGGAGGTGCACATCCACCTTCTCTCTGTGCTGCATGTGTGCGTCTGTGAAAATCTCCATCAGGGCTGCACACCAGGAGTCGCTCTTGATGCCCATTTAGTTCCAGTTTGGGATGACCCCCTTCCCCTGTGTGCACACGGAGTGAGGTTCCCTTGCAGTGGGGACAAAAATTACACAGAACATTGAGCCAAATCCATATGGTTTTATTATTATTATCATTACTATTATAGTTACTTGATAAGAGATTGCGTTCCTACAGTAATCACATGTTAACCACTGATCTATTTCCATCAAAACCTTTTTTGTGATGTATGTTTATGAAGATGCAAATCTGTGTGGCTTTGGGGGGGTCTTGTGTAGGAGCATGTAAAGTGTACAAACCTCAGAGTCCATTGGAGTCCAGATGTTCAGTGCCTGCATGTCTTGAGTCAACGCTCCTTGGCTGTTGCCATCCTGCAACGCTCATATTTTCCATAGAGGTAGATCAGGCTGAAGAGGTCCCTTGTCTTGCTTGAACTCTTCAGACACACCCGAGGTGGTGAGAGAAAGGCCGGGACTCTCCGCATTTGACTGATTTAAACTGATTCCAGAAATGGATTTGAGGTTTTAAATCAACCACTAAATGATGCATCATCACAATAAAATTTAAACCATATTTTAAAAAGGAAATTAAAAAATCATAGGGAAATAATCTTCATGAAATGAACAAGAACCCAAAATGTTTCTTAATCATAGCAAATTCGTGGCCTAGTAAAAATCTTATTTTTTGATTTACATCTGTCCTTACCCCCAGAACTGGCATGGAAAGCAAAGCAAGCTTAAAAGTCAGAGAGCAGGAAAATTTCGAGACACTGCCAACTGAAAAGCAGATAAGGAATTGTAACCGTTCTGATAGAAGGTATTATAAAAGAACATTGTTTTTCAAACAATATACCACCCATCAGTTCAAAGCTCTTCCGCACAACCAACTACCAGAGGTTTTGATGCATGGGAGAGTTTATGTCCCAGAGCTCTGGGATCCCCAGTTCCCAATCCAAGCAGGGCACCTTCTGGCTGCCACCTGGATCCTAAACCACCCCTTCTCTTGATAGTGGCCCCTCTCTCCCTCATATACCCGATAAGTTTCCTCTAGCTTTGGCAAAGATATTGAGTTAGTTTGGTTCCCCCCACCCCCGATATCGAAAGGGTGTTGGAAAAAGCCATACTTCAGTTTGTCTGCAGGCACAGAGGTTGATGGAACTGACACGGCATTTGTTCCCAGGTACAGAGGCCAAGGGTGTGGAGGTAGGGTTTGCCTCATGGCACAGAGCTGACTGGCATGGAAAGACTCCAATTCCATGTAGAAAATTGTGGCTTAAAAGATGAACAATTTGTCTGAACCAGTTTTGGGTAGTTTCTTTTGTTTCTATATCACTTGTAAACAATAGTCCCAAACTAGGCATGTTGCAAAGTGTGCTGCTTATATACTGTTCCTGAAGTGTTGAAAACACACTGTGGGCAGTTTATAGTTTAAGTGTGCAGGCAACACAATTCACTGATCTCGGAAGGATTAGCAAACTGAGCCAGCTACCTGAGTCCAGGATTGAACTCAAGTTGTGAGCAAAGTGTTGGCTGCAGTACTGCAATTTAACCACTGCACAGTTTTAACTTATTCTTCTTAAACCTCGATGTTTATACTGTTCGAAGCTGTTACAATAGCCCAGATGTTGGCCTGAGGATCTTCCACAGCCACCCCATAGCCTCCCCTCTGTATTTTACCAAATCACTACAATTAGGCTTGGAAAAAGCCTCACTTAACAACAATTCTCTATTCCACCACCACCAATTTTCTTCCCTTTTTGATTACTGTCACGCACCCCCAGTTCCCCTGTTTGTTTTTCTACACACCCAGGTTCCCTTTCAGGCATGACATGTACTTTTCACCCTTTTTCGCTGCCACCAGAGGGTGTGTTCCTCTCTGTACCAAATATAACTATTAGATCAGTGCTGTCAAATATAACAATGTTTATTTATGGGTTTGTAGGTAAATCATATAAAGAAAATCATGGATGGCCTTTTATTATTCATTCAATAAACGCTGCTTTGATTACATTTAAATTTGCATATGTAGATTCACTTTAATCAAGGTATTATTCAACTATTTATTTATTTCTTAGCACCTTTAATTCTTTCCATTCTTAACCATATAAACTTTCCAACACTTCTCCTATTCCTATCTCTTTATCTCTCTATTACTCTTCCCTCTAACACAACCACGGCCCTAACTGCCTAAACTGTCTTTAACTGTCTGTCTTTTTCCTTTTATTTCCCTGATTCCACCCCTTCTGTCATGTCATTGGCTCTCATATCAGCTCTGAACTGACTGACAGGAGTTTTCTGAGAGCTGTCTGTCACAATTACCTTTTCAACTGACACACTTCTGGAAAGCAAATAGATCCTTATCAGACCATATAAAGATTATTTTTAAAAAATATTCTTCTATCTAGTAATAATTATATGCTGCCATATAATTATACGATCCTAATCTATGGTTATCCTTTGCAGGGTTTTCTAGGTTAAAAGGACTCATAAATCAATTTACAGTGGTGCCTCGCAAGACGGGCGCTCTGTTTAACGACGAATCCACATTACGAGGTTTTTGCGATCGCAAAACGACATTTTGATGGGGGAATTTCGCTGCGCAATGATTGATTCCCTGTTTCAGGAACCGATTTTCGCTTCCCGACGATAAAAACAGCTGATTATCGGGTTTTCAAAATGGCCACCGGGTGCTCAAAATGGCTCCCCGCTGTGTTTAGCAGCCATTTTTCGCTGCACAGGCACCCGAAAATGGCTGCCCCTATGGAGGATCTTTGCTGGACGGTGAGTTCTTAGCCAATTGGAATGCATTAACCAGGTTTTAATGCGTTTCAATGGCTTTTTTATTTTCGCTTTACGACGTTTTCGTTCTACAGCAATTTCGTTGGAATGAATTGTCATCGTAACGCGAGGCACTATTGTACTGT
Source organism: Pogona vitticeps (assembly GCF_051106095.1). NCBI lineage: Eukaryota > Metazoa > Chordata > Lepidosauria > Squamata > Agamidae > Pogona > Pogona vitticeps. Next base: position 129,928,960 of record NC_135784.1, read on the forward strand.
TCCCTCTTTCTTTCTGATACACCCTGAGACCATGTAGCTTGTCAAGACTGCACAACCTGGCTCTTCTCCTGTGAAGCACTGTGGAGAATTGAACTCCCCACTCCTGGGGCTCCAACTCACTGAGCCATTCAGCCACCCATTCTTCCCTTTATACTATTATAGACTTCTGCTATAGATACAGGTTCCTGAGTACACAGAAACCAAAAGGAGTGACTTGTACTCTGAGCAAGGAAGGGGCTCAAAATTTGGAGACAAGCCTCCTCTCTCACCTGGACTGCAGACCACTGCTGGAAGTCAGCCCAATTTTACTTCCAAAGTGATAATTGTGATTGTTAGAAAGAATTATAATTGCAAATTAATTTACCAATGTCAAGATTTTATTTAGATTTCATACTACATCCAAAGTCCAGCACAGCAACTGTCATTCAGATTATGCCTCATGAAACCCTGGATCACTTGGCTGATAGTTCTAAACAGATAATTCCAATATCTGCTTTCCTGTCAGAAATTGAACTTTCCAAAATTCTGCTTTAACTCACAATTGTGATAATTAGTGATAATGACGATGCTTAACTAGGGAAGTATAAACAAAATGAAATATGCTTGATCTTTACTTGATCTATAAAAGCTAAATTCACAATAATCACTTGCACAGGAGAACGTTCACTTGCTTATCTAACAATAACTTTTTACTATGTTTAATGGGATTCTCACCCAGGTAAGTGCTCACAGAATCACAACTCAGGCTGTAAAGTGCATTGCTACTTATATTTGTGATAATGAGACTTACACAGTAAACTATGGGGTGGGCACTTCATCCCCCAAATGTTGGTAGATTCAAAAATATAGTGAAGCATAAGGAGCTATGGTCCTTAAGGCCAGCTCAATGCGTATTGTCGTTTGAGGCAAAGTACAAGATGGCACCTCCCACATTCTATGTTCAGCTGTTGACCAGACTGGCAGTTCAATCTTAGCCGCTCAATATCTGTTGCCTGAAGCAACTGTGGGAGGGAGGGAGTTGTTTCATACACACAAGCTATTGCACTTTTAAATTGGCTTTCAGGTTTACATGCTTCGTATTTTTACAGCCACTCCTATGGAATGTAATAACACTTGCAGAATTCTCAGTATATCAAGACAGTGAAAATTGAAGACTGACCCTCCCAGTCTTTCATTATTGTCTACTAGATGTAGATCCCTACCATAATGAAACATTGGGTGACCTGTTGGATTAGATGTTTTCATACTGAGACAGAAGTCACTTCTTGGGATGTCAAACTATACACCGTGTCCCTAGATTCCCTAACTTATTCAAGTGGTTATTAGTATGCTGGTTGACAATTACAGGGTGCAAAAATTACAAAACCACTGCAAGCATTTTGAGAGGAATCAAAAGTGTACAAATATCACCTTAACCTTTGCTTTTTGTAACTTTAGGTGACTCTCCACAATCTCTGATACACTGTATTTGATGTTATTCTGACATCAAAATCAGGAATTACTTACTTAGGATGGATGCTCAAGGATTACTTTAAGAGCTTCCGCATTACATTAAGAGTAGATCCCCGATATCCTGTACCAAAATGGTTCCAGTGGTTAATATAATTAAATAGCTGATAAAGTTTGTTACGTTTTTCAAACCCTGGAGCCCTGGGGATTTTGCTGTGATATGCAGTGAAGAAAGAGCTGCTGAAACCACCAAACATCATAGAAATGGCAAGTTCAAATTCTGAATGACCATAGAAGCAAGCAGGATCAAAGAGAATAGGGCCAGACTCATCTTCAGCTACATTTCCTGCCCACAGGTCCCCATGCACGAGAGCAGGAATGATCTCCACATCATGAAACATCTCAGGAATCTTGGGCTGTGAAAAATGTAATGAAAATGTGTAAATGCTATCTATAAGAAAGAAGCAAGATGTTGTTATTTAAGAAGTAACATGGCTTCAAAACATATAAACCAGAACATACGTGAATTCCTGAATGTTGTATTTTTAGTTGTTTGAATCCTAATCTATAAATTGTACACAGTACATCAAAAATTAATTCAATCAGCTGAATAGACTCTTTGAATCTATGGGATCTGTGGGGCTTCTCTCCCACAACTCTGGTTGATTTAAAGTGGAGTGGACAGCCTCCAGATTTAAAGTGGAGTGGACAGCCTCCAGAAGTCCAAGGGTGCAGAGATCGGCCTCTAGCTTTCAGAGGGCTTACCCACCCTGAAAGTATTCTTAGTTCAAAAAGATTTTTAATTGAAAAAGCTCCCTTTTGCTCTACAGTGGTATTTTTTTAACCTGTAAAAAGGGTCCCTAAAATATGGCATCTATTTGAGGGCAAAAGCATATTTGCTGAGCACCATCTCCACTCTGGATAGAGGGGTTGGGGGAACCATATTTGAGCTCCTGGCAGACAGCATGCAACTTGCCCTGCCCAGCACACTGCTGACCCATCCTTAGGCAGTGGTCCACCAGGACACCTAAATCCCTCTCACAGATACTACTGTCAAGCCAGGTACCACGTATCCTGTACCTGTGCATCTGGTTTCTCCTGTCTAAGTGCAGGACCTTACTTTTCCCACCACTGAACTGCATCTTATTGGATAGGGCCCAGTGTTCAAGTCTATCTAGATCCTTCTGAATGTTGAGTCTATCTTCCAAAGCATTAGGAAATCCCTCCAGCTTTGTGTCATCAGCAAATCTGATGAGTGCTCCTTCAATCCCCTCATGCAGGTCATTTATGAAGATCTACAGTCAGTATTTACGTACTGCTTATGTACAGCTGCATCTGTGACTTCTTTGCAGTAGATAGGCAAGGACTACTACTGACTCCCATTTTCCTTGCTGTTACTTTCTTTCTGAGGCCATTTTGTATGTGTGTTTGTGTGTGCATTTGTAGTAACTAGAAGCTGAGTCAAGCCTTATATCCATAAGATCAGTGCTGAATCTGGCACAAAACAGGTTTTGTTTGGTCTTAATTAGTTATATTTCTATTCTGACTGTGTGAGTGAAAGGTGCTACATGTGGCTGCACTCTTTTTGCCTACTTTATTGTCCCCGCAACCATCCCTAGGCTGAGAAAGAATTAAGTGGCCCAAGGACACCATGGCCTAGAAGTCTCCCAAGTCCCAGTCCCGCACTCTGGCCACTATACCAGACTCCTGGCCTGTGGAAATAGGGTTAGAAAATATATTAGCTGGGCTTCCTATGGAAATAAGCATTTCTACAGTTCCTATCACTAGCACTGGAATGAAGCATACCTCAAAAATCTGTGCCTTTTCCAAAATTTTCGAGAGAACAAAATGCACACAGATCCATGCATAGATTTCAAAAATGTGTACAGCTAAAACTATACATTCAGGGGGAAAGTGCTCAAGCATGATTTAGTCAATGGAAAATGTGCATAAAATGTATGTTAGCATATTGCATTCCGCAATTCATAATTCTTAAAATGCTTACAAAATTGCAATCAGATGTTCACGTGGGAAGAAAAATAATGCTTTTAACACTCCAGTCCAGAACTGGGGTGGAAGAGGAATGCCAGTGGGATGCTGAGAAATGTAGTGAGACGGATACTGAGAGATGTTCCTGTCCTGCTGTGCAGCAGCTCAGTCCACTGACCCTTCGGCGCTACTTTCTCAGTGTGACAATGCACTATGTCCACCGCCTTACCTTCAGCTGAGACCACAGTTCTCTTGCTTCTCTGTCTCCATAATCTCTTTCAATCAGATCCATTTGGGCTTGAAGGCGGTGGCGGGTAAAGAACGTAGGCCAGTCACTTTGCCATTCGTTCACCTAAAACAAATCAAGATTTAGGAAATCACCGTAAAAGAATGCCACGGAGTGCAACATGGCATCCCTGTCATCACTTTCCACAGCCAATTCAGCTAATATTTTTTCAACTCTTTTTACAGCCACGATATCCCAAAGGGGAAAAAGTAATCTGCGCACTGTCGATTGTATTACCAGAAAAAAAAATCTGTATTTCCGATAATAATACAGATGTTGATACAGAAAACACTATAAGGGGTTAAAATAGGTTTACCACCTCATAAATGCCAGGTTCTACAGCGGTGCCTCGCATTACGATGTTAATTCATTCCAGCGAAATCACTGTAGAAAGAAAACATTGTAATGCGAAAATAAAAAGCCCATTGAAACGTATTGAAACCCCTTCAATGCGTTCCAATGGGCTGGAAACTCACCGTCCAGCGAAGTTCCTCCATAGGGCGGCCATTTTCGGTGCCTGTGCAGCAAGGAATCCGTCCCAGAAAGCAGTGGGGAGCCATTTTATTTACCCAGCGGCCATTTTGAAACTGCCGATCAGCTATCCGAAAATCATCGTTTTGCGAAGAATCGGTTCCCAAAGCAGGGAACCGATCATTGCAAAGCGAAAAACCCCTATTCGGACTATCGTTTTGCGATCACAAAAATGTCATAATGTGGTTTCGTCGTAATGCGGGACAATCGTAAAGCAGGGCACGACTGTATTTTAATACAGACATTTTCCACTGGGGAGCTCAGTTACTTCATCAGATATACTCTAATACAGAAAGTCAAATGGAAGAGTGAACTTGTTTAAATTACAGGAAAGGAGATTTTCACATGTTAGGAAGAACTTCCTAAAAATGAGAGCTGTTTTGACAATAGCCTGGGATGCCTTATAGAGGTGGTGTCTTATCCTTCACTGGAGGTATTTAAACAGAGGTTGGGTGACCACCTGATAGGGGTGCTTTAAATCGAGGTTTCCTGCTTTGACAAGGGGCTGGATTCAATTGCTGCAGCCATTTCCAGCCCTAGTCTTCTATGAGCCTGTGGTTCTATAATACTTGTATCCATATCGCAAAGAATGTAACATTCCCATATAGTAAATAATGTAATGATCCACTTCTTGTGCTGCACAAAATTAGCCTTTATCAATGTACCCAAGACATAAGGAAAATGAAGTTCTGTTTGATTTCAGATATGACTTGGGAGAAGATAACCCCTCTATTTAATGAGAGCTAGTTGAAATATTTTGTTGTAGAATAAGTATTTAAATTAGTGGAACCAAAAGTCCCTGTTAATAGTGAGTGGAAAATGAAACAACTAACTTAAACCCAAGAAATTGCAACGTCTTGTTCTTAAAAATGAAATCCATTAGTCATCTTTGTATCTCATGTCATTCTGTGCAAATCCAGAACCTACCTGAGTTATAAAACCACAGCAAGTAACGATATGGAATCCAAATTTATCCACATGGCACGGTTCTATCTGGCCTGCACCTTTCCCTGTCAAACCAAGCAAGCCAAATAAAAGATTAAATGCGTTAAAAACAAATAATACACCTTTGCCTTGTTTTCAGAACAATCCTGTCTGTGTCTAGTCATAAGAAAGTCCTGTTACATCTAAAGTAGAGAAAGCTGCATACACTTTTCTGTGAATAATTCCCCACGTTAGTGCTTGCTTCCGAGTAGACATACAAGGAATATTCGTTAGGTTTGTGCATCATTAATTGCAACACAGTTGTGCTTTTGACCAAAATGGAGAAGAAGGAATAAATGCAAAATATTATATGGAAGAAATGCTTGACAGTAATCTCAAAATGAAAAAATCTCTATCTGTTAAGAGGAGCATACATTGTGGTAGTAACCAAAGGAAGACTATATTTCTTATTTTAATAGTTTTAATACATTGCTATCTAAAAAGCATCTCAGATTTCATCTAAAAAGGTTGTGCTTAGGTCTAGTTAATTTACTTGCAATTGCAACTGAAACCCCATTTCTGTGTTTTGTAAGCTCATAGCTTCCATATGGAATAAGGTGAGCATACTAATCCCTTCTTTTCTGCCATTATTTCCAAGAGGAGGCTTCTGTAACCAGGTAAGGCTCTCCATATGAGTCAGAAACCCATTTTTGTATGCATTTTGTCTCACACTGAGAGCCTACAAGGGTACAGTAACTCCCTGTCTTCAGACTCTTACTTTCACATGTTGAAAGCAAGATGGGAGGAGAAAAGCACACTGGACGGGAAGGAGTGCTTAATACTCATGATGACTGATGAACAACTGAAAAGGGCTTAACTTTTCTTGGTAGAAATTATCAGCTGAGGTAGGAGTGAGTGGCATGGCTGCCAGATGGTGCAGGGTATAAATCTAATAAATAAATAAATTAGTGTTAGGGTGAATTTATACTCTACCAATACTCTACCAACTGTGTTTTCTTCCTTCTTTAATTTTTCGCCAAGTTTTTTGTTATAGAGGTGAAGATCGGCTATCTGCTCTCCAAGTTTTGCAGAGTATCTAGAAGAAATTAAAAAAGACATGATGGGTCAGTGGGTTTCAATGTCCTCCTGAAAACACACACTCGATTTATCACAGCAATAGATTTCACATATAAATGCACATTATAGAAGAACCTGAAAATCAAACTAACGTTTACTTTAAGGATAAATGGGAAGGTCTGGAATGAGTGGATTTTGAATTAGCTTTATTCAGAAATGTAAATCACCAAAACAGCTCCTACAGAATACAAAAATGCGTAAGTAGTAATTCTGTATATCACATAGCATTTTAATGTTTAGCAGTTAAGTACAAAAATGTCCAAGTAATCGATCCTTAAAAAGACTCAAGCAGAAATTTGAAAGTCAATAAAATTGCAACCTATACCTATCTATGGAAATAAATCTTGGCAGAGGCCATCTGTATCATGAAGGAATAGGTAAAATCTTCTGGGATGGCTGAGAAACCTCTTCTTTTCTGAGACACATTTTGCAATGATAATCCTTTAGGTTTATCTGTCAGGAGGTACATAGGTGTGGCCAGAGCCAAAAGTGAATAGGAATGTTTTTCTCTCTCTCTTTCTGCCCTTCTCTTTGTTTCTGGCACCTCTCTTTCTGACACTCTTTTCTCTGTATCTCTTGTTTCTTCCCTCCCTCCCCCCAAGTGAGCTTTCTGGGAGAGGGACAAATCCTTCCTGCCAAAAAATATGAAATGTCACATGCAGAGAGCTTTTAAAACTAGGCCATGGGGTACATGCAGCCAGCTCTTTTCTTATGGAAAATAAACACACACACACACACACACACGCACACGCACACACAAACACACACACACACGTTCCTGTTTCGAGCTACCCTGTCAAAGTGGAACTGTTGCAAATGTCTGAGTGAGAAAGTCCTTACATAGCTATAGCTGGTGCAGAAATGGCCTCTGAACAGATATGCGTCCATACTTAATTCAAGATGGAATGGCAAACCAGATCAAAGTTTTAAGATCTTTATAACTATTAAGAACCTTGTGAAGTTTGAAAGCTAGTCATTGGCCTCGTAAGCTGCTCACCACTGCAGCCAAAACATTTTCGTACTAAACAGAATGGACATTCTCAAACCTCTGATAGCTACATATAATTGTCAAGACACAGAGATACATGTCAAAGGAAGTAAAGAGAGAAATTCCCTCCTGGCGCAACTTCATTGGATTCGTTTCACAACATGATATGGATGTGAGCTTGTTAATTTCCTAAAATTTATTTCACTTCCAGGAGATGTTATTTACAAGCAATAAAACTGATCCCTCTTTCAGACTTGCCACAGAGAAACAACAGAACACAGATATCTAGCGAAGCAAGACGTTATGAGGAGAGGGTGGTGTTGAAACATACTTATTGAGACTCTTCATCTTTAGGTGCTCCATAGCAAACACAGCTCCGCCTCCAGGAAGGTCGATCACTTTAATTGGTTTTGGAACCCGCACAGTGTTGGTCTGCTGAATGGCTATTAAGCTAGCCATTTCTCCCTCAAACATTGTCCTCGCCTGGTCAGAAAGAACACAACTTTAAATATATCTTTAGCTGCACATGTGGATAGCAGATGCTTAGCTAGCTTGTTTTGGGACTGTGGGCATCTGTGTATTCTTTAAACCATACATTTAGAGTTCTTAAACGTTTATTTATATCCCACTTGTCTTCCACTGAGCTCAAAGATTTATACATCTCTGTCTTCCTCTTCACTTTAATCCTCAGAACAATCCTGTGAAGTAGATCTAGCTCAGGAGCAGCAAGTACTGCCCCCCTCCTCCCGGTCTGGTGACTGGGTGAGTTTCATGGCTGAATGGGAACCTACATCTGGATATCACATGTTCCACCCCAACACTTTAAGCCAATGGCTCCCAACCTGGGCTCCCCAGAGGTTCTGGGACTACACCTCCCAGAAATCCGGGCCAGCACAGCTATTGGTGAAGGCTTCTGGGAGCTGCAGTCCAGGAACCTCTGGGGACTCAAGGTTGGGAACCACAACTTGATGTGTTTCAGTAGGTGGGTTTCAGTAGCCCTGTGCACGTCAGGCAGACATATAACTTCTTTAGGGTTGTATCCTGGACTAGCCCAAGGAATAATACTAAATGCTGAAATAGAATCCACCGTTGGGAAGAAACAGACTTCCATAACGTGTGGATACGATAACACGGGTCGTCAACCCCGGTCTGCAACCCGGTGCCAGTCTGCGGGCATGCACACGGGGAAGTGTGTCAAGCTCACGGGGGTGACGTGTTGCACTCACGGTGGGTGTGTCATGCTTGTGCAGTGGGTGTGTCATGCTTGTGTGTGACATGCCCCCTGCAGGTGCAACATGCCCATCGCATGAGTTTGGGGGGATGCCCCCGCGCATGGAGCTTGCTTCCCCCAACTGGTCCGTGGCCCCAAAAAGGTTGGGGACTGCTGTGCTAATAGATAAGTAATCCACTTGCCTTTTGCACAATATTGGGAAATATTTGCTAGCAATCAGAACTTTGACATGTTATTGGAGATACAAACATTCTCTGAAATGGATCTGCACACTTGCTCACACAGGGCCTATGAGAACAAGGGAGAAAAGGGCCAAAACCCTGTTCCTTAGTATAGTACATTACCCAGAGCAGACCCACTGAATCAATGGGACTACTTTAACTGTGACTTACTGTAGCAACAAGCTGCAGTTAGTGTAAACCCATTTGAATCAGTGGAACTTATGGAGAGTTGACTCACAAAATCCCCATTGATTCAGTGGGTCTGCTATAGGGCAATGTACTACACAAAGCAACAGGGTTTTGCTTACTGTCTTAGAATAAGACAGACCAACTCATGAATGATAGTTTTACTCCACTTCAGATGTCAATTAACATCATACCAAGTGCTTGGAAAAAGGAATGCCAGGTTGGTGTGGCACAAGACAGGAGACTCTCTTTAAAGCATAATAAAAACATAAAGATCTTGCAACATGTAATCCAAAATGTGCATGTTTTGATTTGATCACACACTGATATAAAATCTTCTGGCCACTGGGAGCAGATGACCCAGTTAGACAGTTAATCTAGATGTGCATCCCTATTTAGACAGCATCAAACCCATCCCCCACAGTTGTCCTCAAATAACTAAAGAAGATAAGAGCCCTGCTGGATCAGGCCAAGGGTCCATCTAGTCCAGCTCCCCGTGTCTCACAGTGGCCCCACCAGATGCCTCTGGGAGCACACAAGACAACTAGATACCTGTCTCCTGATACCCCTCCCCTGCATCTGGCATGTTAAGGTACCTTCCTTCCATCATGGCTCATAACCTGCAATGGACTTTTCTTCCAGAAACCTGTCCAATCCCCTTTTAAAGGCATCTAGGCCAGAGGCCATCACCACCTCCTGTGGCAAGGAGTTTCACAGACTAACAACACGCTGGGTCAAGAAATATTTCCCTTTGTCTCTTCTCACTCTCCCAACACTCAATTGGAGTGGATGTCCCCTGGTTCTGGTATCCAAACGCCGCTGAACCGGGGAGTCGCTAGCCAAGGGGCCTAGAAGCTCTTTGCAAGACCTCTCTCCTCGCCAGGGCGATTCGTCTTCACGCCTCCCCCCCCCCAACATATGAGAAGTCTGCAAGGTCAAAGGCACCCCCACCGCTTCCCGCCCTTGCAGCTTTCAAGCCTCTCCCGCCCCACAAACCCTGCAGCTTTGCAAGCGACCAGTGACGGGAGGGCTGTCAAGAGGGTCGTTAACCTGAGGTTTGCTGTTGACTTTAACAAACACTCGCCCGTGGTCGGTTTCATAGCTCTGCCCGTGGCTAATGCACCCTCCGCCCGAGCTGCCAAATGCCTTCAGCACGGTGGTTTTCAATTCGGCTTTCAGGAGTTTTTCCATGGCTGGTCCAAACGTTGCAGGATCCCAGTCCTTCGGCCTCTGTGGGACAGGCGAGCCTTATCTCTTCCCGGGTTTAAAAATAAATAAATAAACATACACACACTCACAGAGAGAGAGAGAGAGAGAGAGAGAGAGATTATATGCAAGCTGACAGGCAGCCCACAGGAGCGAGGAGGGGGGGTGCGTTTGCAAAACTGCGCGCTAGTAAAAGGAACGCCGATTCAGGAGAATGGCGCCCTCACCTATGTCGGAGGAAAGCTTAATTATGCTAAAAAATAAATTGCAAAATATCGGATGGTATCAAAGTCAACACGATTGCCAAGTCCGTCTCGGGGGCCTTCGGAGGCTGCCCTGAGAGATTCTGGTACTTGTAGTTCGCCAGCCTGATTTCACCCCCCCCCTCACGCGCTTTTGACTCGCGCCCCCTGCCCGCCGCTGTCGCGTGTCCTCCTGCGGTCATCCCATAATTATAGATGACGTGCTAAAAGCACACCGCTAGGTGGAGCCCTCCTCAACTTATAAACCACCGTTCCAAGGCCTCCGAGAACTTGTCTGCGGATCGAGCTTGCAACCCGTTGTGTTGCCCGGGAGGGAGGGTAAGGGGGGGGGTGTATGCGCGCGCACGCGCAGGAGACATGTACATTCAAACAGCGAGGACGAAGCTGGAGAAGCAGACCTTCAAAACAGCTTTAGCTTTGCGAGGAAAGCATATTTCCATTTGTGCACTTCCCTGCATAATTGGTACAAGCTGTCTCTGGCTAGATTAATGTCTGTTTAGAATGGCCCTCTCTTTCTGCACTGTTGGCAACAACAGCAACAGCAGTTGAGTAATGTAGTTCCAAGTCCTGTTATTAAAAAGTAGTTAGAAGTGAGGGTTGCTGAATCTTCCCACTTGGGGGGGGGAAAGGCTATGGTTGTCAATCAAGATTTCTTGTGCACTGGTATTGGGTTGATTCCCACAGCAGGTGAATAGTTTCTTTTTAACTTACTAATCTTTCTTTAACAGAAATCATTAACTCGAATATAAATCGTACCAACGGGAGTGGTAGGCCAATTTTGCGTAGTCTTTCTGCCCCCCTCCCGCCCCTTAACCTCTTATCTTTTCCTTAAACCAGAGTAGGGGACGAGGAGACACATGCCTCAAAGGTAACAGGAAACAGTCTGCCAGGACTATACACAATCCAATTCTGGGGGAAACAGAATGGTGTGCGTGTACATTCATTCATTACTGGCAGAAACGCTGCCTGATCTCCACCGGTCAAATCTCTTTCTGATGAACTCTGAATTGGATAAACGACCTCCATCCCACTGAGCTCAAGCCAAGACAGAAAAATATACATGTTGCTGGATGTATGATATCGGGGTGTGTGCGTCCACACCAGACTTGCTGCTGAGATGGTGAACTGTGCATCTGTCTTAACCTGGGAGGGCCAGAAAAGGCTCTGGCCGAGGCCCTGAAAAGACCTTGTTATGATGTGCCGTGAGGTCGTTCCCAGTTTATGACCACCATCTGAACCAATAACTCCAAAATGTACTGTCATTAACAGCCTTACCCGGGGCTTACAAAGTTAATGGCCATGGATTCCTTTATTGGCTCCATCCATCTCATATTGTGAAAAAATCCATACCGGTCAGACCGTGCAGTCCTCAGACAGATGAGCCGGACTTATTTTAAGGCAACATTCCATTTCATTTTTCTATCTTACTCTCCGATGTACACCAAAACAGAGTGTTCCTTCCACAGTTGACGGGTCCTGCTTTCTGTGGTTGCCACAAGGTTGAGTCCATAATCACCCCTCACTTTGTCTGGAAATTGCAATGCTGACTAGTTCATGGCCAGAGGAGAGTAAGACACGTACTGTACAGATGCTGAGTCATTTCTTTATTGTTTGATGTGGTCAACTCTAGTCTAAGTTCCCCTTAATGTCTTATCTTAGGAGCTCATATACATCAACTGTGGTAATGAATCCTAGATTAGAGAGTGATTATGGAATCACTGTCCAGATGTAGTCCCAGGTCTAAACACGGAAGCTAACATAAGCCACATCTGGTTTCATCTGTACCATAAGCAACAGTAATGCCTAGTTTGGTTAACTAATTGAATTTGAGAGATAGCATCAGGTATATCATAGAGATATAAAAGCAATATCCCGCTAGATAAATTAAAATACACATTGATGCAGATTATCCCAGTGACTCCATCTACTTTTGCCCGACTGATGATACTTATATTGAAATAGGGTTGCTAAGCCCAAACCTTTTGTATAACAATAATTATCCAATATCCCCTATAGTTTAAGATTTTATTACAAAGCACGGTTATAAGTAAAGTAGATAAAATGCTGGCCAATATAAAAGGATTAGGAGGTGCCGAGGGAGTAGCTAAATTGCTTATAAAACTAGTTTTTTTCAGAAGAGGAATTGATCAGGACAGTGGGATAAGCAGATGAAAAAAGAAAACAAATCCCTGGAGTTAGACTTTAGGCATATTCACTAAGCAAAGGAAGAGCAGGAAAAGGACAAACACACACACCCAGTGGGACAAAGATCAAAGGGAGTGTCATTTCATTGAGATGGCCTTTTTTGCCCTACAACAGGCATCTGGCACTGAGGGCCCATTCACCTAAAGAAGAGTCTGCTTTCCTATTGTGTTTTTGGACCTCAGAAAAAAAACCCACGAAGGGGACCAGCATCGTAACATTTACGTCCCTTTAAAGTATTTATTTTGCATTTCTATACTGCCTCCCTGCTGGTATTAAAGATGCCTAAAGTCTTCTACATGCAGTCAAAATGGAAACATAATATATAGGCATAAAACATAGACATACTGCAATACAAAGAAGGAATGAGATTTTGACTGCATCTAGAAGGAAAATAAGCCAATTTAGGCACTGATTTTTCATAAAATTATGCAGTAGGATATAAACCTTGTTTTTTTTAAAAAAACAGTGGTGTCTGATGAAGTCTGTACGAGAAAGACAACTTCATTCTTGCTCTGGTTGTGAATGCTGCTGTTATTGTTCAACTATTCCAACTGTTGTATGTTCTCTCTCTCTCTCTCTCTGCCCCTGCAGAGATCTCTTGTCTGGCAATATGATGTTGGCTGCACCAGATATCTTGTCCTCAAGAGAACAGAGTATGTCCTAATCAGCAAAACAGATTGTGCCTTCTCCTGGTGGTAGGATGACTGAGGAAATCTGTGGGGAGATAATGTTAGGAATTGCCCAAGCTTCAAACCTTCAAGCAGTGGTTTCCAGTGCTTTTTTACTGTGTACCTCTTGGCAGCCCATTTCTATAAATTGTACCTCCGTATTAACAAAATGTTTGCAATCAATATGGTTGCTGGTTGTTCTGGGTTTTTCGGGCTCTTTGGCCGTGTTCTGAAGGTTGTTCTTCCTGACGTTTCGCCAGTCTCTGTGGCCAGCATCTTCAGAGGACAGCAACCTGTATATGGTTGCTGTTATTTCAATGTATACGTTGTAACTGTAAATTAGTAGCCCAATAATGGGATTAAAAAGCAGTGGAATAATATGGTGAAGAGACAATATATTTGCACTCAAAAATCAAAAGACACAATGAATTCAAGTAAATACATTACGGAGGACCCGGAAGGATTTGCTCACTGAACACTGTTCAAGGACTGCCTGAGGTGGCCGCTTATATATAAGTGGTGCCTCGCGGAAATCACTGTCTTGTGAAAACATCGTCTTGCGAAACCAAATTTCCCATAGGAATGCATTGAAAATTAATTAATGCGTTCCTAGGGGAAATTTTTTTAAAAAAGGACCTTAAGGGGTAGGGAGCTGGGCAAGCACCATGAGAGGACTGGCGGGGGGTCCCCTCGCTGCAATCACCAGCTTTGGAAGTCCCCCGCCAGTCCTCTGATGGTGCAGGAAAAGCCTCCAAAGCGCTCTAGAGCCTGCGCGGGTGGTTTTGGGGCACCCCCGCCAGGGCTCTAATGGTGTAGGAGAAGTCATCAGAACCCTGGTGGGGGTGCCCCAAAACCACATGCCCCGGCTTTGGGGGTCCCCCGGGGCTTACCTTGCACCATGGGAGGACTCGCCCAGGACCCTCTGCACAGCGATCGGCATTTGCAGAGGCTTGTCCGAAAACCTTTTAAAAGTTCCTTCCTTTTTCTCCAGCCTTTGGCAAGCCTCGGAAGGGAAAAATATCCCCACTGACCTTGTCCCTCCAAATGCTGGCTACGTATCTGTACTCATCCTTGGTGAATGGCCCCTCCTGCCATTTCCTACACATTTTTAAAATCTCAGTTTGCCTGAATTCCCTTATGAAGCCAATTCAGTTTTTTTTAGATGCTTCCACACTAATTTCTTACTAGAATTTGTTTGATTGTGCCTTCAATAGCTCATCATCAAAAAACTGCTATCTATCATGAAGTGCCTTCACTTAGAGTGTTTTTGATTATGAGATCTCCTCCAATGTTTCTTTACGCTAATGGAAATCAGCTTTCTCAGAATGTGCATTATACTATCCTCAGCTTTCTTTTTGCACAGTATAACAGATCGAATGAAGTCAGGGCCTCTTTCCTCAAAGTTCCCATTACTTCCAATTCATTGACCAGTTCTTCCTTGTTAACAAGGGCCTGGGATATTTCACCCCTAACTTTCAGGTTTCCAAAGCTGCTGATTCATTTCAAAGTCTGTCCCACCAACATACAATATGTCACATAGTGATTATGTATGTATGAGGTCAAAATGCCTCTCATTTAGGAGGCCTGGTTGAACTTCCATTGAACCTTGTGGTTTATATGCATAGTTCAGGACCTTTGTGATATGTGTTTACCATACAAGGTTCACAGTGTTTCAAAGCTTCACTGGTATTCAGTCTGTCACTCATGCTACAGAAAAGGTCATTACCAATTTGCATGTTCTAATTTATTTAAATATTGTTTATAATTATCTAGAAGTTGAGTCATGGCAACTGAACTTCTTTCTTATTAGGCTGAAATATTTCACTACTCATCCAAGTAGCTTCTTCAGTCTGAGGAGAGTTGATAGGAGACCCCTGATATATCCTCCACGTTGGTTTCAATTTCCCCCTGGTCTGAATTGGTTCCTTAGATGAACAATGGATGGGGGCGAAGAGTGAAAATCCCACTGTTATGCACAGACAGACACACACCCCTTTGCTACATCGGATAATGCAGTTTTGCATGGAGGGAACCTTTCTTGTGAGACAAATAGACTTTGACATTTGTTAGCAAAAGTGTGTCAGCTATAAAGAATTACCCAAAGGTCTGTTTACATAATACGTGGCAGGTCCGGCAAAGAAATATGTATTCTATGAAAACACAGAAAAGGCTAAAAGGAGGTTTCCTATCCAAAGGCTAATATGCTATTTAGATTGCCTTTTCCAGCACAGATCTGTCCTGTCCCTGAACTTTCAACCAATGGCATTAATTCTCTTGTAAGCTCTCTGATTATGTGCCCACAGATCTGCCTTTCTTTTTTCGGTTGGTGACTCAAAACTCCTCTCTGTAACAACTAGAAAACCCCAGGACCACTAGAAGGTGCTGTACACTTTCTGCAGCAGATACAAAAATTGCTAAGTGGTAAGACATCTGCAGTTGCGGTCTCTGAAAAAGAACTTGAACAAGGGTCTGCAAAGACTGGAAAGGCCATTGTCTTTCTATTTTCCTCTCATGCACTAAAGCAGTTGCAGACATCTCTTTACTCCCAAATATGTAAAAATCACTTTTGGTAAACATGGACAGCAGTACGAGAGGGTGCGAGTATTCTTTAGAACTCACTAGCTATTTGTAAACATATATCGTTTTTATTATTATGTAGTAATAAAATTGTCTTAGATGCCTTGTTCCATCCTGATGCGATTTTATTGTTTAATAAACAGAAAATACTAAGTGCCTCTGTTCAGCTAATTTCCCCATACTTCCTTGCTTTTCCCTCCCTACGCTTCCTGAACTTAGTCTTATGTCTCTAAATGTCATCAAGAATCTTCAGCGTAACATTTCAGAGATGGGAGCATGCAGGGACGATGTCTCTGCTTTAACTGAACGTCTAGACTTTTCTCTCCAGACACATTCCTTCAGCTTTCCTCCCACTCTGCATTAGCCTGTGTTATCATTGGTACACTGGAGCCCTTTCAAGATTAATATAAAAAAAAACACAACAAGGAGTGTGTTTCATGTTCCTACGTGCGCCCGAGGACTGATTCAAAAGTTACACGTTTGGGAAAGAGGATGTTCACAGTTAGCATATATGTGTGCACCTTGAAATGTCCTGGTCATTCATTTATTTCATTAGAAGTAGAAACATAACACTTCAAGAATGTATTTTCATGCATTATACATTCAAGCAGTTAAATATTTCTGTCTAGAAACTTCACACTCTGCAAAGTACAAAGAAGTACACACCACAGAGGTAACATGTAACATGATAAATCATGTCATGAAAAGTAACCTATGATTAGTAACTTTTAAAAGCTCCTTAAACTGTTGGTAGATCCTAAAGAAGCAGTAGATAACAAATCTTCCTCTCTTCAATGCTGCTACTAGCCAACTGCTTTACAGGGGTATGGGCAACCTCAGAACTAAAGTAATTAAAATCTTGGGCAGAAGCTTAGACCTGCTGAGACATTTTTCTAATAATTTCACTCCCAGGTAGGCATATATAGGATTTATCCTTTGATCAATGCTATTTGTTTAGTGCCCAGATCCTTCAGTATGGTTTCCATACAAAATGGAGCCAATCTGGAAAAAACGTGGAATGTTAGTCCAAGTGCATTGCACTTAAAAGTAATACACAGAAATACACAGAAAGACATTGTGACAATTACCCACAAGCGTCCTTGTCACTATTTCTTGGTCCTGTTCCCCCGCCCCCTTGATTCATAGGTAATGGAGGATTACTATGAATGAATGTGGAGTTAACAGATTCTTCTATTTAGGTTTCCATAAACTTTTAATGTTTGGCAGAATTTGATAGTCCATCTGGTAGGTTCATAATAAGAAATCATCAGGACCCCATCACTTCTAAACTGGGTTGTTGTTGCTGTTGTTGTTTTATGTAATTAGTCACATTATAGTTCTGAACACCAGCTACTGTGTTTCCCCAAAAATAAGACAGGGTATTATATTAATTTTTGCTCCAAAAAATGCATTAGGACTTATTTTCAGGGGATGTTTTATTTCACAGTCATATCTTCTTCTGTGAAATAAAACATCCCCTGAAAATAAGTCCTAATGCATTTTATTTCACAGTCATATCTTCTTCTCTCCTTCATGGATTGCTGCCTTGTCGTGGCGAAGGGGCTTGAGTAACTGAGAGAAGCTATGGGCTATGCCGTGCAGGGACACCCAAGACGGACAGGACATAGTGGAGGGTTCCGACTAAACGCAATCCACCTGGAGTAGGAAATGGCAAGCCACTCCAGTATCTTTGCCAAGAACGCCCCATGATCAGAAACAAAAGGCTAATAGATATGACGCTGGAAGATGGGCCCCTCAGGTCGGAAGGCGTCCAACATGCTACTGAGGAAGAGTGGAGGACAAGTACAAGTAGCTCCAGAGCTAATGAAGTGGTTGGGCCAAAGCTGAAAGGACGCTCAGCTGTGGACGTGCCTGGAAGTGAAAGGAAAGTCCAATGCTGTAAAGAAAAATACTGCATAGGAACCTGGAATGTAAGATCTATGAACCTTGGGAAGCTGGAGGTGGTCAAACAGGAGATGGCAAGAATAAACATCGACATCCTGGGCATCAGTGAACTAAAATGGACAGGAATGGGTGAATTCAGCTCAGATGATTATCATATCTACTACTGTGGGCAAGAATCCCGTAGAAGGAATGGAGTAGCCCTCACAGTCAACAAAAATGATAGAATGATGTCAATACGAATCCAAGGCAGACCATTCAACATCACAATAATCCAAGTTTATGCACCAACCAGCATTGCTGAGGAGACTGAAATTGAACAATTCTATGAAGATTTACAACACCTTCTAGAACTGACACCAAAGAAAGATGTTCTTCTCATTCTAGGAGACTGGAATGCTAAAGTAGGGAGCCAAGAGATAAAAGGAACAACAGGGAAGTTTGGCCTTGGAGTTCAGAATGAAGCAGGACAAAGGCTAATAGAGTTTTGTCAAGAGAATAAGCTGGTCATCACAAACACTCTTTTCCAACAACACAAGAGGCGACTCTATACTGTACATGGAAATCACCAGATGGGCAATATCGAAATCAGATTGATTATATTCTCTGCAGCCAAAGATGGAGAAGCTCTATACAGTCAGCAAAAACAAGACCTGGAGCTGACTGCGGTTCTGATCATCAGCTTCTCATAGCAAAATTCAAGCTTAGACTGAAGAGAGTAGGAAAAACCACTGGGCCACTCAGGTATAATCTAAACCAAATCCCTTATGAATACACAGTGGAAGTAAAGAACAGATTTAAGGAACTAGATTTGGTGGACAGAGTGCCTGAAGAACTTTGGATAGAGGCTCGTAACATTGTCCAGGAGGCAGCAACGAAAACCATCCCAAAGAAAAGGAAATGCAAGAAAGCAAAGTGGCTGTCCAACGAGGCCTTAGAAATAGCAGAGAGGAGAAGGGAAGCAAAATGCAAGGGAGATAGGGAAAGTTACAGAAAATTGAATGCAGACTTCCAAGGAGCAAGGAGAGACAAGAGGGCCTTCTTAAATGAACAATGCAAAGAAATAGAGGAAGATAACAGAAAAGGAAAGACCAGAGATCTGTTCAGGAAAATTGGAGATATTAGAGGAACATTTTGCGCAAAGATGAACACGATAAAAGACAAAAATGGGAGGGACCTAACAGAAGCAGAAGACGTCAAGAAGAGGTGGCAAGAATACACAGAGGAATTACCGTATTTTTTGCACCATAAGACACACTTTTTCTCCCAAAAAAACTGGGGGGGAAAGTGCATGTGTCTTATGGAGCGAATACTGTCCCCTCCATGCCACCATCGCTGGTTTCCCAGGCCTCCGGAGGCCTCAGCAGGCCCCGTGGGGGCCTCCCCCAGGCACCATCGCTGGCTTCCCAGGCCTCCGGAGACCTCAGCAGGCCCCGTGGGGGCCTCCCCCAGGCACCATCGCTGGCTTCCCAGGCCTCCGGAGGCCTCAGCAGGCCCCGTGGGGGCCTCCCCCAGGCACCATCGCTGGCTTCCCAGGCCTCCGGAGGCCTCAGCAGGCCCCGTGGGGGCCTCCCCCAGGCACCATCGCTGGCTTCCTAGGCCTCCGGAGGCCTCAGCAGGCCCCGTGGGGAGTCCCCCACCACCACCATCGCTGGCTTCTGAGGACCTCCAGGAGGCTTTTGACCGGTAAGGTGCTGCTTTTTACTTTTTAAAAAATGTTCTGGGTGGGTTTTGGAGGGTAGATTTGGGCTGGGGGTATGTTTCTATGTTGCTTTGTGTTTTGGTGATTTTTCTGCAGTCCCAGCATGGGACTTGCTCTGTTTATTTATTTTTACTTTATTTTTTGGTATTTAAAAATTAGTTGCTGCTTTTTACTTTTTAAAAAATGTTCTGGGTGGGTTTTGGAGGGTAGATTTGGGCTGGGGGTATGTTTCTATGTTGATTTGTGTTTTGGTGATTTTTTTGCAGTCCCAGCATGAGACTTGCTCTGTTTATTTATTTTTACTTCATTTTTTGGTATTTAAAAATTAGTTGCTTCTTTTTACTTTTTAAAAAATGTTCTGGGTGGGTTTTGGAGGGTAGATTTGGGCTGGGGGGCATGTTTCTATGTTGCTTTGTTTTTTGGTGATTTTTTTTGGCAGTCCCAGTGTGGGACTTGCTCTGTTTATATATTTTTATTTTATTTTAATTTTCAGTATTTAAAAATTAAGTGCGTCTTAACGTCTGGTGCGTCTTATGGAGCAAAAAATATGGTATATCAGAAAGATTTGGATATCCCGGACAACCCAGACAATGTAGTTGCTGACCTTGAGCCAGACATCCTGGAGAGCGAAGTCAAGTGGGCCTTAGAAAGCCTGGCTAACAACAAGGCCAGTGGAGGTGATGGCATTCCAGTTGAACTATTTAAAATCTTAAAAGATGATGTGTTAAGGTGCTACATTCAATATTCCAGCAAGTTTGGAAAACTCAACAGTGGCCAGAGGATTGGAAAAGATCAGTCTACATCCCAATCCCAAAGAAAGGCAGTGCCAAAGAATGCTCCAACTACCATACAATTGCACTCATTTCACACGCTAGCAAGGTTATGCTCAAAATCCTCCAAGGTAGGCTTCAGCAGTATGTGGACCGAGAACTCCCAGAAGTACAAGCTGGATTCCAAAGAGGCAGAGGAACTCGAGACCAGAGGAACTCGAGACCAAATTGCTAACTTGCGCTGGATTATGGAGAAAGCCAGAGAGTTCCAGAAAAATATCTACTTCTGCTTCATTGACTATGCGAAAGCCTTTGACTGTGTGGACCACAGCAAACTATGGCAAGTTCTTAAAGAAATGGGAGTGCCTGTCCACTTTATCTGTCTCCTGAGAAACCTATATGTGGGACAGGAAGCAACAGTCAGAACTGGTCATGGAACAACTGAGTGGTTCAAAATTGGGAAAGGAGTATGGCAAGGCTGTATACTGTCCCCCAGCTTATTTAACTTTTATGCAGAATACATCATGCGGAAGGCTGGACTGGAAGAAACCCAAGCTGGAATTAAGATTGCCGGAAGAAATATCAACAACCTCCGATATGCAGATGATACCACTCTGATGGCAGAAAGTGAGGAGGAATTAAAGAACCTTGTAATGAGAGTGAAAGAGGAGAGTGCAAAAAACGGTCTGAAACTCAACATCAAAAAAACTAAGATCATGGCCACTGGTCCCATCACCTCCTGGGAAATAGAAGGGGAAGATATGGAGGCAGTGTCAAATTTTATCTTCCTAGGCTCCATGATCACTGCAGATGGAGACAGCAGCCCTGAAATTAAAAGACGCCTTCTTCTTGGGAGGAAAGCGATGACAAATCTTGACAGCATCTTGAAAAGCAGAGACATCACCTTGCCAACAAAAGTCCGAATAGTCAAAGCTATGGTTTTTCCTGTCGTGATGTATGGAAGTGAGAGCTGGACCATAAAGAAAGCAGACCACCAAAGAATTGATGCCTTTGAATTGTGGTGCTGGAGGAGGCTCTTGAGAATCCCCTGGACTGCAAGGAGAACAAACGTATCAGTTCTAAAGGAAATCAACCCTGAGTGCTCACTGGAAGGACAGATCCTGAAGCTGAGGCTCCAGTACTTTGGCCATCTCATGAGAAGAAAAGAGTCCTTGGAAAAAACCCTGATGTTAGGAAGGTGTGACGGCAAGAGGAGAAGGGGACGACCGAGGATGAGATGGCTGGACAGTGTCTGCGAAGCAACCAACATGAACCTGACACAACTCCGGGAGGCAGTAGAAGACAGGAGGGCCTGGCGTGCTCTGGTCCATGGGGTCACGAAGAGTCGGACACGACTAAACGACTAAACACACACACACATCTTCTTCTGGTTGCTGCACAATGCTGCACAATAGTGCACAATAGTGCACAATAGTGGAGGGCTGAGTTTCACTTAACTGGGGCTTATTTTTGGAGTAGGGCTTACATTACGAGCATCCTGAAAAATCATACTAGGGCTTATTTCAAGTTAGGTCTTATTTTCGGGGAAACAGGGTAGTAGTTAGTTGCCATTATGGTCATATTTTAAAACAACCCTTTGTTTTTTCTGTTTCTCAGAAGCCACAGACTTGTGGTACAAAGCAAATTCTTCTATGTCTACCTTGGTGTCCACAATAGAGCATAAAGCACAGCATGAGCACGTATTGAACCATGCGGTATTCTTCCTCCACCATTTAGTGAGGCCACATTCTCTTAAGAGTAAAAGGAAATAAAATGTTACTCTAGAAAACGAGTGAAACTACCCTTGTTTAAGAGATTGTTGGTTAATGCTAACCTTGTTACTGGGAGTGTAAATTAATTATTAAAGCTCATTGACTAAAATCCTGTTGCTTGGTGTAGTAAGCAACTAGTAGTGCAGGCCCATTGAATCAATGGGGATTTGGTGAGTCAGCTCCATTCATGCTATTGTCTTACTCTAGTTGCGAATTACTACTGAATTTCGTATTAGCAAAATCAGACACACTGGAAGAATCATTTGTGCTACGCAATTTGCCTGGCTTTGCCACAAAGATTGAAACTTACTATCCTTCCCCCTGTGCAACTTGAGTTGCATATATTTTTCCATGTAACATTTGGGCATGTCGTGAGAATGGCTGATGGTCAGATTCCAAAAGTTCTGCATGGAGAATTAGTGCAGGAAAATCACCCCAGAGGGAGACCACACCTGCGATACAAGGTTATCTGCAAGCAGGATCTGAAGGCCTTAGGAATGGACCTCAACAGATGGGAAACCTTGACCTCTGAGCATTCAGCCTGGAGGCAGGCGGTGCAGCACGGCCTCTCCCAATTTGAAGAGACCCTTGTCCAGCAGGCCAAGGCAAAGAGGCAGTCCCGAAACCAGCAAAATCAAGGAGCTGGACAGGGGACAGATTGGATTTGTCTTCAGTGTGGAAGAGATTGTCACTCTCGTATTAGCCTTCTCAGTCACACTAGACACTGTTCCAAGTCCTTCATACTGAGCACATTACCATAGTCTCTTGAGACTGAAGGATGCCTACACTGTAGACAGCAGCGGCCACATCATCTTCATGCTGGCTGGGGGATCCTGGGGGATGTTGTCTAGAAAGTAACCGTTCCAAGTTCTGATCCAGCCACCTTTTCCTTGCAGCAGCATTTGGATGTCTGTCCTGCTTGTGCCATGTCAACCAAAGCATTTGCTTCATTCCAGGGCTGGCAGGCAGACTTGCATTCCCCAGCCTGAATCCCAACCAAGTCAGGGACAACCAATCTAGAAATAGACATTTTTGCTTGCAGAGAAATATGTGAAACTCAAAATAACCTTTTGAAGCACGACGTAGAGACAGCATTTGATTGTGGAGCCATCACCCTCCTGAGGCTATGGATCCATCCCGCTGCTTCCTTCCCAGCTCTGGTCTACCCTTACCCACCACGGCTCACAGCAACAACTCAGATTCCAGACCATTCCTCGTGTAGGGTTTACCCTGGGAAAGAATCTTTTCTCCAAAAACCCAGGACTCTGAGAACACGCCCTGCTTGCCTTTGCCAGCTGTGAGCTGAGAAACCAGCCAATGCACGTGAAACGTGCAGCGAGTGGGAAAGGGCAAGGCAGACCTGAGCCTGCTGGGCTGGCTGGGGACAGAGCCAGAGCAATGTGGGTCAGATAAGCAATCCTGAGGCTGTTGTGCTTCGCATAATCTCTGGTATGCAGACATCCATCATAAAGGGAAGGCCCCCGTCCACAGATCTCACAAATAGCTTCTCCCTGTCACTGCATTTTGCAGAAGGGGGATGGTGTCGTTCACATGGCAACTACAGCTCTTACCTGACAGCTCTACTAGGCTGATATCACTTAACAAGTCAACATCCTTATAATGCCTAAAAGACGGGGCTCTCTTGTCATACCTGTGAGGTGACACGAGCCAGGGAACTGAAAATGGTTGACTGCAAAATCAGGTCAGTCCCCAGCAACCAGAAGATCCTGGGAAATAAAGACAATCACCAACCACATTGATTACATTCACATCTATGGGTGTCTTAAAGTGATGCCTCCACCGTTTGGTCAGCCATAGTCTTCTTTTTCCTCTGCGCTCTTCCATTTGCATGAAGACAAAACAGGTGTACAAATGGCACACGTGAGCTACCCTTTAAGTGAAGGGGAAGGTGCAGGGAAAAAGAGAGAACGGTAACAGGTTGAGTGGGGGAATCATTGTCAACCTTAATTCCTGACAAACAAACAAAATGGCCATCATGTAGCCACTGCTCCAGAGAAGTGATTCTGTATCCAAGAGTCTGCAGCCATATGAGAAATGAGATAAACTGTTATGTAACCGTTCCATTCTAATTCCATCACCAGAGTTGGACAAAACCTTGAACATGGTGGAATCACCTATGGGGGCTGTAACGCCCAAACTTGGAAGTGAAGAGTCACAACTAGCACAGTTGGAAGGAAGGAAGATGATGACGTTATATGCCAAAATATAGGCAAAATTAAGCCCAAAATAATCCAACACATGAGAACAAAGCTATTTTCTTAACAAGTAGCATTTCAAATCCTTTTAAAAATTATTTTCCAAGAATAATTTTTAGGCATTATAAGGATGTTGACTTGTTAAGTTTTATGCTTTTGTTATCCTAAGGTTTATTTTTCTTGAAGCAATAAAAAGTAACGAAGGAACAAACAAGAAATGTAACAAACTGTTTTAAAACATTTAAGGGGTAACAGTGGTGCATAAAGAGGAAAGAGTGAACAGTATAATGGGTAGCAGAAACAAGATCTGCCCCCTCCCCCAAAAAAGTTCAGAAAAGTGCCTCTGAGCATGAGCAATCTATGTTCATCCTTAACACCGTCCCTCCACTTATGGAATTTAGAAAAGGGCCTTCCAAGCCACAAACATAACATCCAGGTGGGGTTGCTCACCAACACCTCTCATTTTGGAAAGAAAAACACTATTCACTAGTGTGCAATAAGAGATCACATTACCCAGTTCACTAATTTACTTTAAAAAAAGACAACAGGATTCAGGCAGTTTACTTCTTTGGGCCAGCTTTTTCAGCACTCTCACCACGGAGTATGGCATTTCATCAGCTACATACTTATTTAATTTTCTTGGTTTCCACCAAAGAATCTTAGACCTTGAAGTTTGGTAAGAATACAGAATATTGTCTGAGATCCCTGCCCCCCTCTCTCACAGAATGATGATTACAAGGATTTTTGGAGTAGAAGAAACAGCTGTTAAAGCAGTTCAGATCTGTAAATTTGCACTCTGTTTCAAAAAGAGAGAGAGAGAGAGAGAGCCTTCTCTCTGAAAGGAACCTGAATTGCTCAGAAGCACTTTTGGTTTGTTTTTTCTCTAGATGGCAGCATTTACTACCTGTTGGCTTAAAAATACTTATTAGAGCTCTAACACAGCATGCCTCTTGGTCAAGCTGGAATACACCTGCGCTGGGGCTGCTGGGCAAAGACAGATATGGAAAACATGAAGAAGTGGATCACTCCTCAGGACAGGATCACAGTTCAGGGAGTTCTGTGATGGACCCATAGGAAATGGTTCACTGATCCTAATGAGCTCGACAGAGAGTGCAGAATTTGGAAGCGTCCATGAGGTTGTGAAAGCCTCAGGGCCTGTCTAGGCAATTGCCATGCTTGTGGTGAGCCTGCTTTGTTCATTCAGGGCTCAATAGATGCTTGTGGTCATATCAGTGATTCTTCTGGATTACTGATCATAACTTTGCAAACCTTTCATTGCTTTAAAGGAGTGGGATTTACCCGCAAAAGTTTGCATATGGTATGATTTTTTTAAAAAATATTATTAGTGGCGTCTAATGGTTTTTTGTTCTTGTTGCTGCTGCTGTTTTCAGAGGGTGGGAGATGGCTCCCAGTATTCCACTTGCTCTCCTTATGTAAAGTTTATGTACCTCCAGAGCCAGAACTAGGAGCAATTGAGGCTTTGCCCCAAGGCACCAAAATTTAGAGGGTGCCATGATTTAGAGGTGAATCTCCTGATGAATATTAGAAAAATAAACTGCAACACCCCCTGGCCCTATGAACTTTCTTTTTCTTAACCATATGTTTTATCTTCCTTTTGTAAGGGTGTCCTACTTCTCCTTTTGAGGGGGGCTCACACCCAGGCTTCAGGGCAGAATAGGTAAAACTCATGCTCCAGGTGCCAAATTGCTACTTGTGGCTCTGCTGATATCCACACCCAGAAAATGATCCAAACATAGGAAGGGAGAAGGAAGGGATTCTCTGTCCTCTAGTACCCCACCCATTTTGGAGATAGGCAGGCAGGGTCATGCCATAATTAAAAAACAAACCCATACATAAAGGTTCTGGAGAAAAGAGGCAAGGGGAACATCTCTCTGAATACCAACATCTTTTGTGGTTCATTTCTCTGAGCTTGGAAACAACTGAAATGTATCAAGGAGCTACACTCCATCCCAGGATGATCAGGGAAAGAAAGACACTTCCTTTCCAGAAGAGGCACTGCGCTGTTAGCTGTACTAAACCAAGCCTTGCATCATCACAATAGTAGGGCAATCGGGAGGGGGAGTGAGGAGGGCAAATCAGGTGCATTTTTTAAAAACATATGACCCATCCGGAGAATCCCAATAAACGCAGTTCAAAAGCATCATATTTGTTTGCACAAAACTAAGCACAGTTTTTCTGAGTCCTAGCAAGAGTTTTCAGCATCATCCCATTACCACAAACACACAGAAATGTTGCTTTATAGTTTTCATTTATTGTTGTTTGAGCACAGCCCAAATATCTGTCATTAGACAATAACCTGCCTATTCAGGCAGGCGTTTAAGCCATAAGTGTCTCAGGGACACCTGTTTATTAACTTACAGATTTTTAAATGTTTTAACACTGTTTTTAATCTTGTTTTTTTATTTTAATGTGTGTTTAATTTTTTTAATACACTATATCGTATTTCTAAAACTGTTAGTTTTTTAAAAAATATCATTTTAGTGATTATGAGCCACATTAGTGTTTCCTCTATGGGGGGAAAAGTGGTATAGGAAGGAAGGAAAATACATCCACAGCCTCCCTTCCTTTGATACCGCCCTCTTGCTGATCTTCAGCTCTCTTTTTTGGATTGGAAGGGAGAAAGGATTTGGATTGACCTTTACACTGTGTGATCATTTGGGGTGGGGTGGAATCGAATTCACTCTTGCCAATTCTGGAGTAAACTGAGAGGTATTTTCCAATGTAGTTGCACACTCACTCTCTTGGCCCCCAAAGTGTTCCTACATAGTGGTAGAGCCGAAATACAAAATATCTGGAGGAGTAAACTTTGAGAACCAGTTAGGTAGAATACACCATTACACAGTCACAAGTCCTCTGGAATAGGGGGAATTGCATAGTTGATAATAGTGAAATGAATCTTCTTATGTGGAATAAGAAGGGTATAATTATTCACTGTAGAACTCAGGTTTGATATATATCTGATTGATTGCTCACTCTTCAAAGTGGGTAGACGAGTTAAGCAGAATCGCTACACTTTTGCCCAGTAAACACATGTAGAAGAAGACTGTAAGAGGATTGCAATGTCAACTTTTACATCTACAGTACTTATAAATACATCCCACTGAGGTATTCCTATACAAGCTGGTGTAGGACCACAAACTACATTTGTGGATGTAGTAGGAACTGATGGGATTAAGCAAGAACAAAAGCAAATTGTTAATTCTAATAGCCGGAAAGAAACAAGTTGGTCAGGAAAATATAGGCTGTGCTTTAACCTTTTTGAGATTATAGTGGGATCCCCTTATCCACGGGATCGATATCTGCTGATTTACTTATCCACAGCCTGAAAATGTTAAAAATATTAAAAGAAATGCTGTAAAAGTTTGTGGACATGTCTCATCTTGTGGAGACAACCTGAAGTAGGAAATCTGGCAAGTTCCATCTCTGCTCTGACAGCAGCCAGATAAGGTCCTTAATCTCAGAATATAAGCCATTGTTCTACGGCAGTGTATCGTTAAAATATGTATAGATGGAAAAGAGTGAAAACACATGAAGCAGGCACTATTACCTTGCAAACTCATTAATAACAGGTAGTGGCCAAAATTCTGTTCCACGGTTATGCAAAAGTTCCAACAATATCTGAAGGGGTATGATCATGTTTATATTGCCTGACCCACTGGCACCTCATAACATGTCTTTAGTGATTCCTTAGTGGGTGAAGGCAGCTTCTGGAACAGATTTATTCAAAGTCATCTGCTGTAGAGTCACCATGTGCAAAACTTCGCTCAAGAGAGGCAGCAGCCACCAAAATGGAACCAACAGTGGGATGACCATAAATTCATCATTGTTCATCTTTATAATAAGCCTGGTGGAAGCAGAGGTCAGTCAGGTCATCGCTGCCCGCTATGAGAATCTATCTACCTTAGGAATGAACAACTTGTGGTTCTCCAGGTATTGTTGGAGTGCAGTTCCCATAATCCACCAGCTGTAGTTATGCTGGCTAGAGCCAAACTGAGTTCAGTCAACCACCATCTGAAAGACCAGGAGTTGCCCACACTGGATCTGCCTTGAACATCACTCTGCTTGGTCAAGGGTATGATGTGCTCCATATGTGTACCATGCACATTCCTTGAATTTATTTTATCCACATGCATATCATCTTGGTCCAACCGCAATCTTGCTCCTTTGTTACACTGCCTGTGCCCTTTCCTAGCTCCACTTATTCATCCTCCTCACTCCATTTTAATAAGCCTGTTTACTTCTTTAGGCTCCCTCTGTTTCCCTATTCTTCTGCAATGTTAAGACTTACAAAAAGGACAGTGTAAAACCTTAGCAATCAGTGGCTTCTTAAATCACTGACAGAAGAGAAAAAAGGCACCAGCATTAGGCATAGGAAACAAAGCACTACATGGTAGCTTAACACTACTACAGGGTGAAACAAATCTATAGCATTTGTAAATAACTTAAAAGTTCATCGTCAGTTAAGATCTATAAAACTTAGGCAGTAACAGAGTCTGAATTCTGATATTACTCAGAGATATCATTAGGCAGTCAAGTGGAAGATACAAACACATTCAAAGGATTCTTTTATGTGGATTCTTTTATATAACTATCCCACTGTGTGAAGCACTTATGACTTCTAACAGTCTAGTGTCGGGATCTGCAAGACGAGGGGAATATTTTCCCCACAGTCTAGCTATTTACAGCAACATTATTTCCCAGAGTTATGTAGTTATTAATTCATAGTCACACACAAGTTGATGTACATAGGTAGGCGGCCAATTTTAAGGATAGTTACACTTTCACAGGGTTGAACTAGATAGTACATATGAAGAACCATGCTCCTTTAAGTGGTTGAAGTGCCTGTTTGGTGTGGCACACACATTTCCTTACCTCTATATATTACATTTACCTGTACTTTGTTTTGTGATTGGTTACTGAAAGGCAAACATGAGCTTATTTTGCAAGTCTAATTGCTAAGGTACACATCTCTGAAAAAATCTCATAACTGGAAGGAAAATATGTAAGTCCCAGGGAATACACACTCCCCATAAAATCTACTATGACCTCCATTCACATGTTCTAGTAAAATTCAAAAAACCAGCACTGAGAATTTCAATTCTGAATAGTTCATTAGACAGCTAACAATACCTGTAGCAAACAAGTTCTTAATGATTTAGGATGAAGGAATTGTGTAGAGAGTTCTTACATACACAGAGTAGCTGAATCAGCATAGAGTGTTTGAAATCAGGGCTATACAGTATATGTAAAGTAGAGTGTGGTTTGGGCAGCTAAATTAATTAGAAAGTCTTTGAGATGACAAAGAAGTAAAGGAGAAAATCCCACAGAGAAACTTTTCTAATCACTGTCATAACTAGGGATGTGTACAGCAGAAATTTTAATTTCATGTTCAGTTCTCTTACATTTTTGTTTCTTCACTGCACCACCTTTTTCTTTTCTCATGAAAGGGGGTGGGTGTCTCTTTCAGGTCTTTTTGCTTCATTTCCCCCAACCCTACAGTGCTAGCTCAGCAAGGTGATGTGCATGATGGCATGAAAGAGGGGAAAAAGGAGGCTGGCTTCTCTACAAAGTAAGGAAGCATGCTGTGGCAGCAAGAAGGAGGGGGAAAAACAGAGTATTGGGTCTGGCTGGGCAAGTAAGGGAAGCCCACAGCAGCACAAATGGTTAGGCAGAGGAGGGGAGAGAGCATGGCTATTTGAACAGTGTGAAGTAATTTTATGTACATGGGGTAAATTAAGGTGATGAATGATGGAGAGAGGGATAATGATCCCCCCACCCCCACCCAGGAATTTAGTTGAATCTCTTTGTTTACAGAGCATAAAGTACAAAAGAAACCAGCTACAGCACAGGGAAACATGGAAAGAATGTAGCTAAAAAGCCAGCTTCCAATTCAGCACCCTTTGTTTGTTAAATAAAAAACCACACTACAACTAGCTTAAGGTAGAAAGAATTAAAAAAGAATATCTTCTATTTGCATTTAATTCTTCAGTTACAATCAGAAGAGTAAGGAAGAATAAAAGAAAAGAATTCCAGCCTCAACCAATCGCTCAGTTCCTCATTGCAGCTACAGGGTGCAAGGTCAGGAGTTGAGATATATCATGTCAGGGAATAAGAAGAGTAAGCAAAAACAGTCAGGTGGAAGCAGAAATAAGCAGGAAAAGGGGAGGGGCAAGTCTCAAGCCGAAAAAAAAGAAACTCTGCTAATTGATTCGTGGGGAAGACAGTTATGTTAGTCTGTGAAAGCTTCCTCCTCTCACAAAACCAGTGCTAGGTTGCATGAAATATTGTTAATTATTCCAGCAAATGACAGATGATCCACCATGTCCCTCACATTTGTCTAATGGATCTTTAGTAATTCTGAAGTTTTCTCCCAGAAAGTGATAGAAGATGAGAAAAACAAATCTGGTTGCCTCTTTTGTGGTTTTCATTCATCCTGTACCAAATGTTCCATGCCTAAACACTGCAATGTCTTGTGTATATTAATAGCAGTGGTATAGTGAAGCCAGGGCTTGCAGGGTTGAACCACAGGAGTTTTCTGAGTAGCAGGGACTATGATATCATGCACACACCTACAACACTCAGACTTCCCTGTTTTCTTTGGACCTGGCTGCAATCATCACAGCAAGACAGTGAGAAACTGATCTTTCCAGGAATAGTATATTGTGGCAAGTATTCCTGCTATAATGCAAAATATATGAACATCTCAAATGTATGTCTATTTCTTGCAAGAAAAAGCACACACGTGCACACGCACGCACACACAAACACACACACAAAAACACACAGAAATTTTATTTTATTTTAAGTCAAAGTAAGACGGCATGCTCCAGAACCAGTTTTATTCTTTATTTTCACAAACTCTTCTGGTGCATAAGTTCCACACATTAAAAACAACCCAAGCATCTACACACAGAGACACTTAGGCCAGAAATTAAAATGCAGCAACAGGGGGAGGAGTGTGGATGCTAGAACACTAACTCTTAATTAATAAAGTAAATATAAAACAGCATTGCTTTTAACACCCTTAGCACTTAAACCCTGGTCTTAGGTGTCTCCAATCCTGGTCAGTTTCACTCCCCTGCTGGGCAACTCAGATGAAGCTGACCAGGACACTGGAGTTGGAAATCAACAGTTAACCCAGATGGAAGAAATGTTCAAAGTACATGTGGTTTGGAAGTAGTGAGAGACAAAAGAGAGGAGATGAAATCTAACCCATTTTCACTGCTTACAGTTGAAAATTATTGGGGCGACTGAGGGTCATCATGACAAGTGAAGAATTAGAAGCTCTGAGAATACAGGTTTCTAGTTATTGGGGCTGGATTTTCCATTTTAAATCTGCTGAAGGAGCTACAGCCTGGCTCCAATCTAGCGGGGAAGGGATGAGGATCTGTGTTTTTTAAATGAGTATTATCATCATTCTGAAGCGGAGTGAAACAGGGCTGTGTCCTCGCGCCGACTCTGTTTGGGATCTTTTTGGCTGTCATGCTGAAGCACGCCTTTGGAACTGCAACAGAAGGTGTCTATCTCCGGACTAGATCAGACGGAAACCTCTTTGATCTCTCTAGATCAGTGGTCTGGGAACAGGGGTAAATTACCCCAAATGGGGTAAAAATGAAAATCCTGGGGGTAATGGGCAGAGCCTACCGTGTAGGATTTTGAGCATAACCTTGCTAGCGTTTGAAATGAGTGCAATTGTACCGTAGTTGGAACATTCTTTGGCACATCCCTTCTT
Organism: Pogona vitticeps; assembly: GCF_051106095.1. Lineage (NCBI taxonomy): Eukaryota > Metazoa > Chordata > Lepidosauria > Squamata > Agamidae > Pogona > Pogona vitticeps. The sequence goes on from NC_135784.1 coordinate 129,960,936, forward strand.
TGGGATTGGGATGTAGACTGATCTTTTCCAATCCTCTGGCCACTGCTGAGTTTTCCATTAACAATGATAAAAAATAGTGCACTGGTCTTTGATATTGGGCTGTGGCACCAGGGTGGATGACATGACCTTTAGCCTGGTTTGTTCCTTTTTGCACACCACACAGAATGATTAAAGTGGTAGGAAACGCCCACACCCAACTCTGTGTTGGCTGTCTCTAGCAAGCATGTCATTGCTAGCACCACTCTGGAAGCCATTAATGATGATTAAATCCTCTACAAGCTAGCAAAAATGTAATGCAACTTGCTAGGCACGTTGGACACCTTACTACTCCCTATACCACCCCATGGCCGGAGTCCAATGTGTTCCAGCAAAAATAGTGCACATCTTTATTAAATTTGGTGCATCCTGCTAGTTCGGTATATAGCCTGGCAGCCATTGATACTTATGATATATGCTGCTAGTTCAGTACACAGCCTGTAGATTCAATATTTTGAATTCAAATAATGTATGATTTCCTTCCTTTCAAATCAGGGGGGTAATGTCAGTGTATATAAACTTTTTGGGGGGTAAAAGGTAGAAAAGTTCCCTGACCCTTGCTCTAGATTGAGAGCGAAGACCAACGTCCAGCTGAAATGCATGCGGGATTTCCTCTTCACCGATGACGCAGCCATTGTTGCTCACTCTGCTGAAGAGCTCCAACAATTTAGGAATAATTTCAGTAAGGTCTGCCAAGATTTAGAACTAACAATCACCCTTAAAAGTCATGGGCCAGGGCATGGACTCATCTCCCTCTATTACCACCTCTAAACAACAATTGGAGGCTGTTCATTATTTCGCGTACCTTGGCTCAACGATCTCTGACACAGATGTCCAGCTGGATAAACACATTTCTCAAAGCAGCTACCATGTTCTCTAGACTCACAAAGAGAGCATGGCTTAATAAGAAGTTGACGGCATATACCAAGCTCCAGGTCTATAGAGCCTATGTCCTAAGTCCTGTACTGCAGTGAGTCCTGGACCCTTTGTGCACGGCAGGAGACTTACTAATTCAGTTTGTCAACTCACTGGTAACTGTACTTATAAATAATAGCCATTTTTGTTTTGCTGGCTGGATAACTCAGTGGTTTAGATATCTGGCTAGGAGTTTGATTCCCCACTGTGCTTCCTGGAGGTGAAGAGCCAGCCTATGTCACCTTGGGCAAATGGCACTATCCCAAGGCACCCCCAGAAGAAGAAACTGGTAAACCACTTCTGAGTACTGTCTACCTAGAAAACCCTAGAAAGGGTCACTATAAGACAAAGTCAACTTGATGGCATGCAGTTATTATTTTGATTTTTACATATCCATTTATTTATGATCCCTCTGTGACTTCCTCTGACTTCCAAGAAGATTTATTCATTTTTTTAAGTGAAGCAAAGTGTGTGATCAAACCCCTTAGTTTTATCATAGGTTTCATTCATTGCCACTCCTCCCCCATCAGACCCATTCCTCAGTTCACATACTTGCAGAAGTACTTTAGATTCTGCAACTTATACCCCAAGGATCAAAGTTATTCAAAAGAATGACATTTGTTTTGTTTTTTCCCCCTCCCCTCCCCTCCTCCTGTTCTTCTTCCCTCCTAACAAACAATTCAGGGTGATTTTTGTTGCTTCAATTGCATAATTGACAGATCTGTGGGGTAACATTTTAAAATTTAATTACATTTGATTTGTGGGTACAGTAGCTGGAAGCTTTCATACAGAGCCTGAACCCAAACAACTTGCTTAACTGGACAAAGCATGCTTCCCCACTTCTCACAATTTTGCAGTTTTATCAGCAGCAACAACAGTACCCTGGGTTCATGGTACAAGGGCTAGAAAAGGGTAAATTTGGCATGCACAGTTGTTTCTGGAAGACACACCTCTGAAGTTTTCCTTATGGGCTTTTTATCCCTGATCTACTTCTTTCTCCAATTTGTTCAAGTTGCTCTTATCCCAAACACAAGGCTTTCCAGCCATACACTATTTACTGTAATTTTAGCTCAGACACAACCAAAGACTCCCACCCTGTCTGCAAGCCAATGCAAAGGGAAAGAATAAAATAAAACAAGACTAAACTATTTTGGTCTGCTTTTCCTTCTCATAAGAATTGGGTGTTTTCCCAAGTGGCTAACTCTCTGGGGCCATGAGGAGGGTGAACCTGTCTTCATCCCTCTCCCCCCCCTTCCTTATATACACACACACAGAGAGACATACACACAAAGAATCGAGCTTGATAGATCTATTCTATCAAGTGGACAAATTTCCCTATGATAAACCACCTAGGTACTGTTCAAAATGTGTGTGTGTGTGTGTGTGTGTGTGTCTGTGTGTGTGTCTGTGTGTGTGTGTCTGTGTGTGTGTGTCTGTGTCTATATATGCATGTCTATGTATGTGTTTATGTGTCTGTGTACACATGTGTATGACCGTTCTTCATGAATTGACAGTATAGCCTACTGGAAAGAGCCAACTGGAGTATAATCTGATATTGGTACATTATATGGGGAGTTAACTAATGATTGCCATTTTAGAAAGGAGAAAGTTGATTAATGTAAAGAGACAAGAAGCTGCTCTCCTGGTACTGTATCTGTGAAGCATCCTGCATAAAGGAGGCTTCTTTATTCCTGAATACAGATGGGCACGAAGCTATCAAAGGGAGCACTGCAGGCTTCCTTATCTGAGTGGGCAGCTGCCAGAAGAGGCAGAGGAAGGAAGCGCATGCTGCGATGGCTGTGTGGGCAGTTGCCCTGAGGCGGCGGCAAGGGAAGCATGCCTCTCCCGGGGAATGGGTGAGAGCACAGAGGAGGTGGGAGAGGAGAATTAAAATTACAGGGTGGTCAGGAACCGTGACAGACCCTGCGCTCCTCTGTGACAAACAGGGGAGAACTCAAAGAAAATGGGAAGAAAATGGTCGCCTGTCTAGAAGAGCCCATGGTTGCATGGTTGTCAGAATGACATGTTCAAACCAAGGAAAATGTTAAAAGTTGAGAAATGAGCAGCAAGGCTAGTAAGAAGCCAAGTGACTGCTCCCCATTCTGAAAATATATAGGGGAAGAAGTTAAGGAAGAAATCTAATGTACGGGCCCTTAATTCAGAAGGTTTGCCTGGTTCTCTTTTCAGATATGTAACAGTAAATAATGTACACTTCTCCCTTCAACAATGCTGGGGGGTTCTGGACCCCAAAGTAGTTAAAAACCCATGTATTTTGCTCCCTTAAGCTCCCAAAAACATAACTATAAAGCATAAATAGTTGATTCTCTCTCTCTCTCTCTCTCTCTCTCTCTCTCTCTCTCTCTCTCTCTCTCACACACACACACACACACACACACACACACACACACACACACACACACACGAGAGGGAGAGAGAGAGAGAGAGAGAAAGCGCAGTTCTTTCTATTGGGGTTCTCTTCCATAATGTTGACTATTCTTTCCATTCAGTACAGCATATAGCAAGCCTTAAAGGTCCTCATGATCCCCGAACTAGATGTTGAATTAGAGATGCTGTGTCTGAGGGCAAGAAGACCCCTTTGACACCTTCAGTGTTAAACACCTAGAGTTCAGAGTGGTCAGAGGCACAGTTTATTGAATATTTATTTATTTATTGGAGTATTTATTTATTCGAATATTTATTTATTTATTTATTGGGGGGGAAAATCCATGTACAGTATAACCAAAACCCTGCTGTGCAGACCTCTGCAATTCAAGGGAGAAGTGTACTTAGTTCAGAGAGGACATAACATGCATATCTGCTTCAGATTTCCAAGGTCTGCAGTGGGCCTCAGGAGGATTCGTTTGATGGCCAAGTCAACTCTGAGGGCAATTTCTGTTGCTGTAGATGTACTGTTTCCAGGCTGCTGCACTGCTGCCTTGTAGAACCAGATACTGGTAAGTCATGGTGCCACTTCTCAAGGCTGCCTCATGCCAGTATTGGCCTTAAGATGAACTCTACAATTTTTTTTAAAGGGGGCCATGCAGGATTAGTGTAACTACTGCTCATTATTCCATATTTTCAAGTCTAATTCCTCCCAACACCTGCATGCTAGGAAACACCCACCAGCAACAATGAATCTTCGGCATTTGGCCATGTTTGTGTACTTCTCATTATTACCATGTAAAAAATTATCTTCCCTACCTTCTGATGGTGGAATTATAAACTTGATATACACCTATGAGCTTTGAAACCTGTTTCCCAAAGTAAGTGAACCTTGCTTTCTTAGACAGACATCTGGCAGACATGACCTGGAATATTGCACATGGGCATTGGCACTGAAGAAATAGGCAAGGTATGCCAATACACATTTTGTCTCAATTATAAAAGGGTGCAGAATTATCCTTTTAAGTTAATAAAGATACTCAACAGACAAAATCAGGAGATTCTGCTAGTTCACAAATATTTTCTTCCACACTCCTTTGCCACCGTAGTACAAGGTCAGTAGTGCTCACTGGTTACATTAGTTATCATATAGGGGGAGGAAGCAGAAGAGGAGTTATATCCTGCTTTTCCTCGAAGGAGACAAAGCAGGGTACAGGGTTGTCATCCTCCCTATAGAACCTTCACAACAATTGTGTCAAGTAGACCATGCAGAGAGAGAGAGAGAGAGAGAGAGAGAGAGAGAGAGAGAGAGAGAGAGAGACTGGCCCATGTCATGGGCCCAGCGGAGGAACAGATTTTCTCTTTTCTCAGAGAACACCCACACCCAAGATGATGTACTCAATTATCTTGTACCGAATACAATTGCAAAAGGATAAGGCATTTGACTTCCAGAAATGGAATAAACTTTTCCTAATGGATTTTGGCATTTTGTCAAGCTATCAAAGGGCTAGCTTTCAGCCTGAATATCTGCTGCACTGAAATGCCCATTTAAAATTTTTTTTTCAAAAATCTTATACATTTTTTAAAAACACAAGTAAAATCTTTGTAAAGCATTTCCCTTTTGTTGGAAGAAATAGAAACGATAAAGATAAAGCTGAGCCTACTGGTCACCCGTCTCCTGCTACCAGAGGAGATGGGGGCTGCGGATTGTTCGTCTTCACCCAGCAAAAGCAAATGCTGTTTTCCTATCAAGATTCTGAAGATTAAAAGCAAAGAAATCAGCTTTTGGAATACTCCACTGATGCTGCAAACACCCTTGCTAATAGATATGTCTCGCTTTGTTACCTCACTTTAATAAATCATGAAACAATGACAGCTGCCAAATAAGAGGTCTGGCCGCAAGCCGACAACCGACATGAAGCCCTTAAAATATACTATTTATGGTACTTGAGGTTTAAAGCTTCAATTTCTTGTGTAAACCTTCCCTTCACTCCGAACTATGCCATGTGTGTGTAGAAGCTGATTTATCTTGACTTTTAGAGGTGCTCCAGCCCCTTCTCAAGCAAAACTCACATTTGTATATGTTTTGAAAAAGCAATGAGGTGGCTAGCTTGTTTTTCCATGCCTACAATCCAGGGCTGTCACATGGGGAAAAACAGGTTTCCTAATATTGTATGTAAGGCAGGGTTTGCTTTCTTACTATGTACACCCTGCATAGCTGTCTTGGCCTTTTCTGACATTTTTGCTATTTATAGACCTGGCCATAGGAAGAAGAAATATCTGGTAAATGACTGCAACAAGAGACCATGTCTCTCCCGCCACAAGGTCCAAGGAGTGAGTTTGGAACAGCCCTGTTGCACAGTTGGCCCGGAGGCCGGAACAGAAGAATGAGGACCGTAGGCCTGAGTGTTTGAAAGAGAAAGGAAACACTTCAGCAGAAGAAACCTAGGTCTGCCTTTACTAAAAATATTCTCAGCACATTTATGTGGTGGTGGTGGTTTTCTTTGACTCCATTGTTAACTGGGTGGCCGCAGAAGTGTTAGACCACTTCCAGACACTGGTTCCTCCAGGCAAGGTCGTGACAAATCACAAAGGCAAAGGGCATTCACACAAGAAGACACGTGCCAAACTAGACCAAAAGTCTCTCTTTTCTAGCATTTTGTTACCACAGCAGCAAACCAGTTGTCACGGGAAGCCTAAAAGATGCAATGGCACCATCCTATTCATGTCCCCCAAGGAAATTATGTGCATTCATCGACAGCGGCTGACGCTATTCCATGTGAGAAAGACATCAAGCACATTTAGGGAACAATTCAAAATCGTTTAGGGAAATACTAGATGCAAGTTATTTCATACTTAGAGTCTCAGGAAATACGTTATGTCCTTCTGTTCCCTTTTAGGCCTTACATGGGACCTCAAACATATAAAGGCTCTGTGTAGGAATTATTTTGTGATAGTTGTTGTCATAGAACACTGAAACATAGAATCATAGAGCCAAGATGGAAGAGAACCCAAGGCTCATCAATTCCGACCCTCTGAAGAAACAAGCTGCCATCCAACCTCACTTTTAAAAACATCTGCAGTTCACCACCTAATCAGGTAGTCCATCCCTCTGTCAAGCAGTTCTTGCTGTTCTCCTGATGTTCACATCACATCACTTTTCTTGTCATTTGAATCCATTGCCTCAGGTCCTATCCTCTGGAGACAGTAAACAAGATAGATTGGTCTCACTATTCCCCCCCCCCTTTACCTTTTTATATCTATGTTGAGGCTCACATTCTTAATTCCCTCCTCCTTTTCTTAGGCAATTCCTCTTTTTTCCCCCCTTGGCCCTTGTTTATTTGTTTGTTTATAAGCCACCTTTCTTCTGACAAGGGGACCCAAGGCAGCTCACAATATTAACTTCATGCCGTTTAGAGAAATGGCTTCAGAGACCTGCATGCATAGAAACCAGCATTCGGGGCTTCCTTATGTACTTTACAGGATTTCCCCCCGCTGCACCATCCATGAATATATGTTCTGTAACACAAAAACAATAAATGTGTTCCTTTTTTCCTTTGTTCTTTTTGCCTCATTACTAATCCATAAAGTGATTACTCTGATCCAATAGCCAGGTTCTGCATGAGGTAACTCCCGTGCCAGTTGTAGGCATCCTTCAGTCTCAAGAGACTATGGTATCGTGCTCTGTATGGAGGTCTTGGAACAGTGTCTTGTGTGGCTGAGAAGGCCAATTCGAGAGTGACAATCCCTTCCACACTGGAGACAAATCCAATCTGTCCCCTGTCCAGCTCCCTGGTTTGGCTGGTTACGGGACTGCCTCTTTGCCTCGGTCTGCTGTACAAGTGTCTCTTCAAATTGGGAGAGGCCATGATGCACCGCCTGCCTCCAGGCTGAACGCTCAGACGTCAAGGTTTCCCATCTGTTGAGGTCCATTCCTAAGGCCTTCAGATCCCGCTTGCAGATGTCCTTGTAACGCAGCTGTGGTCTCCCTCGGGGGCGGCTTCCCTGCACTAATTCTCCATACAGGAGATCTTTTGGAATCCGACCATCAGCCATTCTCACGACGTGCCCAAGCCAACGTAGACGGCGCTGTTTCAATATTGTATACATGCTGAAAATTCCAGCTCGTTCTAGGACTACTCTATTTGGAACTTTGTCCTGCCAGGTGATACCAAAAATCCGTCGGAGACAACGCATATGGAAGGTGTTCAGCTTCCTCTCCTGCCGTGCACAAAGGGTCCAGGACTCACTGCAGTATAGGAGTGTGCTCAGGACACAGGCTCTATAGACCTGGATTTTGGTGTATGCCGTCAACTTCTTGTTAAGCCATACTCTCTTTGTGAGTCTAGAGAACATGGTAGCTGCTTTCCCAATGCGTTTATCCAGCTCGACATCTAGGGAGAGAGTGTCAGAGATTGTTGACCCAAGGTACACAAATTCATGAACAACCTCCAGTTCTTGCATGGAGATAGTAATAGAGGGAGGTGAGTCCACGCCCTGGCACATGACTTGTGTTTTCTTCAGGCTGATAGTTAGTCCAAAGTCTTGGCAGGCCTTGCTAAAATGATTTATGAGTTGTTGGAGGTCTTCAGCAGAGTGGGCAACAATGGCTGCATCATCAGCAAAGAGGAAGTCCCGCATACATTTCATTTGGACTTTGGTCTTCGCTCTCAATCTAGTGAGATTAAAAAGCTTTCCATCTGATCTAGTCCGGAGATAGACACCTTCTGTTGCAGTTCCAAAGGCCTGCTTCAGCATGACAGCAAAGAAGATCCCAAACAGGGTTGGCGCAAGGACACAGCCTTGTTTTACTCCGCTTCGGATGTCAAAGGGATCTGATGTTGAGCCATCAAAAACTACAGTGCCCTTCATTTCCTCATGAAAGGACCTGATGATATTAAGGAGTTGAGGTGGACATCCAATCTTGGGAAGTATTTTAAAAAGTCCGTCCCTGCTAACCAAGTCAAAGGCCTTTGTGAGATCTATGAAGGCCACAAAGAGTGGCTGTTGTTGTTCCCTGCATTTCTCCTGCAGCTGTCGGAGAGAGAATACCATGTCAGTGGTGGATCTGTTAGCTCGAAAACCACACTGTGATTCTGGATACACTCTGTCTGCAAGCACCTGAAGTCTCTTCAGCACAACACGGGCCAGCAGCTTCCCTACAACGCTGAGAAGAGAGATACCACGGTAGTTATTGCAGTCGCCCCTGTCGCCTTTGTTCTTATACAATGTGACGATGTTTGCGTCCTTCATGTCCTGTGGTACTCCACCTTCTCTCCAGCAAAGAGAAAAGAGTTCATACAGCTCAGTGGTGATGATCTCTTTACAACACTTCAAAACTTCAACGGGGATGTTGTCCTTTCCAGGTGCCTTGCCAGAGGCAAGGGAATCCAAGGCTGCTTTTATTTCTGCTAAAGTTGGTTCACTGTCCAGCTCTTCCAAGAGAGGCAGGCACTCAATGTTATTTAGTGCCTCTTCCGTTACTACATTCTCTTTAGAATATAGCTCAGAGTAGTGCTGTACCCAGCGTTCCATCTGCTGTGCTCGATCCTGGATGATCACGCCTGTAGTAGACTTCAAGGGAGCAGATTTCTTCTGTATTGGACCTAAAGCCTGCTTGATACCATCATACATTCCCTTGATGTTACCTGTGTCCGCTGCTATCTGTATCTGAGAGCAGAGCTGAAGCCAATAATCATTGGAACATCTCCTGGCAGTCTGTTGGACTTGGCTACGAGCAGCTCGAAGAGCCTGCAAGTTGTACTCACTAGGACAGGCTTTGTATGCTGCTAGAGCTCTCCTCTTATCCTCGATGGCTGGAATCAGCTCCTCTGAATGGGCTTCGAACCAGTCAGCCGTCTTTTTGGTCTTCTTGCCAAATGTGGACAAGGCAGTGTTATAAACAGCGTTCTTGAAGTGTTCCCATCGTTCAGGTGCATTCGCATCAGCCGGGCCTGGAAGGGTTTCCTGAAGCGCTTGGGCAAATTCCTCCACTTTTCTTTGATTGCGAATCTTGTTGATATCTATACGTGGTTTTCCTTCCTTTTTAGTGTGATACAATCTCTTTGTTTGCAGTTTTATTCTGCTACACACCAGGGAATGATCAGTGTCACAATCAGCACTCTGGTAACTGCGTGTGATCGTAATACTAGATAAGCTAGAACGTCTAGTGAGGATCAAATCAAGCTGATGCCAATGCTTCGATCTTGGATGTCTCCAGGAAACTTTGTGTTGAGGCTTTGTATTAAAGAATGTGTTGGTGACACAAAGACCATAATAACAGCAAAACTCCAGCAAACGTTGGCCATTTTCATTCATCTTCCCAATGCCAAAACGGCCTAGACAGGTGGGCCAAGAGTTGTGATCAGCACCAACTCTAGCATTAAAGTCTCCGAGAATGAACAGCGGCTCTCTCTCAGGGACGTTTTTGATAGTAGCTGCCAAATCGTCATAGAATTTGTCTTTGACTTCTGTTGTGGATGACAGTGTTGGTGCATATGCACTGATGAGGGTGACCAGTCCCGCTGATGAGTGGAGCTGCAGAGACAGGATTCTTTCACTCCCCACAGTAGGTGGAACAATGGATCTCAGCAGAGTATTTCTGACCGCAAAGCCAACACCATATTCCCTAGTCTCGTTCAATGGTTTTCCCTGCCAGAAGAATGAGAAGTTTTTTTCTTTGACAGATCCCATGTCTGGCAATCTCGTCTCTTGCAGGGCAACAATGTCCATCTGCAGTCTACTCAGTTCAATGTCGATAACAGCTGTCTTGCGCACGTCGTCTATTTCCTGCAGGTTGTCAGAAAAGCCAGGGGTCATTGTCCGAACATTCCAGGTTCCCAACTTTAGGGCAGATGTTTTCTTTTGATTGTTGCGTGGTGCATGGTTATTGATCTGTTTTTCGGCTCTCTGACCATCAGAAGTAGTCCCTGGCATCATGCTCTGTGCCAATCGAGCAAAACGTATAACCAGTAACTGCTAGTTCCTGTGTTATTTCGACACTGTATGCAAAGCTGGAGTGTCCTCTCCAGAGCACGAAGCCTGGGTAGAATAATATGGAGGATAGGCTGTTACCCAAGCAGAAAATCCCCCCTCTCCACGTCACTGAAATAGTCCAATGGAGAGGCAAGAGCCAATACAACTGGTTCCAGCGACGTCGCAGGAGTTGGCAGAACAACACGAACTGTCTACGGGACTCCGGCTCCGGATTTTGCCTCGAGGTTATCTCCTGAAGCCTTTTCCATGAGTGGATATAGCCACAAGGCAGTGGAGGTTTGAAATCAGAGTTTTCCTTCTCCTAGATGGGCTGCCTTACATGGCTGACGAGTCCCACCTACCCGTGCCAGTAAAGAGGAAATAATTAGGGATGTGTATTCAGAAATATTCAAAATTAATCAAAGAATGCTATATTGGGATAGTTCCAAATATATCCAAATTCAAATTTGTTAGTTCTGAATATCTGTAATAATATTTGTAGTGGAGGCAAAGAACTCAGTGTCTTTTGATTGGGGTTGCCATGGGTTTCTCAGGGGAGGGGAACTGGGATGAGATCAAAACCCATACATGATATCTGTTTGCACCAATCAAATCTAAAAACAGATAGATTACACCAGAAGGCATTTTTTCACATTGATTAAAGTGGGCATAGCTGTTTATAATACTCCTCAACATTTGCTGTTAGGATATGCCTGTACTGTGTCCTTCTCTGAACCTTACATTCAATTTACATTCACATTTACATCTCATTATATATTGCTTACTTAGTATAGTTAGGAATAAGATTTAGGATTAGTAGATGCATAGATTCCTACATTATAAATCAACAGGGAAATATATTAAGTTGATTGATTGATTGATTGATTGATTGATTGATTGATTGATTGATTGACTGACTGACTGACTGACTGACTGACTGACTGACTGACTGACTGACTGATTGACTGATTGATATTAAGTTTAGGCTCCTTAGGGATATGTGAGGCAGGGAAATAAGATTTTGTTATATCAAGACAGAAATAAAGTTCCTAGATTGTGTGTTTATGTGTGATTTTCATTGGAAGGGTATGTATTCTGCTATAGCAGTTCTTCTTTGTGTAGAACCTGCAGGCAGTATGAAATGTGTGTGTGCTAGAAGTAGGCACTTGGTGAAGGCTGCAGGAATGCTGCTTACACCCACTGCAACAGGTTCTACTGAAAGGAGAAGGAGAGGAAAAAGACAGCCTACAATCGCTTTTATGACACACACAAACCCCAAAACTAAATCTGTTGCCCAGCTGCTTTGTAGCTGCCATTTTACAAAAATTAATATATATTTTTAAAAAACCACATGACTTAAATACAGTTAACAACACATTGTCTGTTTTGGGATCTAATAAAGAACGTGTATTGCTTCCTGATGGTGTTCTAAGCCTTGTATATGCTCTAATAGGTGAATTTGTTGGTGGTATGGCAGTTTAATGACTATGGTTGTTGAGTCGTTAAGTCATGTCTGACTCTTTGTGACCCCATGGACCAGAGCACACCAGGCCCTCCTGTCTTCCATTGCCTCCCAGAGGTGGGTCAAATTCATGTTGGTAGCTTCGATGACACTGTCCAACCATCTCGTCCTCTGTCATCCCCTTCTCCTCTTCCCTTCACACTTTCCCAACATCAGGGTCTTTTCCAGGGAGTCGTCTCTTCTCATGAGATTGCCAAAATATTGGAGCCTCAGCTTCAGTATCTGTCCTTCCAGTGAGCACTCAGGGTTGATTTCCTTCAAAATGGATAGGTTTGTTCTCCTTGCAGCCCAAGGGACTCTCAAGAGTCTCCTCCAGCACCACAATTCAAAAGCATCAATTCTTTGGTGCTCAGCCTTCTTCATGGTCCAGCTTTCACTTCCATACATGGTTACTATAAAAACCATAGCTTAGACTATGTGGACCTTTGTCAGCAAGGTGATCTCTCTGCTTTTTAAGATGCTGTCTAGGTTTGTCATCGCTTTCCTCCCAAGAAGCAGGCATCTTTTAATTTTGTGGCTGTTGTCACCATCTGCAATGATCATGGAGCCCGAGCAGGTAAAATCTGTCACTGCCTCCATAACTTTCCCTTCGATTTGCCAGAAGGCGCAGGACCAGTAACCCTCATTAGTGCATATGCACCAACAATGTCATCCACTACAGAAGTGAAACACAAATTCTATGATGATCTGGCAGATACTATCAAAAAGTCCCTGAAAGAGAGGCACTGTTCATTCTCGGACCATTGTCGGCAAGGTGAGGTCTCTGCTTTTTAAGATGCTATCTAGGTTTGTCATCGCTTTCCTCCCAAGAAGCAGGAGTCTTTTAATTTCGTGGCTGCTGTCCCCGTGATCATGGAGCCCAAGAAAGTAAAATCTGTCACTGCCTCCATATCTTCCACTTCTATTTGCCATGAGGTGATGGGACCAGTGGCCATGGTATTAGTTTTTTTGATGTTGAGCTTCAGACCATTTTTGCGCTCTCCTCTTTCACCCTCTTTCAGACATACAAGCTGGATTCCGAAGAGGCAGAGGAACTAGAGACCAAATTGCAAAAGCCATACACAAACTGCTCCTTGTAAGTTATGTTTTAAACAGACCATCTCCACCAGAGATTGCACCTGATAAATGGATCTCATATTGTATTCATTGGATGTGCTTGTTCACAGAGCTTTGTCTTGTATGCAAGGTATCCTCTAATTTTCAGCCCTGCTGGTTTGGGCTCCACCTCTTCCATGTGCAACTCCACCCCCAAGCACATGTGGGGTTCTGTGGCAAGTGGAGCCAAAGAGGTTGAAAATGATAGCTGTGCAGAGGGAGGTGGAGTCGTGTGTGCATTAGAGGGAACCTTGCTTGTATGCTTTTCATGTGAATATTTTTTTAAAAAGCTGAAGAACTGCACTTTTTGTTTTGTTTTTTGAACAACTAAGGTACCAAGGATACAAGTAGGCCAAACACTCTAGCATAAAAGTGGTTATTTTCATTTCAGTTACTTTTCTGGGGCACAAATGGGGCATTTCTTTCCCTTAGCATTGGCCATGCTGGCTAACAAATTCTGAAAGGGAGCTGCAGGCTAACAACATTGGGAAGGCTGCATATTCCAGTTTAGTTTTTTCAACGTACTAAAGTACGTAGGGAGATTTTCCTGAAACTTCAAGACATTATCAATATTAAAGGCCTTCTGCTAGAATGTAAGCAACATTACCGATATGAACATTCCTTCCCTTTAGTTCTAAAATGCTTCACAGCTTACCTTCTTTCACTCCTTTTCTTCAAATAAATACTTTTTGCAAAGCTATAAAGTAAGCAAACATACTTTAACAGTGTAATCCTACACAAGTTGACTGAGGAGTACATTTCACTGAGTTGAGGAGCATGTTTAGTGTGGCCACTGCTCCATCACTGAAAAGGAGGGTATGGAGGCCAAGGATCACCGAAAAGAAGGTACACTATTCTTCACAAAATAATGCATTTTGCATTAAATCTGGAGTCTAATTTGAGCTAACAGATGCAGATATATCAAACAGACATTATTATTATCATTTAAGTGGAAATACACTAGTACTTACCATATGGTACAAAATTATGACTAGTAACCACCTTGGGACATAGCATAGAGATAAGGATAGAGCAGAAATAAACAGACAGACAGACAGACAGACAGACAGACAGACAGACAGACAGACAGACAGACAGACAGACAGACAGACAGATAGATAGATAGATAGATAGATAGATAGATAGATAGATAGATAGATAGATAGATAGATAGATAGATAGATAGATAGATAGATAGATAGATAGATAGATAGATAGATAGATAGTATTTGATAACTCTGAAATGTCTTATGCTTTGTATCTTCTGCATTGTACTGACAATGAATATATAGAGAAAGAAAATAAACAAAGTGCACTGAAATTGTGTTGAAATATCTAGCTAGACAACCATGAGTTGTTTCCAAGGAATAATCTGAACAGTGCTTTCAGAATCCACACTTCTGAGACTGACTTCACATCTGAAGTTCATACAGAATTGGCATGCCATTCCACGCCCTTCCTGACATTCATCAGTAGTTATGTCACTGCGTGTGGTTTGTCCCTTTTCTTATAAAATAACCTCCCCTTGCAGTCATTTTACTTTAAAAAAAGAGCGAGTGCTGATTAGACACATTTACCAACCAAAGCCTCTAGTTTCCTTTTTTGGCCAGAGAAACTAATTGAGAGGTTAGGTTGGCCACTTACATTTGCAAAATATATATATATTAATTTATTTTAAAAAAAGCTCCATTGTTAATAGAGAGTTCAATCAAATAACCATTCAACCACCAAGATTAAACAATTAAAACTTAGCTGAGTCACCATGGTTTGAGAAACCTCTGTGAAGATTGCCCTCTGTTGTGCCTCTGTTGACTTTCACAAAGTATTATAAGACAGATAAACAGTTGATATAGCGTGACTTGATTCAGGTCATAGCAGGTTGCTCACACAGCCACCTCCTTCCATGATACACAGTGGAACCAGTATGGCCAGACCGTAGACCTCCAGTAATAGAATAGGCAATGTGTGGGTTTGGTGCTCCAAATGTTGTCAGACAGTACCTCTTCCCATTTCTAGTAAATATAGCCAATGATGTGGGATGTTGAGAGCTGTAGTTTAACAGCATCTGGAAAGCTGCATGTAAATTCAACCCCAAGCTGCGGCTCAGTCACATGATTCCTGAGCATGCAACTTGTGTCATCTTGAAAAAACTACAGGAATTTCTTCCGTGTCCACAGTTTTAGGACTGTTTCCTCCTTTTGCATGTGTATGGCCTTGAACAGTGTTCTCTTCAACCAGCCTCTGCCTGTTACCTGCATCCCTTTCACCCTTCCTTGCTGAGATAATAATGGATGGAGCTGTAGTTAAACACAACAGATCTCCAGCAGCTGGTTTCCATATATGACAAGCTGGCATGCCTTTCAATGAGTGCTTATCTGTCTCTCTCGTTGGCCAAGTCCGTTGCCAAGTTATCCAATTGCAGCTCTTCTTTACTCTCTTCCTTTTCAGAAGTTGTGCCCTTCCTTCTTGTGTGCAAGCTCATCATACATGCATAGCTCATGGAGGCAGGTTTGACAAAGATAGATCAGTGTATTGATGAAACCTGTACCACCTGGCTGTTATCCAGGTGGGACACTTCCGTGTTTGTACATTGTTGGTGCTGGTTTCCTCAGGATCATTTGGCACTGACATAGCCGGCACTTATTTTAAAAGAAAAGGGGGGGGGGAGAGATAAAAATCATATAAAAGGCTTGTCTGCCTTAATGCAGGCAGTTAGATCAAATAAAGCTCTATAAATTTCAAGAATTGGCTCTGAAGTTGGCAGTTTAGACTTTTAGACTAAGTAATGCGGACTGTTCAGTTTTCCCAAATGCTTATTTATCTTAAATGGATCAAGTCTTGAGGAAACCAAAACTTGGGGATAGGAGGAAGACATTGGTGAAACTTTACATTAGCCCAGTAGGCATAGCAAGAGTCTGAGATGCTGTGTTGCTGCTTTTAATAAAGAATGAGGAGATAGTCAGAAGAGCCAGGGTTGGTCCTGTTATTGGATAGGACGAGACCTCTGTGTGAGTGGAGGCAAGGAAGTGAGCCGTCCTCACAGATGCCAAAGAGAGAAGAAAGTGAAGGATGCGCAGTGGGGGAATTAATCAAATTGGACGATGATGAAAGTGTGACCAACAAAGCGATAGAGGTGTTTCTGGCAGAGAGGACTAGAGCCTGGGGGGAGGAGCCAGAGAAGTGGAGATGGGATGAGATTATAAAAGAGGAGGGAGAAAGGAAGGAAGGGAATCCGTTGAAGGAAGAAAAAGGCACACAGACCAAAGAGACAGGTGCGGAGAGGGAGAGGATTGCAACGCTGGTAAAGAGTTTCCCAAACTTGATGAAGGAAGATGGTTTGCTACCGCTACCTAAAGAAATAGGAAAGCTCGGAGCAGGTGAGCAGCAAAGGGAATGGAGGCAGGGAGTGGGTTCGACTATTCTCCCAGCGGTGGACAGCGGGACCCTTGGTGGAGCCAGCCCATTCTTGCCCAGATTAGAGGGTTCGGTCGTGGTCCACCCGTGTTGCAGGACTACCTGCTCGGTGCTGAGTGTGCCAGCCATGAATCAGAATGTAATCACTCACTTTGGGGTGAAGAAACAGTGAAAGTTAAAGATGTGGGACCTGGGACTAAACCCAAGAAGTATAACTTGTTAACAAATGAAGAGTTGCCGGACCCGTTTGGTTTGGAGTTGTTGGATGGCAAAGTTAATAAAACAAATCCTTTTTTGACTGTAACGTCTACTCCGGCTGTCATTCCCGCCGAATCCCTTGGCCCGCCTACCTTAGATATAGAACCCAATCACACTCTGTTACAAGAAACAGATTTTGAATGTCATGACAGGGCAGCAAATGGTTGGTTATTTTTCGTTCCTTATTTATTGCTTACTTCTACTGCCATGAAGAGATGTTTGTGAGATTTTCTTCCTCAGATACAACAAATATAAGGGTCCAGGTAGACATAAAGGGATGTGGTGGCGAAGCGGGTAAAACTGCAGAAGCCTTTGTGCTGCAAGGTCAGAAGACCAGCAGTCGTAAGATTGAATCCACGTGACAGAGTGAGCTCCCATCGCTTGTCCCAGCTCCTGCCAGCCCAGCAGTTCGAAAGCATGTAAATGCAAGTACATAAATAGGTACCACCATGGTGGGAAGGTAACGGTGTTCTGTGTCTAGTCGCGCTGGCCACGTGACCACAGAAACTGTCTACAGACAAACACTGGCTCTACAGCTTGGAGACAGGGATGAGCACCGCGCCCTAGAGTTGGACATGGCTGGACTAAATGTTAAGTGGAAACTTTACCTTT
Organism: Pogona vitticeps; assembly: GCF_051106095.1. Lineage (NCBI taxonomy): Eukaryota > Metazoa > Chordata > Lepidosauria > Squamata > Agamidae > Pogona > Pogona vitticeps. Next base: position 129,978,145 of record NC_135784.1, read on the forward strand.
ATCTCACATTTCAAATAATGGAATGTGGGAATTTCTTTCCCACAATGCGATTTCCTCAGAAATATATTCTTTAGCAAACAGATATTCAGCGAGTTACAACCATGCTTATTTTCTAATGGTTAGTCGCAAAAACAAACACACTGAATGCAACATACAGTATACAGGGTATACAGGTGAAGAAAAGCACAGGTTATGACAAGCCTGGCTTTCAACCTCTTGGGGAGGGGCAGCACTGTAAAAAATATGTGGAGAGTCTACATTGACCCTTAAATGCACTGATACTTTAGAGATGAGATAAAATACAGCTCCTCTTGGTCTGAGGCTAAATAGACCACCACATTCTCATACTGTCCCAGCTTTGGTTTTGTAGAGTACCTTGCTTTCAAAGGATCCAACAGAGTTTGACACTTTTCCTGCTGTTGACTATGACTTTCCTCCAACCCTTCAGTCAACCTTGTTTTGCCCATGTCAGGGACTCTGTCCAGATACTGATGAACGATTAGCCCCATTGTACCTGGCCACTGATCATGCTTGCTAGAGCTGATGTCTGTAGAAGCCAGCTGCAAAAGGAAAGCCACAGGTCTCTTGCCCTATTTTAGTCTACGCTTCTCAGCATTCTGGTTTCCTTACAATGCAATGCCTCTCAAGTCACCTTTGTGCTATTGCTGTTAAAGGATATAAATAAAAGGATACAGAACTTGGAAAAAAAGATGCTTTATAGGAGTTTTCCAAAATTATATGTTTTAAAAAAAACCTCTTGCTTCCTAATTTTGATATAGAATTGCTCACTGCCCTCTTTCAACTTTTGCTTGGCTCATCACTGAGAAAGGGGGTACTCTTGAGACATGCCTCTGTGGTCAGACTTCAACATAAGGCTGAGAGGGAAGGGTCCCTTTTCATTTGCTTTGTTTTCCTTCTGAATAGTGAGATTCCAGAGTTCTTCCTTCCAAAAAATGTAATTTTAGAAATTCGACAGGTTCTGCATTTTGTCACTAAGAAAGAGAGCAGGGGAGGCTCTCACAGTATCTTCCACAAACTCGGTCAGGAATTCCAGACAGATGTTTGCTCCAATTTTTAAGGAGTGCTCCAAGCTCTAACTTGCATTTTGAAATATTTCTGTTGCCTCAGTATTCTCTTCATGATTCTGAATGTGTTTATACTATGAAGTTCCATTTGGTTTTGTTTGAACATCTCCCTGATTGTTCATGTTCACAATCATGCCTTCTGGCTGGAAGTTTTTTCCCCTTCCACAGGAATCACTTTCTGTGTATACATGGAATATGGAAGAATCTTGTTAGATACAGAGGGGCTAGACTACCTGACCCCTCTAAATGTTTGGGCACAATGTTGTTTAAATATTTAAACGTGTCTCAAGCCCCAAGAGAGTGAGGCCATTTTTTTTTCATCTCAATTTGTGCGTAAAGCTTTAGACAGGTAGAATGAAGTCTGTTCCAAACTGTTTCTTGCTCATTGGGCTATAGCTGTTCAAGTCACACTGGATTCTTTATCCAGGAATTCAGGACAGACATGGGTGAAAGATGCTAGCTTCACAGTGAGAAGTGGAGCTTGCTCAAGATTTAAGGATACAGTACTTATTGTTCCTACCAGAAAGTTTCAGAGATCATCAAGCTGCAAATTAACCTGATATTGTTAAGTGATGATAGGATAAGCATGCATTCATCTGCAGGTTGATGATACAGCACTGGGAGTTTAACAAATGCAGCTTTGCAGGGACAGCATTGTAGAGCGGATATCTTGTTTCTTTTTGCCAGGAGAATAATGTGCTCTGGGGGAGATCTAGCTTTAATTTCTTCAGTTGAACAGACTGAGTCATCATTTACTCTCTGTGTGTGTGTGTGTGTGTGTGTGTGTGTGTGTGTGTGTGTGTGTGCGTGCGTGCGTGCGTGTGTGTGTGTGTGTGTGTGTGTGTGTGTGAGAGAGAGAGAGAGAGAGAGAGAGAGAATCAGAATTAAAGTGAGAGCCTGGCATGAAATGAAATGACATTTGAATTCAAAGACATTAGAGATGTGGCAAAATACCACAATCCCCTCACAACTGAGTAGTCCACAAGACCATAAGAAGTGTGCACAGACACACATGTGGAATATGGCTCATACCTTTTGATTACCTTTGAACTAAACATGTCCTATATTGCACAAGAGTAAAAAATAATTTCACTGTGGCATCAGTCACTAGTACTAGTTTGTGCTAGTATCACCATTGTTCAGGTATCAAGAGGATACAACTGAACATTAGGACTCAAACATTTGGTGTTTGCAACATCAGGAGAGGTGACTATTTATTTGTGTGTGTGTCAAGCACTTTCTGTGCTGTCAAGTCAGAACTGACTTATAGTGATCGTAATAAGGCTTTCAAGGTAAGTGAGAAATTTAAGGAGTGTTTTTACCAGTTCCACTCCTCTAATGTGCTTCCATGGCCAAATGGGGATTTGAACCCTGTACTCCAGAGTCCTAGTCCATCACTCTATCTACTACACCACATTATCACAACCTAAAAAGGACCCAAGGCAACTTACATCATGAAAAGACAATATAAAAGCTAACAGTGAGAATAGAAATACTAGAGAGGATCAAACAAATACCTTACTAAAAATATATATATAAGCAACACCAAAACACATTCAAAGCAGAAAGGTACAGCAATCAATTAAAAACCACACTCAGACAGCCAGTCACTGAGGCAAAGTCTGCCTGAAGAGAAAGGTATTTGCCTGCTTGCAGGACAGTAAAGATGGGGCTAGGCTAGCTTCCTGTGGGAGTGAGTTCTGAAGTCTCTGAACAGCAGCAGATAAGGCCCTCTCCCATGTATCTACCAAAAGTACTGTATTTTTTGCACCATAAGACTCACTTTTTCCCCACAAAACAGGGGGGTGGAAAGTCTGTGCATCTTATGGAGCGAAGAAAACAGATTATATTTTCCTGTTTTCTTCTCCTAAAAAATCGGTGCATCTTATGGAAAGGTGCGTCTTATAGAGCGAAAAATACGGTATATGTGAAGGTGGTGGGACTGAGAGAAAGGCCTCTCCTGATGATCTTAACACCCAAGCAGGCTCATCTCTTATATTCTTCTCATCATCTTGGAACTGCAGAGCTGGAAGGAGCACTATGAGTCATCAAGTCCAGCCCCTGCCCAGGAGGCACAGTGGGGAACCGAACTACCAACCTCTGCCAGAGACCTAAACCCCTGAGCTATCCAGAAGTTCTCATAAAGGGAGATGCAGTCCTTGAGGTAGCTTGGACCCAAGCTGTTTAGAGCTGTATAGGTTAGAACCAACACTTTGAATTCTGCCCAGAAACAGACTGGCAGCAAGTGGAGGTGCTGTAACCAGGTGTTATGTGATCCCCATAACCATCCTCAGTCAGCAATCTGGCTGATGCATTTTGGACCCACTGAAGTTTCTGGACATTTTCAATAGGTCGCCCCACAGTCCTCCTTGCATTACTGGCCTTGCAGTTTAGTAGCAAAATTAAACTCCACCCTCAGCACCTGCAACCACCTGTCTCTGAGGAATGCCATGCCCTTTTCTGTCTCTCTCCTCCATTTCTTCTTGAAGGCTAATTTGCAATATGTTAGCTACTTGTGCTTCTAAGTGCCTTCTGTCAGCATGTACATTGCTGTCCTAGTCAGTTACTTTAGCAACATGTACAACACATTGGGTGTGTGTGTGTGTGTGTGTGGAGAGACCAGGTGGAGCTGAGGGAGCCAATGAGTTGCCGTTGAAATGGGCTACAATACACTAAAGCTTATGCCAAATAAACCTCATTAGTCTGTAAGGCAGGTCTTTAGACTCATTTGGTTTACATAGCCTTTCCCTGGAAAATATTCTGCATAAGTTGCACTTAATGGGATTATGACCCAGGGAAGCATGCTTAGGCTGGCAGCCCTGGTGGCTCTTAGGTGCCCCCCCCATGAAGGAGGATCATTTGCCAACCTCAAGAAAAAAGAGTTACAGCATTCTGAAAGGGCCTGGAGCACATCTGAAGCAAAACATTGTGGCTTTTGCTGTTATCTGAGCTTTGGGAAACGAAGCCCCTCCTCTTTCTCCTCCTTAACTCTTCCAGAGGCTAAAGAGCTGCAACTTGGTGAACTGAAGTGCCGCTGTCTGCAGTCTAGACTTTCTATGCAAGCAAGGTAGACAATTATTCCCCAACCTTCTTTCTTGGTTAAGAGCAGCCTTTGCCAGGGCATGAGAATGGTGGATGCTGTGAATTCAGACTCTGCATCCTTGTTGAGGGTGGCATGGGTTCTCACTGTGGTGTGTAGTAAACAGACTGTGGCCTTCTTTTGTGCACAAGTCAATTTGGAGATGCTCTCCATCACCTGGTGAGGTAACCGAGGGCAGGAACAGCAGATGAGGGCCACTGCCACCTCCTGCCACGGGTAAGGAGTGCGTACATAGAAAGCCAGTCTGGTATTCACTTTTATCTTCCTTCCGATGTGGGTTGCAAAAAGTTAAAAGTTATTTTTGGAAAAACAGCTCCCCGAGTGTGCCTAATTCCTTCTGCACCAGCTCTTTCACTCTTTCTGAAACCAGTCCTTTCAAGTATCACTGATTTCTATTAAACATGGGCATACTCCTCAGAGAAACAGAAACGTCAGTTCCAGGAGAGTGGCTGAAAAAGCTATAGTTCATCTCAAAGTGCAGGTAATTTATGCTTCCTATTAGTTTGTTTTTCTGTCCACTTGTTTCTTTGTCCACATTCTGATGGAGTCGTACATTCATGCTGTACCTAAATCATCTGGTTTTTCTGCATCAGAGAGATTAGGAAATTTATACTGGATACTGTACTTAACTTATTGGTGGCTTCGTCTCCCCTTGAAAGTCTGATCAACTTAATCCGTCTATCAGAGTGAATATCCTGTACTTGTGCGAGTATGGCTTGTGCATTAGCTCCGTCTACAGTGATTACTATAGCAACAAGAGGTGTGGCTTCTATGTATGCAAATGAATAAATGGATTGGGTACACACATCCATAGAGCATATAAGTGTGTGAGAGAGTATATATATATATATAAATATATCAGCATGTAAGATTGTGTGGGCGCACATGCATAGAAAGTATGTACATGCATATGAAAATATATTGCATATATAAGTGAATAGTTTATGAATTATGTAGGTCTACACATGAACTGCTAAAACATATGCAAGTTATTCTAATGGCACTAAACTAAGAATATTCTGTATTTATGTGAACTTGATCATTCAAGTGGATTTAATAAGCTATAACAACATTTCTTATGGTCAACAGAACAAAATAAATTGTTTTCTTGTTGAATAAAAATTATGGCTTCTCTCTCACCAGTACTGGCCATTCTAAAAACAGCCACACACTGTGCATGCTCAGAATTACCAAGAAGCTCAATGCTCTTTCGTTTCTCATACTCATAGACTCAGGGCAGCATTTTGTCATTAATTTATTGCTGTCTTCATGATGTCCATCTGCATACACAGAAATCCTGCATAGCCCTGCCTAGGAAGTCACTCCGGATATTCAGAAACTGCTCCTGACGCTACTTCCAAATCCATTGTGTCTGGCAACCATTTTGTTTTACTATCATCCCCATTTATGCTTTGTCAATGGCTTGCCAGAACAAGGCTATCCCTGATTTTGATTAAGAAAAAAAATAACATTACACAAAGACAATTGTATACTGTTAATAGTTCAGGGAAGAATAGGATGCGGGTTGTTGTTGCAGGATTTGTATTTTCGAAGATACTGTTTAGACAGTATTTTGTAAAGTACAATATTTGTACTTTACAAAAAGATACACATTTAGGGTATGGAGCAGTGCTCCAAGACTGGGTTAGGTTGTCCGGTGCACAGTATCTGCTTCGCATCATAGCCCTGTTCTTCTTTCTTTCAGAGGGGCTTTTATGGAGTTGGCAAATTTTGTACAATTCTGTACCTAAAAGGTAAAAACTCTACCTTTAAATTACCAGGAGTTCTGATTTCTGCTCTCGCAGACATATAAGCAAGATTCTTTGGTGGCTCTCATTCACGGGCAGTGATTTGTCTGAATACTGTGAATAGTTTTCTTTCAGTGTTATTGACTTGAAATTGGCAGCACCCTTTGGTTGTCTTTTTATGAACATTGTTACAGACTGGAGTCCTCACAGAAAAAAAATATGGCATAATGTTCTTAACATAATTATTGTCATCATGTAACGTCAAGTCAACTGTGACTTACAGCGACCCTTTTCAGGGTTTTCCAGGTAGTCTGGGGGCCTCCTGGACTGTGCAGCTTGCCCAATGTCCACACAGACTGGTTCTATTCATAGGAGGAACAGTGGAGAATCAAACTCCCAACCTTTGGCTCCTCAGCCAGATACATAAACCACTGAGCTATCCAGCCAGCTGTTTTAGTGTATTTTTAGAAGGCTTGAGATACACCCTTGTTTTTCTTCATCATTTATTTATTTCTATACAGGTATTAAGTCTTCTCAACACATTTATGGATAGTCTCCCACAATTTGGTATCACATTTGGGATAATTAAGCCTGAAGTGTTTTAACTATTATTCCAGGTCTCTTTAAACTACCAAAGTAAACTAGTTTTACACCTTAGAACTCTTTCAAATTGTGCAAATATTTCACCCTTCCCTTTCTCCTGGTTGGTCTCAGTTAGTAATGAAGGAACATGGATCTTAGCCGGAATGTGCGTCCGAATTATGGGTTTAAAACACATCTCTGAACATTCCTTCTACCTAGGAGTATCTTTGAAATCTCTCAAGACATTAGTAACCCTTTCCCCTGCTGTAGTTCTTCTTCTGGAATTTTGGCAAGGAGAGGAAGGGTATTTTTATGTGCTTATTGAAAGTTTAATGAAATCTTCTGACTGAGAGACTCAGCAAGGAAATGAACATAAAATGGGAAACACCATAGCACTAAACTTGCAAAACAAATCAAGATTTAAATAAATTATGCCTGCAAGGGAGGACGAAGAATGCAGAATGTCACCAAAATATAATTGTACTATGACAAGAAAATGTCACATGGACATCGGGGAAAAATACTGGTAACATTAGTACAGAATCAAGTATCTCTAGAAGAACAGGTGCTCTATTTGGAATTGCAGGGCTTGGTAAGTTACTTTCCATAATTAATTAATTAATGGCTTCTGCCTGCCATTATTTTTAGATAGATAGATAGATAGATAGATAGATAGATAGATAGATAGATAGATAGATAGATAGATAGATAGATAGATAGATAGATAGACAGACAGACAGACAGACAGACAGACAGACAGACAGACAGACATAGAGATAGAGATAGAGATAGAGATATATATAAAATATGGCAGGCAGAAGCCATCAATAACTAAGCAACAGAAAGTTGATATTTCAGCATATATTTATAGTCATTCTTAAAAGCAGCTTTCTTTTCTTTTTCTTTTTTCTTTTCTTTTTGTCACAGTAGCCAACCAAGGATCCTGGAAATAGTTGTTCTAAACATTTTTAAGCAGGTACTATGCTGAAATGAAGAGAGAACTCAGTGCATCCAGCGAGTACTGAAATAGCCACATCTATTTTGAGAAACCAGTAACAACTGAAGGGGGGTTCAGGCTGGTTTAAATTTATATTAGTAGTGGTGAATTTGTTCTAGGGATTTATTTCCTCTGTTCTATTCTTTGAAGATGTTTAAGAGGATGGGCAAATTACTAAGAGCTTTAACGGAGCCATACCTGTCAATTTTGGCACCTGCAGAGCAAGCAGCACTGCCTGAGGGATGGGCCCAATTCCTCCCCCTCCCCCAAGAAAAAGAAGGAGCAGAATTTTAACTAAACATTAGAAAAAACGTCTACTGCCTTGGAATCTACTGCCTTGGAGAATGGTGGACTCTCCTTCGCTCGAGATTTTTCGGCAAAGGGCCTTAGAGTCTTAGAGTCTCTTCCAGCTCTACAATTCTATGGCTGTAATTCTGGGAATGTAATGTCTCTCAACCGAAAGAGAATTATACTTTCAAAGTGAAAGGGAGGTGTTGTGATTTATTTTCCTAACATTCATCAGTAGATGCACCCCTAGATGCTGGTGTCCTGGCCAAAGCCCCAGTTTCTCTGCCCTAGTTACAGCCCTAGTAGTCAACTTTTACTTACTGCAGCCATCAAAAAACCTTGCCTTTCCCAGACGATGAAGTATGTGAACTAAATAAACAGTAACTATCATCCATTGAGGGACGTGGTGGCGCTGCGGGCTAAACCGCAGAAGCCTGTGCTGCAGAAGACCAAGCAGTCGTAAGATCGAATCCACGCGACGGAGTGAGCGCCCATCGCTTGTCCCAGCTCCCGCCAACTTAGCGGTTCGAAAGCATGCAAATGCGAGTAGATAAATAGGGACCACCTCGGTGGGAAGGTAACAGCGTTCCGTGTCTAAGTCGCACTGGCCATGTGACCACGGAAGATTGTCTTCGGACAAAACACTGGCTCTATGGCTTGGAAACGGGGATGAGCACCGCCCCCTAGAGTCGAACACGACTGGCCAAAAATTGTCAAGGGGAACCTTTACCTTTACCTTTACCTTATCATCCATTGGGCTAAATCTTGTTAGCATATGTGTATGCAGTGTTGATGAGGTCAATAGCTAGCACTAGTAACATGTTTCTATACCCTTGTTTTAGGTTTCAAGGCTCCCTTCCAAGGTCCTTTTTGTCCTGAGGAAGCCTTATCTAACAGCAGTTAAGTTTCATCTGGGAACCTTTCCCTTATACACTTAATCAACTGAAGTTCTAATTGATTAATCTAGTCTATTGACTAAGCTAATTAAAGTCTGCTGCCCTAGAATTTCAAGTGCCTTTCCAGTATGGCTGTGTGAATAAGAGCATCTCAAGGGTTACTAATCTGTATTTATGGGATCGTGAGAATGTGGCATAAGTAGTACATTCTTTTCTTCTGAGAGATCCTCTGGTTCCAGTTCATCTTGCAACACAGTTGATAATGTTTGTGTCATCTTGGGCCTGACTACATGAGATCTATCAAGATCAGATGTGTTTTGCCCCAGGCTTAAATCAAGTCCTCATCATTCTAATTCCTATACAGAGTCATTGAGAGCAGCTAGTGTTTGCCAGCCTATATAAAAGCAGTCTGCTGGCAAGTAAGTACAGCTACTGGCCTGGCCCAAGAATTCTTGTACAGTGTATGGAAACTGCTAGTTGGCATTTGATATTTAATTGTGTTGGTGGGTTGCCTATAGGGATGTTCTTGCCCTCTAGGGTTTTCTGGGTTAACAAATAACTATAAACCATAGAGGGATTTGACAGCCACAGAAACACTAAGAGACTAAATGTCTTAGTTATGGCTTTGTTCTCCCATTAACAATGAGTAGCTAAAAATATCTGACTTCATTTTACTTTCTGAAGGGGAGATGCTAAACTTATAGTTTTTGTTTTGCCAGCACTATGAATGCACAGCCAAATAATTTCATATTTTTGCCAGCAACATTTCATAAAACATGTAATGAGGATAAAACATACTGTTCTGGGCGTTGGGGCTGTGCTGTGCACCATGCCAGAGCATTTCCTCATTGCTTATAGGGCTGCCTACTGCCACTAGGCCTCAGTCCACTTAGACTAAGAAGGAGACAGAGACAATCACAAAAAGGCACACGTACACACCATTTATGGTGTGAACCACATTGGAGAAATCCAATCCTATCTGTATGTGGCTTCATGTATGTAACTATAGGAATTTATAAGTTCCTACTCATCCAACTATGGCTCGTCAGAAGCAGAAATGAAACCTTAAGCATTGGTCACGTGAATCTTCTCTCTCTGTCTTTGTTCCAAGCATGTAGGACCAATCCATTGGGGGGAGGGAGTGTTTGTTGTTGTTGTTGTCAACAAACTCCTTTATTCTTAATCATGTGTCTCTGCACTCTAGGTTTGTCTCAGCTGCAATTCAGTGACTTTTTTTAACTGTTTAGTTTACTCAGTTAAATGGTCTGATCAGAAATCTCGCAGAAGTCAGCAAAGAAAAGATTAGTGGAGGCCTTTGGGAAATTATTTGTCCTTTGCAAGGACAAAGCACCCAAACATGCCCGGCAATAATGATTAATGGCAATGTTACACAAGGCACTTTACACACATTTTCTCCCCAGGGCTGCTAGAGAGGTTAGTATATTGTAGTTTCCAGTGTTAGAACCACATCAGAGATTGAAGATGAGGCTAACTTACTTGATGGATATCTGGCTATGACTAAACAGCAGTTGATATCAGTGCTGTGACAGAACCTGATTACTATATACATCTTGTCCTAGTTTCCAGAGTTCTTGTTCTGGAAGTTCTTGCCCCCTTCATCCAATGTGCATGTCTTTCAGTTAGCATGGATTTCTGCTGTTCAGCCTATGACCTTGCTGAATAGAACACAGAAATTTCAGAGTCTAGCTTAACTCTATCCACTCTAAACCTATATTCTTGTGTCCCACAGCCTCCACATAACAATGCAACAACACATTAAGGCCCTTTTATGATTTTGTAGAACACAACACTTCAAAGCAGTTGTTCTGTCTGCCCCTTGATATGGCACTCTCTGAGATCCTTGTCCTTCATGAGATCTAGATTTAGAGCACGATCTGAGTCTCTTGAGTTGCATTGTAAGCATATCTTGTCTGGCATAGGAAGTTCAAATTCCAAACTCTTACAGCTGTATGCTGAGGTCATGTAAAAAAAAATCATGCCATGTTTTGGCTTCCACACAATTTCAGAACATATCTGTTTTATTTCCTAGTTTGCTGCCTGGTGCTAGAGTAACCAAGCTGCTGGGTACTGCAGTACACTTCCACCCTCGTGACCCATCTTTGAAGTCCTTTGCCTTCTATTCTCTCTACCTTAAACCTCCCCCAGCCTGTTCCTTACCCAATTTTGAAGTAGAGGTGGCACAGTTGGTGGAAGGAGCAGTAGGAGGACAGTAGGAGGACAAGCGGCATCAGCAGCAATGGTGCCACCATGTTGACAAATAATGATGACAGCCTATTTATGCAAATGTGGCAGAGGGGTTGAAGGTTACTTGGCTATTTTAAAGGGGGGCAACTAGAAGAAGGTTGGGAGCCACTGGTCTGTGCAATCAACACTTTGAAAGTTTGTTACCTGTGCATATAATACCACTGTCATTTTCTGTATCCCATCTCTCTTGTCCCTCAGACCATATGCACTATGTATATAAATACAGCATGAAAAAGCAGTGACTAGTGTCCTGTTCAATATTTGCACACAGGGAGCTCCAACTGTGGAAGCTGCTGGGGTGAACTGATGAGTTGTGGGCATCTGCCTGGTTGTACACGATTGGCACAATGTAAAAACGCTACAGCAGCTTCCACAGTTGGAATTCTGCATGCATGGGAACATTGAACAGGCTACTGTGGCTGAGGAAGTACACCATAATCAACAAATGCTCAGTCTGAAATAAATTCTACTTTTTTGTATTTTGTTTTATTTTGGTTTTTGATTCATTGTTATATATACTTGTTCATTGTTCAGTAGCCTGCTTCCCCTATGTACAAAATGGGAATGGATAAATTAATAGAGCTTAAGGTCATCCGGATGTATAGACCTCGCATCCAGTATCAGAAGTAGCATGTCTCTTCTGAGCTGCTAGGAAACATAAACAAGAAGGTGTTGTTACACCCATTCCATGCTTGTGGCTTTCTGATGGTCTACGTGGCCCCTGTGCAACCAAAATGCTGGACTAGATGGATTAAGAGATCATATAAAATGACCTCCTAATCCATCAAGAGTAGGCATGCCTTCATGTCTTGAAGGTACAGTATGTCTTGAAGGCCTGTACCCACTCTCATTGAATCCCTGCATACTATAAATAGGCTAAAGTCATTGTTACTGTTATCTCTGAGGAGTAAGAGAGGGTACTTGTCCTTTGGCCATAACTATTGACTGAGTATGGTTGAGCTGGTATTTTAGTAAGGTCCAGCTCATGCTTTTTGGATCAGGCCTCAAGTAACTTGTAAAGCTGGTTTGCAGGGTTGTAGTTATGATGATGAGATACATAAGTCAGCCCTGTGTTAAGCAGAAGCCCATGGACAGATACCAGAGCTAGATCCAATTGCAAAGGGTAATTTTTCATCCATTTTATCCACCTCAGAGTTGAAACCCTTGTTCCAACTGTATATTCAAAGGTGAAGCATAATTTTGGTGGGAGGATGGCTATCCATGGAAGGGCATGCAAATGCCCCCAATCCAAAATGTATTTATTTTGGTATACACAAACAGATACACATCCAGTTAGGCCTCTTCTCTTAAACTGTCAGGGCTTTCTCGTGGGCAAAGCACACAGTTCCAAGAGCATAGCTTTGCTTTTTTCAGTGAGGTGCACATGCTCATTCATCATGTTCACTCATTCTCTTTTTGTTTCTGCTCAGAAGAACCTCATGTGCCATTATATGTCCCTGCAGATGACAGAAGTACAAATATTTAAAATATAGACAGCACTACTTATATAAATGGAAATGGTTGGGAATGGATGTTTCTCAGTGTTGTGCATTTGTTCCCCAAAGGAGATAGCTTGTTTGTTAATAATGTGTTGTTGTTGCTTAGTCGTTGGTTACTCTTTGTAACCCCATGGACCAGAGCACGCCAGGCCCTCCTGTCTTCCACTGCCTCCCGGAGTTGGGTCAAATTCATGTTGGTAGCTTCAATGACACTGTCCAACTGTCTCGTTCTCTGTCGTCCCCTTCTCGTCCTGCCTTCACACTTTTCCAACATCAAGGTCTTTTCCAGGGAGTCTTCTCTTCTCATGAAATGGTCAAAGTTTTGGAGCCTCATTTCCAGGATCTGTCCTTCCAGTGAGCACTCAGGGTTGATTTCCTTCAGAATGGATAGGTTCTCCTTGCAGTCCAGGGGACTCTCAAAATCCTCCTCCAGCACCACAATTCAAAAGCATCAATTCTTCAGCGGTCAGCCTTCTTTACGGTCCAGCTCTCACTTCCATACATTGCTACTGGAAAAACCATAGTAATTCCATGGCTGCTGTCACCATCTGCAGCCCAAGTAAAGTAAAATCTGTCACTCCATATGTTCCCTTTCTATTTGCCAGGAGGTGATGGGGTCAGGCCATGATCTTTTTTTTTTATGTTGAGCTTCAGACTATTTTTTGCACTCTCCTCTTTCACCCTCATTAAGAGGTTCTTTAATTCCTCCTCACTTTCTGTTGTTAATAAAGTAGCTGCACCCATTTTGCTGAGGAGACTTAAGAGCCTCAAACCTTTTCTATCTTTGCCACTATAGATACTCCTTACTATCTGCAGTAGCAGCACACCGAAGAATCTCCCCTGTTCTTCTTTCCACCAATCTGTCTGTATTGGCCACTCTGTCCAAAAAGGCAGGAAATGAAAGGTTACAGGTCACATTGTTGCTTTCCCAAGTTTCTCTGCTTTGACCAAGTTATCTCTTGCCAGCCCCACCTCAGCTGTATGCAGACATTCCAAAATAAATATAAAATCAAAGGACAGCCTTGAATCAGCTTTTTGAAAAAACATAACAAGCCGTAACTAAAGAACAGGAAAGTAAGGTGTTTTTTTATTTTTTATTTTTTGTTAATAGAATGGAATCTTGTTGTCTAGGTTAAAAATTTCAGGCCAGATCTTGGGGCCAACAGAAATCCACAAACCATCTTCCTGGTGGCAACAAACTGGATGACCGTGAATCTGGTTAGTAAACTCTGACTGGCAATGGCTCTTGGGGGTGTGTGTCTTCAAATATGGTGATTTCTGTTGTAGCTCAGTGAGTTGGGTACTGTTTCCTGGGATGCGTCTCCTGGGGAAAGAGTCAACCTATGTGGCCTTGAACAAGCTGCACAGTCCTGCGATATTCCCGGAAGAAGGAAATAATAAACCAATTTTGAGAACTCCATACATAGAAATCCCTGAAAGGAGCTGCCATAAGTTAGGATTGACTTGATGACACACAATTATTAGTCTTATTTCTGCTTTATTGTTGTTGTTCAGCCGTTAAGTCATGTCTGTCTCTTCATGACCCCATGGACCAGAGCATGCCAGGGCCTCCTGTTTTCCCCTGCCTCCCAGAGTTGGGTCAGATTCATGTTCGTACCTTCGATGACACTGTCCAACCATCTCGTCCTCTGTCGTCCCCTTCTCCTCCTGCCTTCACACTTGCCCAACATCAGGGTCTTTTCCAGGGAGTCTTCTCTTCTCATGAGATGGCCAAAGTATTGGAGCCTCAGCTTCAGGATCTCTCCTTCCAGTCAGCATTCAGGGTTGATTTCCTTTAAAATGGATAGGTTTGTTCTCTTTGCAGTCCAGGGGACTCTCAAGAGTCTCCTCCAGCACCACAATTCAAAAGCATCAATTCTTTGGTGCTCAGCCTTCTTTATAGTCCAGCTCTCACCTCCATACATTGCTACTGGAAAAACCATAACTTTGACTATGCGGACCTTTGTCAGTAAGGTGATGTCTCTGCTTTTAAAGATGCTGTCTAGGTTTGTCATCGCTTTCCTCTGAAGAAGCAGGTGTCTATTAATTTAGTGGCTGCTGTCACCATCTGCAGTGATCATGGAGCCCGAGAAGGTAAAATCTGTCACTGCCTCCATATCTTCCCCTTCGATTTGCCAGGAGGTGATGGGACCAGTGGCCATGATCTTAGTTTTTTTTATGTTGAGCTTCAGACCATTTTTGCGCTCTCCTCGTTCACCCTCATTAAGAGGTTCTTTAATTCCTCCTCACTTTCTGCCATCAGAATGGTATCATCTGCATATCTAAGGTTGTTGATATTTCTTCCGACAATCTTAATTCCGGCTTGGGATTCATCCAGTCCTGCCTTTCGCATGATGTATTCTGCATATACGGTAAGTTAAATATGCAGGGAGACAATATACAGCCTTGTCGTACTCCTTTCCCAATTTTGAACCAATCAGTTGTTCCATATCCAGTTCCAACTGTTGCTTCCTGTCCCACATATAGATTTTTCAGGAGACAGATAAGGTGGTCAGGCATTCCCATTTCTTTAAGAACTTGCCATAGTTTGCTGTGGTCCACACAGTCAAAGGCTTTTGCATAGTCAATGAAGCAGAAGTAGATGTTTTTCTGGAACTCTCTGGCTTTCTCCATAATCCAGCGCAAGTTAGCAATTTGGTCTCTAGTTCCTCTGCCTCTTCGGAATCCAGCTTGTACTTCTGGGAGTTCTCGGTCCACATACTGCTGAAGCCTACCTTGGAGGATTTTGAGCATAATCTTGCTAGCATGTGAAATGAGTGCAATTGTGCGGTAGTTGTAGCATTCTTTGGCACTGCCTTTCTTTGGGATTGGGATGTAGACTGATCTTTTCCAATTCTCTGGCCACTGCTGAGTTTTCCAAACTTGTTGGCATATTGAGTGTAGCACCTTAACAGTGTCATCTTCTAAGATTTTCATATGTCCACTGGATTGCCATCACCTCTACTGCTACCTAAAGTTATCTGTCTGGAGATGTAGGGATTGAATTGTGAAGTGTCAAGTGTTTGATCAACAGTAGACAGATGTCTTTCTTACCTACTATGGGCTACTTGGACAAACAGCACCTCACCAGTGATTCAATGAGTCTCTCCCTCTTTTTTCCATGGAACCAAGGCAAAGAAATATTGACTAAAAGAATTTAAGCTTATACTAGACCACTGAGATGCATTCCTCCAGTTCAAAATTGTCTCATTCACCTGAGAGAGCTCAATTTTATTATTTATTATATCACTTTATATTTTCTAGACGCTGTCTCTGCATGCAACTCTGTCATTAAGCCATTAGTAGCAATGAGGGGGGACACTACAAAGAAGACAATGGGCATTTGTCTCTGACCACCTAAAATTGCTGTATTTGTTTATGTTGTTGTATTATACCACATTAGTGGTATAATACAATCTGCCTTTGCAGGGAATTCAAAGAGGTATATACTGTATGATCTTTCTCTATTTTATTCTCACAATGACTTGTGAGGTAGTTTGGGCTGTGATACCATGACAATCCAAAGTTACCCAGCAAGTTTCATTACCGAGAAGGGATTTGAACCTGGGTCTCTCTGGTCCTAGCATGACTTCTCACCATTACACCACACTGGCTATCAGAGGCAGAGTCATGAAAAAGTCCAGCTAATACTAAACTGGAATGTTGAGATTACAATAGTGTATTCTAAAAGTCTGAAATGTAACAATATGCCAAGAACCTTGGCTTAAATTAAAATAATGCGATATAACTGCTTATCGCTTGGGTACTTCCTAAGGGTGTGCCCAGAAAATAATTTTCAGATGTGAAGACAGTGCCAATAGCCTGTGGCGTAACTATATAGGTATTGTTTCAATTCCACCACAGTTCTTGGTCACATAGGATTTCCAGGTTTTTGGAATACTGAAAAGTCTATACCATATTTTTCTGTGTATAAAACTATACTTTTGTCTAAAAATTTTAGACTAAAAATTGAGGGCCATCTTATACACGGAAGTAAGGTGGGGAGAGTACAAAAACAAGTGGAGGGGAAAGTAGGAATCAAATTGTTCCTCCAGGGCTTTGATCCCTGCTTTCCCCTCCATATGCTAATCCTTAGCAAAAGGAAAGCAGGGATCAAAGCACTGCAGGATCACTTTGATTCCTGCTTTCCCCTCTGCTTGCTAAATCTTGTGGGGCTTAACAAAAGGAGGGGGGAAAGAATCAAGGCAATCCCATGGCTGTATAATGGGGAAAGGGATCAAAACGATCGTACAGTTGCAGGATTGCTTTGATCCCTTTCCCCCTCCTTTTGCTAAGCCCCGCGGGGCTTAGCACAAAGGGAGAAAGCAGGGATCAAAGTGATCCTGCAGCACTTTGATCCTTTTCCCACTATACTTGCTAAGCCCCACTTAGATTTCTTAATTTTGGGTTAGAAAAGTGGGGGTCATCTTATGCACGAAAAAATGCGGTAAATTGTGTTTGGTTATAAATCATTACAGGAAGAAAAATAGTAGTAAAATATGTGTACTGTAGACAGCAATAATTCTATTGTTGTTTATACAGTGCCAGATACAGTATTTCCGATCAAAGTACAGTAATTAAAGCTATGCCCTTATGATACCTTAACCTATACATTGGACTTGACAGACCAGTTGAAAAGCAGGTACTGTTTCTCCCAGTAAGCCCTCATGCAGAAACAGGAGGCCAATGGGCGGGATCCGGCCAGCCCATTCCAGTCCTGTGTGTGCAGCTTGTAATAAGGGGAAAGCATGATGTCTAGATAGAAGCACTTGTGCAAGTATTACTAGGGGTTCGATGAGTCAGATGGAGGCACTGTGTGATCAGATTTATTCTCCAGACTTGATGCATGAGAGGAGAATGCAGGCTCAGTTTAATGAACAGGATAATGGGATTGTTGGTTTTTCAGCCACTGCAGGGAACAATAGTGTCAACACAGGTTTAGCAGAGGAAGCACTGGCAGGTAAGGCTGGAAATTTGAACATGAAAACCTTGAGCAATGGGTTGCATATTCTGGAGAGGGTAGAATCCATAGCTCAGGGAGTATATGAGAAGGCTGTTTGGGCATGCATTTTGTCAGGATGATAGTGCAGTTTTCTGCCCCAAGCCAAGAGTCTGGATTAGCATCTTCCATCACATTTGAAGTAGCAGGCTAATTTAGGGTAATACGGCATTTACAAGACTTTCCTTGATCTTATGGAAACTTCTGGAGGGCTCATGAAGAAAATCTGGGTGAGCCACCATTGCTGTCTTCCCATATCATTTTGCCTAGTAACAGGACGTGCCAAGTCCTGAGCCTGCTGTAAACCATTTTGGTTGGTTTGTTTGTTTGGTTTGGTTTTTTGCTTTGCCAATGGCTGCACCTGAAGGAAGGGAAATGAATAGTCTGCGACAGCAAGAAGCTGCTCCAAGGGTTGGCAGCAGGTCTCCCGCTTGGGTGTGGGACTCAGCAGACACCCAACAATGGTCATCCTTTGCTAATGGCTTTGTTGTTAAGTCTATTATATAAGTCCTTACAGTGCAAAGTTTTTGAACATGTAGGATTACAGTATCAGCTTGTGCTACATGAGCTGACATGGGCTTTACTGAACTTCCTTGTGCCTGGTTAGGGCCTGTCCACAGTGTATCTCTTCCTGATTTATGTGGCAACTGAAGACAAAAATATACATTGTGTGCTTTTGCCTTATTTACAGCACTATAGGCAGGCTTATCTTGGGCAGCAAGACCTTTCCTGTTTCCTGCTAGGATTAGCCCTGCACAGTTTGCTCTGGCAATGTAGAATTGAGTAATCCACCCCTGTAGTGAGTGACTGAGAATGAAATTATGCTCTGCCTATATGAGGATAATGAACCTTTCTCCTATAGGTTGACTGTGAAAGGTTCTGGGGAAAGAGGTCAGCGGTCAATGGAACTCATCCAGTCAACTTACTGTATACAGAGGTCTTCCCAAAGATTTCAGAGGGGAAAGGATGAGCTTGTTTGTGTCTGTGCATGCACGTATGCATTTGTGTGTGTGCACGCACGCACACACGCCTACACACACAATTAAAAGCTAAAATAAATCTAGCCTTAAACTGCTAGCTGAGCTCACTGGGATAATATTAGGATTCACTAATATAAATCAAATATCTACAGCGATAGCTGCCTCTGTAGGATTATTCAGGAGTCAGTACCAGAGCTTGGAGCATGACTTTTTAAAATGACTTCTTGAGTTACTAATTTCTTTACAGTCAGATAATCACTATTACTCCCAACTGGCAGATGCAATCTGTTATATGGCATGTTGTTAATGCACCTTGTTATCTGGAGAAATGCAGGGAAATAAGTCCCATTTCTTTGTAGTATGTAAGTCCAGCATTATACCTTAAAATACTTAAAAATATAAAATATGATACAAAATAATATCTTGTCACTTAGGAATAATAAGAGAATGTCACAAAACTTGAAAAATTCCCATTTAAACCCCCTAAAATGTTCTTTTATATTTTTGTAAGCAACTAGAAAACAATGGCTGAATTGTAGTAAGCTGCAGTTAGAATAGACTCATTCAATGGAACTCGTGTATGTTATAACTTACTAAATCCCTGTTCATTCAGTCAGCCTATTTTAGTGGTAACTCCCTACTAGATTTCTGTCATTACTTGTTACACCAAAAAGTAACTTCGTAATTACTTATTTTATTGCTTTTTAAATGTAGCTTAATTATACCATGTTACATCAAAAAGTAACTAATTACAGATAACCGTGGCATGTCTTTAGTTACTTCAAAACTGTGATCATAAACCAAACACACAGTTACAAGATAGGGGATATCTGGCTCAGTAATACCACAAGAAGGATATTGGATCTTAGAGTCATCGTAGATCACAAGCTGAATACGAGCCAACAGTGTGATGTGGCTGTAAAAAAGGCACGTGCTACTTTAGGATGCATTAACAGAAGTAGAGTCTCCACATCTATGAGGTCCAGTGGTGCCTCGACTTACAAACTTAATTGGTTCTGGAACTCCGGTCGTAACTCGAAATGGCCGTTAAGTCAAAGCACCATTTCCCATAGGAATGCACTGAAATGCAATCAGTCTGTTCCGGCCAAAGAAAAAATCACCAAACAAACAAACAAACCACTGTGAGACCCATCGGAAATGTGATTAATCCGTTCCGGCTGAAGGAAAAAAAGAAAAGAAAAGCAAACAAACCATGCAAGACCCTTTGGAAATGCAAAAAAAGCAAAGCAGAAAGCAAACCAACCATGTAAGACCCATCAGAAATTGGGGGGACCCAAAACGCAAACAAACCCTGCAAAACCCATCGGAAACACGATTAATCCGTTCCAGCCAAAGGAAAAGCAAAGCAAAGCAAACAAACTGTGCAAGACCCTTCGGAAATGCAAAAAAGCAAAACAAAAAACAAACCCTACAAGACCCATCAGAAATGGGGGGAACAAAACCCCAAAAAGCAAACAAACCTGCAAGACCCATTGGAAATTGGGGGGGGGGGAGCAGAAAACAAACAAACTTTGCAAGACCCATCACAGCATAGAAACATAATCCCACCACCCCGCCCAAAAGCATGCTGAAAAACCCACCCAGAACAGTGTTTAGAAAGTAACAAGCAGCACCTTACTTTACCAGGCAGTCTGAAGCCTCCTCCAATTGCGCAGTCTCTAACTGCTGGGGGGAATGAGCTACAAAGAAGCAGTTAGCAATCTGAATTCCCCGACTTTTTCCCCTGCATTTTTCTGGTTGCAACTCGAAGCTCTGGTTGCAAATCGAAGCAAAATTTTGCAGCCAGAGCTGGTTGTAACTCGAAATGGTTGTACAGTATGTCAGAACGTTCGTAAATTGAGGCACCACTATATTAGTTCCCTACTATTCAGCATTTGTTAGGCCTCATCTTGAGTACCATGTCCCATTCTGGACACTGCAAGAAGGATGTTCAAAGGAGAGCAACAAGGATGATCAGGGGGCTGGAAACCAAGTCTTATGAGGAAAGACTGAAAGAACTGGGCACATTTCACCTTGAAAAAAGGAAGACTGAGGGGAGATAAGATAGCACTTTTCAAATGCTTGAAAGGCTGTCATACAGAGGAGGGGCAGGACCTGCTGTCAATCATCTCAGAGCGCAGGACATACAATAATGGGCTCAAGTTACAGGAAGCCAGGTTTCAGTTGAATATCAGAAAAACCTGTAAACTATTAGAGCAGTACAATAGTGGAACCAATTACCAACACTGGAGGCATGCAAGAGAAATGTAGACTCCCACCTGGCAGACATCGTTTGATTTGTATTCCTACACTGAGCAGGGGATTGGACTCAATGGGTTTATAGGCCTCTTCCAACATCATGATCAACAGTGTCTGAGGACATATCACTTCATGTTATCCTCACTGTCAGAGGTATGATCAGTGGGAGAGGAGCCTTTTTAATGACTTGGCATGCTCCAGTCCTAATAGCCTTTTACAAGAGAGTGTAAATAGTTTTGCTTCAGAAGGCTTTGGGGAAAATCTTCACTGATCTATGGTACATGCATGCATGCATGCATGCATGCATGTATGTATGTATGTATAATATTTTTACTTCCCCCCCGACAATATTTAAGAGCTAAAAATAGTAAGTGTACCAATACTTTTGAAATAATTAAATAAGCATTATATTAAAATTGGTTAAAAATAAATACTAAAAATACATTTAAAAACAACAGAGCTCTAAAATCCATTTAATAAACCCCTCTTAGGTCACTAAAGAAAAACTTGCCTGTTGTTTGCATAATACTCTGATAATACTCCTAAATGCTGTTTTTAAAAGATGCACTGTGGGTTAAAAAGATGAAGTAAAAGTATATTTAATGTACAATTCTAAGCTAACAAAAAGGGATAGGAGTACACTTTCTCGGCAGAGCTACATCCATTGGAACAGTAAAAAGTTATTTCAGAATAAGCAGTTAACTTGTTTTAAATTAATGGGAACTTGAGGAGAAACTCTTTTCATTTGTGCTTTAATATAAATTTATCAAAGTCACATTTCCCAGCCTAGTTCACATTCACAAACAAAATTATCCTTCAGCATTTGCATTTCTCTAAATTTTACAGTGCAATTCTCCAATAAAAATAATTGTCCTCCTCCTCCTCCTCATATTCATGTGCTGTCAAGTTATTTGTGACTTATCACAACCCTTTTTCAGGTAGAGAAAGCTCATAAGTAGTTGATCATTCCCATCTCCTGGGGGCGTCCTGTAACTGTGCAACATGCCCAAGGCCACAAAGGCTGGCTCTTTTTCACAGTGGGGAATCGAACTCACAACCAGATAACTGAACCACTGAGCTCTCCAGGCAGCTCCAGAAAAAATAAGTATATATTATTATATCTTATATTGCTCTTGTGTAAATTCTGACATGTGGTTGGCCTTTTTCAGGGTTTCCTAGGCAGAGAATACTCAGAAGTGGTTTACCACACCCTCCTTCTGGGGGTGCCCTGGGACTGCGCAGCTTGCCCAAGGCCACACAGGCCTTGCTCTCCTCCTGGGACACACAGTGGGGAATTGAACTCTCAACTTCTGACTCCCCAACCAGATATATAACTCACTGAGCTATCCAGCCAGCTTTAAAAAAAAATACAAATGATTATAATAGGAGAATGTGCACAAAGTGCATGTATCAGGGCAAATAATGTACAAAGGAGCATATACTAGGAGAAACATATGAGGATGCACATTTAATTTTCCTGAAGATTTTTTTAAAATGCAACCAATTTGGAAACAATGAAACATCTTTCATTTGAGAGATGAAAATCAGGAAAGAGCTGAAATTAACTGATTTGTTAATCAACAAATATTTAAGCTCTTGTTCCAGTGGTATGTTTCTTAACTTGGGTTGTTCTCTCCTACTTTTTCTTACAAATATGTAAATTGCTACATTACGTCGATGAGCCAAAGTATACGTGTGGCGTGACAGATCCATTTTGAACCCAAATTGGACTGATCAGAAACATTCCATAGCTGACAACTCTGTTCGGCAGGTAAAATGAATCATAATGACATGACATTCCTTTAAAGCAATCTAGCTTTTGCTGAGGAGGTGGCCTTGCAGAAGGACAGGCAGAGGTTTTGATCACCAAATAGGGTAAAACAGTACATTATGTGGATTGATCCAGAAGGAATGATTGGCTTGGAAGATGCTTTCGAACTGCGCAGTCCTTCCTTGTTTTTGTACTCTCCTGTAACTGAATCCCAAGCATGTGCTCGTAAACTGGATACTAAGATGGACAATGTGGAACAGCAACTTGATAGGAGGCGCACTCTTGTGCTCTTACACCTATTGTCAAAGAAGGTCCTTTAAATTAGGACATTTCTCTCATAATGTGTTTGTTTTTGTACTACTTCTCTAGGGTGGTTGTCCTGGTTTGAAGCTTTATACACCCACCGTCTCCTTTGTCATTGAGAAATTCAGCTTTCTAATGTCTCCAAGCTTGCTAAGAATAAACTTAATAAATTAGCGGGCCCATTTCAAGTGCACCACCGCTGGTTGCTCTGGCAATTTTAATCTGACGGTGAAGCTATCCAGAGTGCTCACTTAGCATGTGGCCAAAGCCTGAGGTATTTCCACACGGCTGTCTTCAGGACATCCAGTGACCCTTTGTGTGCCGCTTTGACAAGCCGAATGAATTTATAAGAATCTTCCAGTGGAGAAGCTAGCAAAACTGTTCCTTCTAACACACTAGATGGAGTTATCTCACTGAGATCACCTTTCCCTTGTCTCGCCAATCTTGCCCATGAGAGATTATTAAACAATGCAGCTGTATTTTATGCTCTCCAGGGCTGTATATCCTATTCAGTGACACACATTCTTTGCAGGTCAGTTGTAAAACATGTTGGAGGAAGTTGGCACAAAAGCGCTGCCTTCAAATCCAAGCAAACCTTTCTGCTTGTACATGGCAGCGTTTTATAGAATGGTCTGTAACCTGTTAAATGAAGCCTTGCCTAGGCAGAGTGTTGTTACATGAGGGGGGGGCGGGATTGGTCACCAGTGGAGGGAGAGAGAACTGTTGATCTCTTACCGAGAAAAAGTTGGAAGCCGAGAGGAAATGAAATAAAACATCTGCTGCCAGCAGAGCTGGTTCCTTACCCCCAAATATTTCACCATAATGATCCCTGTGGCAGAGACTAGCCGCCCTGAGCACGGCACAAGTCGAACTGCTTCTACTAGATAAATTGTAGATAATTAAGTGGATTGTTTCCTGGCTCTGCTTCCAGCTTTGTTTCTCCACACAAGATGCAGACAAATGGTGGGAGCTGCCTGGCCAAGGATTCCACAGACGTCATCCCCAGAGACGATGCTTCTCTCACACACACACCCCAACCCGACGTACATCAGAGGAAGCAAAAACAAAAGCAATGCAAAACACTTGGCTTGGGCCTTCCCTGCTGGGGGACCAGGGGGCTATCACAAAAGGGATAAGCAAGGCAGCACTGTGTCAAAAGCAACAAAGAGCAGCTGCCATTTCATACAAGACTGAATCCAGCTAATGGAAGAAGAGTAAGCAGGGGTAATGGGATAGTAACCCATACAACCAACACTGAATCACTCTGTTTTTTGTTTTCTGATATTCTTTTAAACTGAACTAAATCCAGGATTCCTCCTTTGCATCTGCTCCTACACAGTGCAGGATTGGGAAGAAGCAGGGAAGGGCATGGCTGCCTGTGT
This sequence comes from Pogona vitticeps, assembly GCF_051106095.1. Lineage (NCBI taxonomy): Eukaryota > Metazoa > Chordata > Lepidosauria > Squamata > Agamidae > Pogona > Pogona vitticeps. The sequence goes on from NC_135784.1 coordinate 130,002,299, forward strand.
TATTTGGGAGCAGAGGTTGTGTGTACCTTTAAAGACAAACCTGGGTGAAGTTACATTTTTGGATTACAGTTCCCCGAATCTTCCAGTCAATGGTGGAGTGGGGGTTGTTCTGGGAACTATAGTCCAGAAAGTTGCTTTCTGAAGCCCTGTTGCAGAGTGATAAGGAATATACTGCTAGCTGCCTTGGGTTCTTTTTAAGAAGAAAGCCAGAATAAAAATATTTTAAATAAATATATAATCTATCATGTGACAAAAGTGCTTGCCTAGTGGTGCTCACACTTGATCACTTATGTGTCTGGTGGAAACTCTTCTTCTCTCCTAGGGCACTAACCAATAGACATAGGGCATGGGCTTCTTGAACTATCTTTAGAAAACAATCTAGCTCACTTGTTTCTTTTATCCCCAGGACTGATTAACACATCCAGTTCTCCTCCCAGCCTGGACTGAAGAAAATACTGTACTGTTATCCCTCCATTACTCAGATATTGTGTTGCAACCTCTCATTCTGGTAATGTCAGATCACAAGCAGTGATATTATTAAAAAATGAGAATTTTACTCTACACACGATGAAATCCAATCTGTATTTATTGCCTTTAACCGCCAGCCTCTGGAGTCATCCAGAATAAATGTTTTGAGTTCCCTGAAGGAAAACTCTGGCTTTTGCACTCCAGACATTGTTAATTAGACTGTGTACCAGCCCCTCTCCTCCTCCATCCCCCCCCCACTCTACATGGTGCATGCAGCAGAGGTGTGTGAATGACGGTAATGGGACATCATGTGAAGATATGGTATGCAGTGTCTTACACCTCATTATGTCTTGCCATGATGGAATACCCAGCATGCCCTGAATTGGCAAGAAGAGTGGTTTTGTGTGGGAGCAAAGGCCCTTCTGAAGCTAATCTTCCAGACTTTGAGTTTTTTGGCAAACACCTGAGTAACCTCAGCACTGCCTGCATGGCTGGTGACTAGGATGGGAGGTGCCTGCCAGTAGGGAGAGAGCCAAATAGCTCATCTTCTCAATGCCTTGAAAAGAGGCTACCATAATCAGAGGCATATAACTGTTTTGCTGAAAGGAGTCTCAGCTCACAGGTCCAGAACTCACTGCTCTTAGTCTTCAGAGTTATAAAACCTTAAAACCTTCTGTGATAGGATATCTCCTGACGACTCCCCATGTTATCTTTATTTGTCTGTGTTAGATATTCTGGACACTGGATTATTCTTGTTCTTATTTTATGAAGCCAGCATGGGTCATGTCCAGTAGGGTTTCTGAAGGCATGGTCCCTAGTGAAGGCAGCAGCTGGCCAGCTGCTTTCCTCAGGGATAAAGACCAGCTGCACACAGTTGTCAGGGCTAGGCTGCCTGCCCTCTCCAAGGAGGCAAATGTGTGAGCTGTCAAAACATTTTGGTCAGCAGGAACCTCAGGAGCAAATGCCATTTCCGGGTTACTGGCTAGCTGCAGAACCAAAACCAAAGATGGGGAAAGTTACTTGGGAAGGGGCCATTATTCTCAAAATACCTCCAGCAACATGGCCAGTGGCTGCCCTGCCCTGGAGCTGTAGTCCAAGTAACCTTTCCCAACTCTACTCACTCCAACTTGAAGTAATTATGCTTCATTACCCTTCTACCATGGCAGAGCATCATGGTGTTGCTGGATAGCTCAGTGGTTTAGGACTCTGGCTGCAGATGGTGGGAGTTCAATTCCCCAATGGGCCTCCTTGACAAGGACTGGACTTGATGATCCATAGGGTCCCTTTCCAGCAATCCAGTTCAGATGATTTGGGCCAGTATTTCAAAGAGTCCAGTAAATCCTTTTGAAAATTGAAGACTGACAAACTGTAGTTTACTTGCCTTCTTATTTCACTTGCACTGCTGCTAGACCGTTAGCAGGAACAAAGCAGAGGAAGCGTTTACATTCCTTTATCTTCCACCAGGCAACAACAAAAAAGGTTTGCCTGATCATTCAGGTGTCACTAAAGCCACAGTAATAGGCAAGTAGAAACAGTGGTGAATTCTTAGTTGCAATGTTCCCTATCTTTTTTCTTGTTCTTTTCACAAAAAGGAACAAGGAAACCCAAAGCTCTGCAACTTCCTATTTCCATAGCCTCCCTTATTATTTGTGCCCTGGAGCCCTCAAAATGGAACATATCAAGATAAGCAAAACCATCTCTTCCTGCTTAACTGGTGCAACTCTAAACTGGATTAAGGGTATGCCATCATGTTAGTTCATGCATCACATTAGGCCTATCATTTTCCGGGAACCTCAGTTGTACAGTTCAGAGCTGCTGCAAGGTTCAACTGAAAGTGGGAGCAGCACTTGCACAGACATGTCATGAGAGCTGAACTCCATAATAACACAGTGCATTTTAGGCCTTAATTTGTATTGCCTTTGCAGTCTTTACAATAAAGCTGTGAGGAGGGTCAGTACTAAACCTTCTATTGTAGACTGAAGACTTGAGATAGAGTGAGTTGCCTAAGCCACAAGAGAATTAATCAAGGGCTCCCTGGGTCAAAACGTATATTTCAACCCTGCTTTTATGGCAGAATGAGACACTAACAGAAATCTGATCACCAATGGATGCATCAAATGTCTGCATGGAACCATGATGGCCTAAAAATGATAATGTGTTATCTATCTATTACTTTTTCTTCAGTGTCCACTGAGGTTAAGAGGTATGCTAAGATAACACAAGATGACATGAACTGGATTTATCAATGTACTGATCTTGGATACAATTCTTATTCAGGTGCTACCTGTCAATTTAGAGCAACCACAGACAGAGGGATGCATTCTAGCCCCACCCCTTCTGTTTCCAAAGTTGTAACTTATGTGGAAGATAAAGTCTCTGAAGACTTGATCCTCTGTCATCCTTGGGAGCTTTCTGCAAAAGATTCCTGATTTAGAGTACTGATTTTCCAGTGTCCCCAAAACTTCATGGAGGTTCTCTCTCTTTAGACTCACCATTCTTTACTTGTAGAGATGGACATTGGAAGAAACGGAGAGAGAGGTCTAACCTCTATCCATGATAAATGGATAGATAATTCCTGAAAAGGGCTTTAGTATTTTTGTTTAAGCAATAATGCAACATCATGAGAAACATGACAGTTGTGTGTTTTTATCTTTTCCTGAAATAGAACAATTGTTCAAAAGTATTTTTCATCTCTGAGAAATCACTCAAAGACCCCTAAAACAGTTGCAGGTAACCATGGTCCTCCAAATCACTTAGAAATACAATTTCAGTCAGCCCTAGACCGGTTGGTCATTGGTGAAGAAATACGAAAGTGGCCATTCAAAAACATGGAAGGCTGTAGTTGCCCACCTGTATTCTAGAACAATAAGAAAACCAACAACAGGATTCTCCATGTATGTCAGAGGAATGGACAGGATCAATAGGAAAACAACTGAGGGCATAAAATCCATTGAAAGAAGGTTGTGTGGTGCCATCTGTAAAAAATAACCTTGATCACTGATTCTTTGATCTCCATCTGGATTCTATGCACAGGTTTGTTTTACAGCAAGGTATAGTACAGAATGCTTCCATTATCAAAATACCCTGTTTCTCCCAAAATAAGACAGGGTCTCAATTTTTGCTCCAAAAATGTGTTAGGGCTTATTTATCAGGGGATATCTTATTTTTTTCATGTACAGCACTCTACATTGGTTCAAATACAGTCCTGTCATCTTCTGGTTGTTGCACAATGGTAGAGGGCAGGGTTTCACTCAACTCGGGCTTGTTTTTGGGGTAGGGCTTATATTATGAGCGTCCTGAAAAAAACATACTAGGGTTTATTTTCAAGTTAGGTTTTATTTTAGGGAAAACAGGGTAGCATTACTTGAACCATAACAATGCAAGGTTGTTATCTGCCAGTAATAAGTGGTTGGGTTTTTTTGAGGGGTGGAGGTTTGGTGGAGCGCTTTGCATATCACTGACACAATCACACATTAGAGAAACTTCCCCTTAGCCGTGACCTCCAATAAACCAGAACTGTAAACAAGTCCTGATTTTGAAATCTGAAGTTAGAGAGCAGAGTCAGGCAAGGAGTCTGTCCTGCTGTCACACAAGCTCCCAGTTTCAGCAGAGGCCTCCCTTGTGTTCTGTTGGGCCCCCGTTTTAGCTGAACAACAGTATGTGCCAGCTATTTTACAGCATGAATGACGGGTCAGGAGTTTCCTAATTGCTGTTGGGTTTACCTGCCCTTGCCTGGAGCAGCTGAGGGCTTTGGCTGGTGTGGTTGCATCACCCTGCTGTTGTAAGCAGACTTGAGAAGAAACAGCTATGGAAAAAGCCCATAACATTCCTCTGTTGGCCATCCAGGCACTATCAAAGCATTGCCCCTACTGCCTTCATCTTTGAATCTTAATCCAATAGCTTTACAGGAATTCTGCAGGATAGACTAGGGAAGTGTGGGGGTGCTGGGTTTATGAATGTCTGCGCGCCAGGGATTTGGCTAGCAAATACTGGTCCGTGGGATCTTTGGAGAAGGGAGTTATCTCTAATGGGGAGAGTCTGTTTGGTACAGTCTGCTTCCATCTTTTGGGGGCTCCGGCACTCAGGATTTGCAGTTCCAAGCATGTCTTATCAGGGCTTGTGCAGACATTCCTGTTACCTGGGGCCATTAGTGCTCCTTTAGGATAGCCCTTCAGCTTATCTCCAGCTCTCCCTATTACTGGGCTGTACTAGCTGTCTACAGAACTGCTCCTCTTTTAGTCACGTAGGAAGGAAGGAAGGAAGGAAGGAAGGAAGGAAGGAAGGAAGGAAGGAAGGAAGGGAGGGAGGGAGGGAGGGAGGGAGGGAAGGAAGGAAGGAAGGAAGGAAGGAAGGAAGGAAGGAAGGAAGGAAGGAAGGAAGGAAGGAAGGAAGGAAGGAAGGAAGGAAGGAAGGAAGGAAGGGTTTTGCCCCTTGGACTTAGCAATAGGCAGAGATGGTGAAAGCAGACCAGTGTTGCTAACAAAAGAGGAACCTTTTCCATGGGTGGATCCATTCATTTGTTTTGCTTTCAAGTTCAGGGCCTGGCCAGTTATTGTACTTGATGGCTGGAGTTGTTTGCCACTTCCTCTCCTAAGATGTGGCACATATACCGGAATGTTTAGCTCAAGATAAGGATCTGTTGATTTGTGTTGTCTTATAGGTAACTCTGCCGCAAATGCCTCTTTCTTGTTCATATTCTTCTGTTTGTGGGGTTATAGCACTGGCCACAAAATGACATAGCATGTCCATAGAGAGAGAGGCAGAGCTAAATAGCAGCCACAGTATCCCTTTCTGCCCCATGCAGGAGTTCGACATGTGGACCTCAGAGTCTGGTGCACTCCAATATTAGATATAATAAACTGGTTGTCAATTTGAAAAGTAGTGAGATGATTTCAAAATTGGATCTGGTTATGAGAACCATGCTATTTATTTATTTTATTTATTTATTCAATTTCTACCCCGCCCCTCTAGACAGCGTCTACTCGGGGCGGCTTACAAACATTAAAACACATTAAAACAATGTAGAAAAATAACTAACATAATTATTATAATTAATATTATCCAAGATGGCAACATTAAGAACCAGAAAAAAAAGGGGAAGGAACTTAGGTGACTGGGGGGAAGGCCTGTCTGAATAACCATGTTTTAAGTTGGTTTTTGAACACACCCAGCGAGGGTGCCAGCCGAATTTCAGTGGGAAGTGTGTTCCACAGCTGAGGGGCAACTGCCGAGAAGGCCCGGTTTCTTGTTTTCTCCTTCCGGGCCTCCCTCGGCGTCAGTCCCCTCAGCCGTCCCTGCTGGCTATGTCGGGTGACTCGGGTAGATCTGGGTGGGAAGAGGCGATCTGCCAAATATTGAGGTCCATGCTACCATGGACCTACTGACTTTGAGATACAGAGAATGGTGTACATGAGCATAAGTGGGGAAAAACCAGATGACCTGAAGTGTATGATGCCTTCCTAGTAGGGTCAGCCTAGAGAAGTCAGTCAGTCTTGACCAGTAACGTGCACTGCATTACCCCAAAAGCCATAGTGAAAGACCATAGAAAATGCTGAAACCAGAGTTGGAGAACAGTTAGCCCTCCAGATGTTCTTGAAGGGCTACAACTCCCATTAATTCCACTTGATTTGTTGGGAAGGTTTGATGGGAGTTGCCATTCAACATCTGGAGGGTCTTAGTAAGTTGACAACAACCTCACAGAGGTGAAGCTTCCATCTCCTCTTCCTTCTTCCTCCCCTCCATAAGATGTGGGGAGTCTTTGATCCTCCAGATGTTTTGACCTCCAACTTCCACAGTTCCTTACCATCGACCCTGCTCTGTGGGGCTAATGGGAGTTGTAGGCCAAACACACAAAAAATTTCTGGCCTCGTCCTGAACACACCAGTTGTTGTGAGCATCCATACAAGTGCTTTGTATAGCTGTGCAAACAAACACCTTCAACAAACTGACAAGGAACACTAAACTGTAAAAATATACAGTATTGACACTCACCCTTGGCCATAGGCTCCATGAATTCCAGACTCTTGTTGTTACTCAAACTGGTCTTTATTAAAATAGGGGAAGGGGATACAAAAGTTGGTTCGGTGCCTGATTTTCACCATCCCAAGAGTCCACAGGGCTTATTTAACTCCACTAACTCCTTGCTGCCTTCAGATTCCAGCGGGCCCAAGTTCCATTCACCAAAGCCCCTGTACCTCCAGTCTAACTCTCAACACTGACCCTAGCCAGCTGATGTCCTTATTTGTACTGATGCAGGTTGCCAAGTCCCAACAGTATGTTTAATATCTGGAGGACTGCTATAGGTGCTTATTGTGGTGCTTCCTACACCAAAACCACCTTTGAGTTGTGGTGGATCCAGTGGCTGGGTGTCTGTGCTATATTGTGGAAACTAAGACTGGATCACAACTACTGCACTTCTTCCACATGCTTTACCTGCAAGGAAGCAGTACCCTTTGCCCCTCCATGGATCCTGCAGCAGCCAGAATTCACCAAAGGTGAAGAAGATGGGAAGAGGCTCCTCTGAAGCCTCAGCCTTGTCCTTCTCATATTCCTCCTACAAACCTGCCCCAATCTCTATCCTCCTCTCCAGGATCAGTTCATCTGCATCCTTACTCTCACTGTTCCTATCTCCTGCACCCTTAGACTGCTTTGCCATCAGGGTCTCCATATGATCTGCTGGGGGCACAGTTCCAAGGCAGACAACCCACTGGGGACCACTGGAGTCTCTCCCTCATACGCCATGTTAACATTTGCTCCACCTCTTCCCCTAACCCATTTAGAGTCCTACTATTGCTCCGTTATGGACTGCTCATCCAAAGGTTGGCATCCATACTTCTGAAAACATTGCTCAACAGGGCACAGAAGATCAGTCAGTTCTTCTGATGCTGACAACCAATTTGCGGCTCTGTTTTGGAGGTTTTTGAATCTGGGTAGAACAAAAACACAAGGAGGGGGGATATATTAACCTTTCACATTCCTGTTGCTCATCCTCCTTGTACAGAAAGAATCTTTCTGAAGAGGAGAACCTCTTCTACATTTGGCAACTCTTCATGGAACTCAGAAAGTATTTAGTATTTGCAGATCTGCAGACAGATGACCCACCCACCCCAAATCTGGAGTGAGGCACCCCTTCCCTATTCTAGTCCATGAGCTGCATATAAAAGACAATGCATCTCCTACTCTGAAGTTGAAAGATGAAACTATAGGGTGGTAAAGCTGGCTGGAGTTAGGCATCTGGCTGTAGAGCTGGAAGTTGAGAGTTCAGTTCCCCACCAGGCATCCCAAAAGAGCCAGCCAGATCATTAAAAGAAAATACAACAAACGGAAGATAAAGTAAGAGCTGTTGACTAAAGGATGATGTTTGCATGCTCCATGTAACTGCCAAATGAATGGTACAAAATGCATAGTAAAAGGCCCATCTGAAGCATCCCCAGGCTATAAATCAGCAAAAGTGCTCCATCTCCTTTGTCAACTCTCTTGGGAGACATTTCAGTTTTTGAGGTTTTTCCAGTTAATTAGCTTTCCCTCCTCTTACTTCTATCCTACCCTCTCAATTTGGAGTGGGACCAAATAACCTGAGTTAATCACAACCACCAAAGCTTAGTGAATGCTGCCGACAAGGGGATGTTAGAACGATTGGCCTAGCAATTTTCTGTCCTGCTCCTAGTGGTCTTCGGTGCGGACATGTGCCTTTCTCCACAACAGCAGCAGCCAGAGCTGAAGTTTTCAGAGCACTCTGGCCTCTCTTCCAGAGGATTGGCAGGTCACAACAATTGGGCATGGGCATGGAATGAACGTTAGTGCATACGTGAGGCCAGCAATACTGTGAAGTATTGACCGTTCTCAGCCAAGGTGACACACGGTGCTGGTATTATGTTTGGGAGAACAGAAAGAGAAAATACCAGGCCATTTTATATTTTTCACTATAAATGGTAAAGAGACCAAACTTATGCTTTCTTAGGAAACTTTTTCGTCAACTTCAACTTTTATTCGGCTGAGAAAACATTCTTTTATTTTGACATCACATGCATCCCCTTTTTTTATCACAGGGCTAAATATCTTTTATCTAGACAGAATGCATCAAGTTGCAGCATGACTCATCAAATGAATCTATTCTATAAATTAAGCCAGAAAACAAGCGTCTCTGAGCCCTGGCAGCGTCTAAATGTCAGGGCTAGGGTGCAGAGTCATAAATAGTGATCTGCAGTTTCTCAGTGTCTGAGCAGCAAACAGAGGTGGTGGTAGCAGCACCTCATATCCCCTCAAGGAAGGCTGCCATCTTGCAAAAGATTGATTGTGTTGGCACTTCTATTGGCTGCAAAAACCACAACTTCTCCTGCCCCTTATCTCCTCTGGACAAAAACAAGAGCTCTGATTGGGAGGCAGAAAGGTGGGATCAAGGGTGGAGTGACACTGGGAGGATATATTCCCTCCTGTCTCTCTGTTAGACATGTGTAATGTTCCATGTCATCTTCTAGGCCAGTGTTCCCAACCTTGGGACCCCAGATGTTCTCAAACTAAAACTCCCAGAAGCCTTCACCACTAGCTGAGCTGACTAGGATTTCTTTGAGTTGTAGTTAAAGAACATTGGAGGACCCAAAGTTGGGAGCCACTGGTCTAGGCCACTGATTCTTAACCTCGGGTTACTCAGGAGTTTTGGACTGCAACTCCCAGAAGCCTTCACCACCCGCTGTGCTGACTGGGGTTTCTGGGAGTTGCAGTTCAAAAGCATCTGAGTAACAAAGGTTAAGAACCACTGGTCTAGGCAATACAATATATTTCTAAACAAAAGGCCAGATCGACGAGACCTGCCAGTTCTGTCTAAGGGAGAAAGAAGAAAAACAGTTCCTAATTAGTTTTGAACTCAGGCCTCTTGCTAGGTTTCAGACTGGCCAAATATGAGATCTAAGTGTGGTCATGTTACTTCCTTGTTCTCCAAAGATGTCAGAGGCTGTAGAAAATGGACTGCAGGTAATGAAGGACTCTAGAGCTGACTCTGCAAGTCTGGAATGAGACTTTCCAAAAGTGGATTGCCAGGTGGCCTCTATGATTGCAACCTTCAGTGTAGCTTTGGTAATCTACCTGAAAGCAAGGAAGAGAACTAAGGGATAAGGGAGAAAACTCAGCTACAGGGAAAAGGTAAAAGAACTGTGCCACTGCATGGGGTGTCATGGAGAACTAGGACACACTGCTCTGCCCAGATTCAAATCCTGGATGAACAACACACATTTGCTTAATCACCTTGAACAAGCAATGTAGTTCCCAAATGTACTAGGCATTCAGGAGAGAATGCCAAAAAGGCTGTTGTTAATCAATATTTAGCTAGATGGACCAAACCAGCTGTAGCCACTTTAAAGCTAGTCGGACCTTTGGCTGAGATTATTTCTGTGTGGAACAGCAAGATCAATCAGTTAAGCAGAAGTTAACCTACTGATTTGAAAGTCTGGATGTCATGATTATTTATGATGCTAACCTTGTGACTGAGCAACCTCCAAATATCCTGTCCTCCACAGCCCTGCTCAGCTCTTGTAAAGACTGTTCTTTTCTTTACAGAGTCAATGCATCTCATGTTTGGTCTTCCTCTTTTCCTGCTGCCTTCAACTTTTTAAGCATTATTGTCTTTTTCAGAGAGTTTTGTCTTCTCACACAATTACTTATATATCTTCTTTTTCCTATATGAGAAATGCCATTATCATATCCCATCTCTTTTTGCACTTCTATGTTGTTATTCTTTTTTTTAAAAAGCTAGATATTTGATGTTTGGAAAGTACGTAAGATAAGAACATAAGAAGAGCCCTGCTGGATCAGTCCAAAGGCCCATCTAGTCCAGCTTCCTGTATCTCACAGTGGCCCCAACAGGTGCCTCTGGGAGCACACAAGACAACTAGATACCTGTAGTCAATTGTGCAAGGCTACCCAAGTGGGTCTAACACAGTGGGTCCCAGTTGTGGGTCCCCAGATGTTCTTGGACTGCAATGCTCAGAAATCCTGGCTAGCACAGCTAGTGGGAGTTTTAGTCCAAGAACATCTGCAGATCCAAGACTGCGAAAGACTGGAAAGTAAAGAAATGTTTTAAATAGAAATCCAAATTCTGCTTCTTTTCCATCATACTTTTATGTCAATTCTATAAGAAGCTGCACACCACACATAAAGAGTACTGTATTGGCTTAATAGTTGCTGAGTTGAGATCCAGAGTTAGGCAACACTGTGATTAACCCTTGAAACAGTAGTTTTGTACTTACATAACTATCCAGGATCAATGACACAAGAATCTAAAGGAGTAAGCAAACCCTCCTCACCTCAGAAAGGCTTATGGAATAGACCGCAGAACACAAACATCAATAACTTTTAAAAAGAAGAATAAAATCCCAACCTGTTGATGGAATGTTGGCAACTATGCATTTACACCTGCTGAGTTGGAACCATAAACTCCAGGCAAAAAGGAATTAATTAACCAGAACATGAGCTCTGGGATTTTAAATGCTGTCATAAAAGGTTACGCTGGATGACTCATAAATCTAAACAATTAGGACATGCAGTAAAGCAAGCTAACCCCAATATATCTCGATGTGAAGCGGGAGCAGCAGAAACATGCAACTTTGAACCCAGAGCTCTCCTGAAAAGCAGCCACATTAGGCCAGAAATGTGTCTTTGCCTACTGGTTACTCTTTCAAGGATTTTCTAGGTGTAGAATACTCAGAGTACTCAAAAGTAGTTTACCATTCCAAGTGTGAAATAAATAGGGCCATCTTTTGAGCAGTTATAATGTCAAGGGATTTCAATCCAGGAAAGATTGGGGATAAGGAAGGCTTTGCCACTTCAGAGGCAGCTTATTTGTACTTGCCAGGAAAATTGAGACCTTAACCCTGCCTGTCACAGGGGGTGGAATACATGCCATGTCTGGCACAAACTGATCTTGATAAGGACACATTTGACTGAACTAAATTTTACATTTGTGGGATGATATTGAGAAATATGCCACCATCCCTTTTATTGTCATATAGTTCAGCAGAAGGATTGTACAAACTGAAATTTATGCCGGTTTCTGAGCTCACTAGAGACTGGCACAAGAAGGGATTTACTTCACATTACAGTATTTAAGGTGTAATATAACAGATTTTGGAGCTCCATATATCCCTCAAGTGTGTAATAGGTTTGTACCACTAATGGGTATGGCTTCCCTGAATTTTGGCAGGGCACTGGGACAGCAATTCTACACACAGTTAACTAGGGTGTAAGTTACCAACATGAATTTGACCCAACTCTGGGAGGCAGTGGAAGACAGGAGGGCCTGGCATGCTCTGGTCCATGGGATCACAAAGAGTCGGACACAACTTAACGACTAAACAACAACAAAAGTTTCATTGACCACAGCGGAACTCTGTAGACATGTTCTGAGTAAACATGATTCTGTGCTGTGAGAGTCTCTGATAGAAACGTTAGCTCCCTCTGAATGACAATTTCCAGTGTTCCATAGAGAGATTACTGATGAAACGAGGTTATTTCTGTAGTATAGGACATACTCACTAAACAATCACTGTCACTCAATTGTAAAACTCTGCATGTGAGAAAACCCTCTATATATGAGAACAATACTATTTGACATCCTCTTTCTTATCAGCAGTGATTTGATCTTTTGCTTTTCCTCACCTTTGCATTCTCCGGGTTTCTGTAGATGGAGAGCTTTTTCTTGCTTACAATCCAAGGTCATTGTATGGCTAGAAAAAGCAGTATCAGCAACACCAGGGATACTATATGGTCTGATGAACTTTAGACAGCATCAAGCTGCATGAAAATTTTGAGAATTTGATTCATACTTTTTCTACTCTATGCCTGAGGAAGTGAATTTATGCACAAAAGTGTACAGTGAATATTTGATTTTTAGTGGTCCAAATAAAGGTATCACCTCTTCTGCTTTTGGATCATATAACTAGGTTACCTTCCCTTTTTCCTTAACTTTAAAATATTCCTGTTAATGAAGAGAAGTATTTGAATAAGTATTGAGAAAATGCAGAAGAGCCACGAGACAAAGAGGATGTCATTTGGACCTGTAGTAAAATACTATAATTAAAAGAGCAAGATTGCACACCTTGGAAAAGTTACATTTTGACATTATATCTCCCAGAATAACTAATGTGCCTAGCAGCTATGCCAGCTTGGATATTCTGGGAATTGTAATTAGGAAAAAATAAATTGTTAGCCTTGTCAACCTGAGATACCCTACATTTTCATATGAGAGGCAGGTCATGCAGATCAGAATTACAATATTATAGATGACCTACACGTCATGTACCAGATCAAGTATCTGGTGACCGGGAACAATGAGTAGGAGATGGAAGCTCTATTCAGTCATTAAGTGTGCAAAGATCACACAGAGTGAGAGAGAGAAAGCTTGAGTTGTTCTCACTGTTACGATTTGCAACTGTCTAAAGAGGGAGAAACTGCTCTGGCATGTAGGCTCCCCATGAAAGTCAAAATGAGGATAAAAACTAGGATTCTGACTCATGTGCAAAGCAGGATCCCCTTCTTCAAGCTTGCCCCTTGAAATGTAAATGACACCTGAAACATAGACAGAATGGGGCTTTGGCTGGCAGGGGTGGGTGAGATCAGCATGCACAGGTTTGCTTTCCCTCTTCTCACTAAATATCTACACAAATATATGGAGACTAGTGCCATGGACACTCAAGATGTATCTGTCTCATGAGATTCCATGGAACTTGGAGAATGTCTTCCACAGAAATTCTGTGGAACCCTACAAGACGTATTGGACTGCAGTTCAAAGCATACTTACTAGGAAGAAAGGTCCATCAAAGTTGGTGGGATTTTCTTCCGGGTGTAAACAAGGCACATCTGAGAGGAATAGTGACAGCAGAAAACCTTCCCGATTGGTCATTATATTCCCATGTCCAGTCCTGGGTTAGCAACACAATATGCCAGCCAAATATAGAATCAGAGGGAGTCACTCGGGGCGGGGGGAACAGGCTTTGGCAAAAAGGCTTCTGGTGAGCTATATGGTTGTTTAAGGAAGCTTAAAGCCAAAGCAGCCCTCTTTTATTGTCACTGAATCTATAAATTCAGACACCTTGAACAGAGTACGCCTGTGCAGTCTTATATGTGACATTTCACCCAAACCACTCACAAATAATGTGCATTACTTACAAGTTTATTCATTCCCTGCAGAATGTTGGCCCAGCTGTGCGTCTCCAGAGCCATCTGTTGCGGGTGAGCAGCTTATCTCAGCTATCAGAGCCCTCTTCTAAATATTATGACCAAACAAGATTCCAAGAACAACAGCCATCCTGTTGCACAGAGAATGCTCAAAAGCTGATAAACTGTTTATACATTATCAGCTAAATAAGTTGGGTTTATCAGGGAAGGCCTGGATACAATCCCTGATCTTGGTGGAGATGAATTCTACTTGTAGTTAGTCATTTGGCAAGGCAAGGCAAGGCAAGCCCTGGTGGCAGAGGTGGTGCAGTGCCCTGACCAGTTCCTGAAGATGTCCATAAATTCAGCCTGTCTCATGTCTGGATGAGAAGAGCTGGACTGTGCAGCAGCAAAGATAGCCAAGGCAGGCAAGGGAGAAGCATGGGACAGTCTATAATTTTCAGTATTGAAACTGTGTACAGTGGGGTCTTGACTTGAGAACTTAATCCGTATTGGAAGGCGGTTCTCAGGTCAAAAAGTTCTCAAGTCAAATCTGCATTTCCCATAGGAATGCATTGAAAACCATTTGATCCGTATCTGCTCTTTTCCGTCCATAGAAACTAATGGGAAGCTGCTATTCCGCCTTCGACCACTAGAGGGGGGGTTATTTTGTTTCTTTTTTTCTTAGGTCAAGAAAGGTTCAGGGAAGGCAGGGAAAATACAGTCCAGGCAGTACAGTACCAGGCAGTCCGAAGACTGTCTCCCAATCCACTCTCTAAACGCTGGGAGGAGTGAGGAAGCAGACAACAGGAAGCAGACAACTTTTCACTGGCCAACAGTTAACTGAAAGTTCAAATTTTGCACTTTCCCTGCCTCCCACGTGCTTTTTTTCAGTTCTTAACTCAAATCTAAGTACTTAAGTCAAGTCAATATTTTCATATGAGAGTGGTTCTTAAGTCAAAATGTTCTTAACTCAAGCCGTTCTTAAGTCAAGACCCCACTGTATGTTTTCAATGCTTTAATATTTGTGCTTTTGTTAATTCGTCCTGAGCTGCCTTAGGTGCCTCTGCTGGGAGAAAGATGCGATATAAATAAAAATAAAATAAAATATCAGGAGAAAAAGGCAAGTAAATATAGGAACACTGAAACTGCATTAGTGATCTAGTAGACCTTTGGTCTAGATGAGTGGGGTATAAATCTAATAAAATAAATAAATAAAATGAATAAAAATGATCAAAAGCAGGGATAAGACAGGGTTGTCCAGCAGTAATGGGACTGATAGAACATGGTTGTATTTGCACATGATAAGCCAGCATTTATACATTTCATGACCAAGCAATGTCCTGGTGGCATGCCATCCCTTTGCATGCATGCATAAAACAATCTAGGAGGGCATAGTTTATCTTTGAGCCCAAACCTGGAGACCTCTACAAACCAGGACCCCATATTTGGCTGTCACAAAAAGGTCATGCTTCCTAATCCATTATATCTGTCCCCATGAAAGGTACAGTAGGAATGAATGGGCTGTGAGCACCGTAAAGTAAGATATGCTGGGAATAAGTGGAACTATTTTTTTTATCATAATTGTGAATCTTTTTCTCTTCTCTATTTCTGAGGCAGATTGTGCAAAGGCAGTTTCTCAGCAGCCTCTTGAGCCTAATGAACATTACCCTACTGAGAAATATACAGTAAAGGGCTGCTTCCACAGAGCACCAGTGCAGGGAGAAGTGCGGGAAACTCGTAAAGAGAACAGAGTTTGTTGCAAGTGTTCCACAATGTCTTTGGCTCGGACTGAAAACGCTGGATCAAATGGTTCTAATTTGGAAGGATAAAGATTTTCCCATCTTCTTTAAATGTGCAGAGCACAGACTCTATTTCCTACCACTTGGGTCTTTAGAATCTGATACTTAATGACAGATTATCTCTGCATGATAATTCAGCAGTACATGGTGTTATTCTCTGTTTTACAGACACATGAGCTGAGCTCTGCAAGGCCAAATGCTGTAGAGTAATGAAAAAGGATATAGTGTAATTCAAAGAGATACAGGCATGGCAAATGAGACCCTTTGAGGCAAAGGAGCCATCCTGATTATATATTTATCTTGCAGAATGAGTGCAATTATACACAGGGAGTAATATGCATGTTGATTGCTTAGAGCAACCCATTTATTGGTTGTAATTTTCTTATTGCTAGTGTACATTTATAACAAGCACAGTGCAGAATCAAGCAGTAGCTGGCATGTGTGAAAGAGCCACGTAAGGAAGATTCTACAGTCACCACTTTTGTAACGCTACCTACTCAACAATCTCTTAAGTAAAGTCAGTGTGCGTTTGAGTTGTGAGCAATCGAACACTAACAAATAACAGGCTGAGAACCCCTTCACCATTCTTCTGTTGTCTACTTTGGCGAATCAGGAAGAAGTGAATCTGGGAGAAGTAGGAATGCTGAGATGCCCAGGATTTCCCATAACTCTGCATAGGCCTGGCTTTCTTGGCAAGAAGCCCCATAAGACAGCCCTTATGTCTGCACTGCAGAAGTGGGAAAATCTACTGTAATTTTCTTGAATATGCCATGCAGAAATACTCCAGTTTCGGTTTATTGCTTCGCAGGTTGAGCAACAGAGGATGGGGAACCAACGAAACTGTAATGAAAAAATAAATAAATGTGCCCACACCTGGACAGAAGTGCTGGAGAGTTACATGGAGCTTTTGCATTTTGAAGTGCCTGAAACTTGCAGTGTGTATTTATGCTTTTTAAAATATATAATGTATATTGTTTTAAATTTTATTTTTCTTCATATCTGCTTGTGTGTGTAATGCTTAATTTATTGTGTTTTTATTTTATTTTTTTTAATAGTGCGAGCAGCCTTGAGCTCCCCTCACTCCAAATTGGGAGAAAGGTGGTATATACTGTATAGCACATGTTATATATATGGGGGAGTATGGGAGTTATATATATATGTGCTATACAGTATATACAGTATATATATATGGGGGGGGCGTGATAACATGCCTAGACCCCGACGGAATTGCAGAGAGGAGAGGACAGCATAACTAGTCTCTTCTGCTAGACATTCTAGTTAATGTTCTGCTCTTCATCTGTGCCACGAACTGGGGATGGGGACTTGAGTCACGGGGCTCGCTGTCAAGTTGGACTCAAGTCACTGGTGACTCAGCTCAGGCTCAGCTCTCCCCCTCCCCCCATGACTTGGACTCCTGGCTTAGAACCCAGCCTCCCCTTCCTTTTTTCTGGGGGAAAAAGCTTGTTTTTAATAGGGACTCTGACTTGAGGCTTGGGGACCCAAAGACTTGCCAACATCCCTGCCACTAACTGCACAGTTTGGATACTCTAGGAGTGCTCACACTCAACTAATCATCTCTTCACCTCAACTAGTTCCCCACATATCCTAGTTCTTGTGTAGTGGTAGAAATGGCATTTTGTTTTATTTTATAACCATTATCTTATTTACTGCATTTATATTTCACCTGTCCTCCAAAGAGCAAAAGAAAGCATTCATGGTTCCTCCCATGGAGTAGTGAAGACTATTCCAAGTCATCCAGGGAGCTTTGTGGTTAAATGGGGATTTCTCAATCTGGGTGTGTCAACTTCATAGCTACACCATGCTGGCTTAAGGGATACGGCATATCTGGGTTATGCACTCATTCTCAGACTTTATACTTTACCATCACAGTTTCTACCACTACACAAGATCCGTTACTGTCATATATCTGCCGATTCTTCTCAACAGTATGCTGAGCATTTCTTAGGTAAAGGTTCCCTTTGACATTTAGTCCATTCATGTCCAACTCTAGGGGGCGGTGCTCATCCCCATTTCCAAGCCACAGAGCCAGCATTTTGTCCGTAGACAGTTTCCATGGTCACGTGGCCAGCGCGACTAGACATGGAATGCCGTTACCTTCCCACCGTGGTGGTCCCTATTTATCTACTCACATTTTTACATGCTTTCGAACTGCTAGGTTGGCAGGAGCTGGGACAAGTGACAGGAGCTCACTCCATTGCATGGATTTGATCTTACGACTGCAGGTCTTCTGACCTTCCAGCACAGAGGCTTCTACGGTTTAATCCACAGCGCCACCATAACACTGCATAGTTGTTCTTAGTCAAGGTGAAACAGAAGGTGTTTGGTGTGGGGAGGCGGAAATGAACAATACAGCAGCTGCAGCTTCCCTGATAAACTTCTCTAAACATTTTCTAATCTTTTATGGAGGAATGTGCTTTAAAGTCTCCATCTGACAAAAGTACGAATGTTGCTCCTCATATCCCACTTCCTATTTTTATTGGTCTTGCATCAGTTTTAAAACTCTTGTAGGTATCAAGCATTAGGTTTGACAAGCAAGGTGGAAGAGGATTACAAATATCTGGATACTGGGAACATCTGGTATGCGGAGGATGGAACTGGATGGAAAACAGAGAGAGCAAGTAATGTTTCCATGAGGGGGGAGAAGGAATACAAGAAATGTTTTTGCAACTCTATGGCAAATAGAAAAACAAAGCAGAATGAGTCTCGGCTACTGTATACTTTGTCATTAAATTGTGTTCTCATGAAGTAGTGGATAATCAGCTACTGAAAAAGTTCCTTTTTTGAACTACAACTCACAAACTATCTAACCAACATGACCAATAGTCGTGATGGCTGGAGGATTCTGGGAGCTGCAGTTTCAAAATTAATGTTTCCAAGCTCTGCTGTTAATATCCATGGAACTCTAAATCCATAAACCAAGTGCCAAATGAATGTGCTGTTGCAAGTTAATTATTCAACAAGTTTGTGCAGTCTACAATATTGCTTCTGGAATCACTGTGTTAGTATTTGCACTGAGCAAATTATTTCCACACATTCACTTTGGCAGAACAATTATGGGCCTTACCAATGTCAACCACAACAGTAGGAGTTAATGTACATGATATCTGTTAATGTTATCTATTGGTAGCAATACCACTCTGCATTCTACAAAGGGCAGTCTCTACACAAGAGAATAAATGAACACAAATCTGACATCAGAAATGGTAACACAAAAAATCCAATTTCAGAACATTTCAGCCGTGCAGGACCGATCTTAAATTTCCTATTGTATCACTGATTTCAAATTGGATAACGCAGAAAAAAGGAATCATAAAGGAAAATAAGAGAGGGGGACAGCTGAGGGGGGTTACATACATTGATTTTAGTGTACATTTGAAGGCTTAAATAAAGACCAAGTCTTTTTAGCTTGATAGAGATAATGATAGAGATACCTTAACAAGCTAGTTTTCTTTACAGCCATGCATAGAAATGAACATTATTGTCTTCAGCAAAATGTGGATTCTGAATCAAAAGTTGATTCAGAAAGAACTGGACACTTCTTGCAACAAAATTCTTTTGTACTTTAAAGGAGGCCATAGATTCTTTTAGTTCACATATTGTGAGGCATGTGATCAACACAAAGTTCATTACGTATGTTAGAATGGTATTGTTATTTTGAAAGTTCAATATCTGCAGCAGTATCACTCTTCATTTGTCTCCACTCCAACAACCATGGACACTATCTATATAACATTGCGGCTAAATACTATACTGTATTCACGTTTCTAAGGAATCCACAAAAGCTTTCACTCAAATAAGTTTGTTAGGCTAGCATCCTATTGGAAAAAACTCTGCATATACTGTAATCGTAATTATGCATCCTTCCTTTTGCACTGTGTCTGTTTCATGACTGACTGCATAGTAGATGTTTCATCAGTTGTGTGATGGACATCTGCAAAAGGGAAATCATTTGCATGATTATTGTCTCCCCCCCCCCCAAGACATTCTGCCCTTCACCTTGAAAATGCCACAATATTTCTCTAAAAATCAGGAAAAGGCTGCATGGTCATAGAAACTACAAATGCGGGAAGAGGTGGTACCTTTAATTGACCATTAAGAATGTAAAACAAACAAAAAACCCCCCAAAAAACAAACAACAGGCTTTTGGTGATAAATAATCTTCTTCAAGGCTGTGCATCAGGTTTTTGTGGATAGCTCCAAAATTATATGCTGTTATTAATGTCCCAAATTCATATGGCTGATGTTGAGGCCACGTCCACTTCTTAGTTGGAAATGGGTACAGTCTGCAAAGGGCCTATAGAGGGAGAAGGGGGTGGTTTCAAGCCCCTCCTCAGCTAGTAGTTTGGAATTGATAACCCCATCTCAAGGACAGTTGTGCAATCTGAGTCATGCAATACTACTGGTTGTTCTTGTACTTGAAGATCTGCCGCTTCACAGATGCAGGTAGCCCCTCTATCCATGCAGATCACAGCTGTCCCATTCATAATTGCTATGGCCAACTTGTCACCTAGTGAACGGCTTTTGTTGGCAGGCTTCTCCATGCTTAGCTTGGTTTGTCCTTGTAGAGCAGATGATCATTCTGCCATTTGAGCTCTATTCAAAGGCTTAATAGCCCAGTAGTATTTGTATACTTACTGTTTTTAGCTTTAATGTTGTTGTTTTTAATGATGTAAGCCCTTTTTAAGGAGAAAGGTGGGATAATTTTTTTTAAAATAAATACTGTGCTGCTGCTGTGATCTTTTTGCATTGGACTGTGCTCATGCACCTTTTAAAGAGGGGTGACATCTCTAAATATGAACAAGGACTGGACACCTTTTTATGTTTTAGTTCTAGCTAGATCTGTTTCTTTGGCATCTCAGTGTTAGTTCATTGTATTACATTTGCCACTTCATTGTATTGCATCATGCAAATATCTGCCATAGTTTATTTTTAATTTCCCAGCTTTCTGTTCTTTTTTATTTTCCTTGCCTGTTGTGTTTGTCTTCAGTAGGAGATTCTCAGCAATTGAAGAGCTCTAGTTCAAGTGGTTTGTGTCCTTTGCTGGCTGTTCTTTGTGAGTCCAGTTGTGTACCCAGTTATGAAAGCAGGGAATAGCCAAGCAGTTGATGCTGCTGGTCATATCTTGCCACTTGGGTAGCTGCTAAGAAATGTTTTACCACGTCAACTCTGGGTTGTCATATCATTACCATGTTAACTGATCTTAACCCAAATTTCTAGGCTCATTTTTCTAGATTTTCACAAACATTTAGTCCAGAAACAGTTCCAGGCCCCCAACCCTTCCCTGCCCACAGGCCTCCACACTGCTATTACAGTGACCTATACCATAGTACTAGGATCTGACCCTGAATTCTCAGGGAATTCAGATACACACTTTCAGCCCCATTGACCACATGCAACCTGCAGGGGTCCAAATCTGACCACTCAATCCTTCACACACACACACACACACACACACACACACACCAAAGGGTTTTTTAAAAATATAAATGGAGCAGCAGAGTGACTCAAAAAGATTCTTTGGGCCATTTAGGGGGAATGAAGGCATTGTTGCTGTGTTTTGAGGGGGGGGCAGCACCCTAACCCTACCCCAGCTTTTTTTTTTAAAGAATCAGCCACCAGAGGGTGCAAGGAAGGTTTTCTGTGTGCCCTCATTTTAAATAAAAAATAAGAGAGTTATGGGAGCAGGAGCAGCCCTCCAAGGTCAGAGGATGAGGATGTGAGGCACTTTATGGGTATGGTTAACAGCAAATACTCCGCTTTTAACAGTTAATAATCTCTGGGCACATCCAGTCAGGGATTTTCCTAATTCCTAATGGAAAACATATTGTCACGCCAACTACAAATATAAGGAGAAACTCTTCATTTCTGGATTGGTGAAAACTTTTACATGAGAAATATTAGCACAGTAAATGCAACACAGCTGAGTGAAAAAGTGTGACAATGAAGAAACTGAACCCAATAATGCCAGTGGTTTTCAGTCTTTAATTTATTACATCCTGATAATCACTCTGCTAAAAAATCTGAGTCCCATTATGGCAGACATAGGAAACCCACTTTTCCAGGGATGTTTATAGGATTATAGGCAAGGGCAGCTCATGGACCAAGCAGGGAGGTGCTCATAACCCCAACATTTCTGGAGGAGGAGCACCCCTTGTTTTGGTTATGAGCTGCCTATGTTTACAGACTTTCTCATATATATTACTTATAAGGCACTGCAGTAGTATTTTTGGAAGTAAATCTACACAAACAGACATAGTAATTCCACTGGTAGGTATAATTTTAATAATACTGCCAAGCATAAATTTCACTGCTACACTAAAACAAAATGAGAACACTGTATATTTCAAGTAACATTTTCATGAAATCCCCAAGTCCCACCTAGACTGTTTCTGTGTCCCACCAGTGGAACATGTACCACCAGTTGAGAACAACTGTACTAATGAATTTAACACCAAGCCTTTTTAAAGTACTTAACAACGATGTCAATCATCAGTCAACCACCAGTCCATGCCAAGAAGTTGTAATTTCATCTCATCATCCGTCAAGCATCCCCTATTCTTTTTCTCTCCCACCTCTCTCACTTCTCAGCACCCACAGTGCTGCCAAATAACTTCCTGGTCCCTTCACTGCCCCTTTACATCCTTTTCCTCTCCCTATTTTTCACAACTTTTCCACAGTGAGGATTATGTTTATATCAGTTCTGTGCTTTGGGAGAATCACAAGCTAATGCCTTGCTTTGTATTCTGTATTCCTGTATTCGTGTATCACTGTTCTGTGCTGACACCATTACAGTTCCCTTCTGCTACACAGATTATCCACAAGAAGCCAACCTGAGCTCAAGGCAGACAATTTGTTTGTATGACTGCTTTCTGAATCCACAGTTCACAAATGTAGCAAATAGTCGTATCACAAGCATGTCCACCAAGAAGCTCTTTCCAATCTATGTGTGGACACAGCAGTAATAAGGATTTTAAATACTTCTTGTTGGAAGAGAACGCCAAAATTCGTAGCAAGTGATCTAAAAGGGAGGCAATAGGCAAGATTGTTGCTTAGTCTTTATTTTCTCTTTTTCTCTCTGAGTTGATTTCCTATTTTTTCTTGCTCCTTCATTCCAGGCAGACTTGCACACATTGAAGACAGGGTGTTCTGTTGCATTACCAAGGTTAACAGTGATCTTTTTCACTCTCCACAAATGGGTTCTCTGAATTAATAAGCATATACTCCATTGGGTCGTGGGTCTTCCTACCAATCTCCAGACTAATCATTCCATTTGAATAGTTACAAGTCCAGTAGTAGGCCACTGTGCTTTGCCAGTAAGATACCAAGTAATTTTAGCAGCTCTTTTAACTGCAGAGGAAATTACAGTGCTTTGTCTCTGACCAGACAGGCTTGCTGCATAATATGTGGACTTCAGTTAGGCATACTTGCCTTGCTTTGGATTTTAAGCACCACACCCTGCAGCTCAGGGAAGTACAAGGCTGATAGCAATCCTGGTTGTGGTAGCACTGCTGTCCAGCTATGCACCCGGTGCAAGGATCAAGGTAACGCCACGTTCTTGGCTACAGAGCTGCTGGATCGTTCTAGTCTCTTGTGGCTGCAGGATTAGGTGAGCAGCCAAAGAGCAGAAGCTGATGTAGGTCTGTGGGCTAACTCCCCCTCTTTTCTCTTCTGTCCTGCAATTGTTTGCTGTCCTTGAGGTGTTTGTATTGGACAAAAAGCACTGTAAACAGCTTTTAAATAACAACCACCACCACAGCACATAAACTTCTGGTTCTTAAGAGATAAAGTGAGTTATCAAGCTCAAGATGGAGGCAATTTATTCAAACACAATCCTATTTTTGTAGCAAAGGAACCTTGCAAATTGGCCCTTGGCTTGACTGCTCAGGGTCTTGATGTATTCAAAGATTCCTCTGAACATGGGCTCATATGCAAAGAGCTAGACCTGGAAAAGTTAATTTTTATGAACTATAGGTCCCATAATCCTGCACCCATCATGGTCACTAGCAGTGCAGGCTGAGAGGATAATGGAGTTGTAGTCCAAAACAGTAACTTTTCAAAGCTCTGAAATTAGCACTAGAGACCATCTCTGATCCCAGGGCTCAGGTCTGGGGCATGAAATGTAATGTAAAGCAAGCAAGTCCCCAAAGTCTACGTATAGAGTCAAGAAGCAAGTATGCATCCTGTATTTAAGAGATATGAAGCTGCAATCCTAAACACACTCACTGGGGTAGAAGTCCAAATGAATACCTTTATTTATTTGTTTGTTTGTTTGTTTGTTTGTTTGTTTGTTTAAAAATACCTTGGGATTGATTTCTGAATAAAGATGTTTTAGAATGATGATGTTACATGGAGGGTGTTAGGTCACATCCCATTTTTTTGAATTTTATGGGTCAAAACCCGAGACCACAAAGCATGTGTTTGTGATGGCACAGAGGTAGGATAGGCTTAGAGTTGAGATGCCCCTTATCCCGCTTACTGCTGTTACTGCTTAGAGATGGGAAGGGGGGGGAAGCAGAAAACCTGGGGGAAAATAGGATTTTTCCAAAGCTATTTTTTGTTTTTCAGAAAACCTAGGAAAAATGGAATGTGGAAAATGTTCTTTTACAATGATAAATATGTCTGTGACATGGTCTTCAAACTATATAACATGAAGACCTTAACGAAAGACTTCTGAGACTTTATGTATTTAAATTCTCTCCTCCTGCTGCTCAAATTGTGCAAGAAGAAAACTCCTGAGTTCTGATACTCCACCTGATATCTTGCTCCAGCTGACAAGGTCCATTATCATTATTCCAAAAAGCAGAAGCGAGGGGTGAGAGCTAGTAGGTATATACCCCATTGTGTCATCTGGAGCAATAAGCATACATAAATACTTGCTTCACGTATTTCATGCTGAGCCAATGAGACATGCACCAGCTGAGAGTAGGTGGAGGCACCTCCACCACACACACATAGTCAAATGTTCTTCCCACTCGTAGATATGGAGAAGCTTAGCAATTCCCTGCAACTTTAGCCAGTGCCCTATATTGTTTCTAGGTTTGTTTGTTTTTTAATTATTGAGTAATATTTTTAATGGAACAACCTCAGTTCTTTACCAAAAACTATTCTCCATTCTGTCCTTGAATATATATTTGTGTGCTTGTTTATAAACATCCTTATAAAAATAGGGAGAGAAATGGCAATATATAAAATACTTTTTTCCATAATTAAATTACATTTTAATGTAGAAAAAATGTCCTTTTTAGGTGCAGAGGACACCGGTTTTATAAATAAACATGTAAGATAAACATTAACATGGCTACCTCGTTGTTCGTATGCTTTGGAGAGAGCCCCCCTCCCTCGCGTGAAAGAGGCTCCCACAGTATAATTTAAATAGCACAAAACAAACGAATTCTCCAAATGCTATTTATACTGGCAGCACAACCAATGATGTCATTGCCGTAGCAATCACAAATTTTGTTTTCTTGCAATAAATGTGATCTTTTCTTCCCATTAATCGTTGAGTAGCGATGGCGTTTTGTGCAAGACTTCAACAACCAACTCATGTTCTGCTTTGGCTGGAGAATCCTAGGGTCCTGTTCTCATCACCTCGCCTCACCTTGGGCTCATATTCTGTCCAAACAAGACTCTCTGGCAGCCTGCCTTGTGACCGCCAGTGGAGGAGTGGTACTTTCTTCCACTGGACAGATCAGATGCAAAGGTTCAGGGGCGCAGACTCCCTTTCTGAATCAGCTACGGCCAAGCTGTGTTGCAGACCAGGAGAGGGGACTTGTTAATGTGTTGCTTGTGCCTCATTGGTGCAGCAGGGCCTGTTTGTACCTCTAGGAGTTACAAATAAGACTGGCTTATTTTGTAATTGGTCTTCAGGACATAAGCACACAAAATCTTGTTTCTTAGACTTGAAAGTCCGTGTGGATTCTGACGTTGAGACATTTCCATGATTTTAGCTCTAATGATAGGTTGTCTGTCATGTACAGTTTAGCCCCTGGACTGAACGGGTAACTGAAGAGCAGATACTTGCTGAAGCCTCCCCTCTTCTGAAAGATTCTGAATCAACTCCTGGCCTTCTCTGCAGCTTGTCCCAAAATGCCATCAGTATAGCAGACAGGCTCCACTGCTAAGCCTGCATTAATTCCCAGTCACCGCAGCAAAGCAATAAGAGCCTGCAAAAGCGCAAGAGATGTCAGAATTCATCTCAACTCTATTTGTCTGTTAAACTTAGAAATTTTCACAAGGACTAATTCAAGAAACAAGACTTTGGCTGCTGTGTGCCAATGATTTTGCAATCTGGTGACATGCAGGCAGAAAGAGAGGTACATATCCTACCATCTTGTAACTGTTCACAAAATATTTCACACTGACAATCTGTTTTCTGTTTAAGTTGAAATGCTCACTGTGGCAATTTAAAACCCAAGCTTTGTGGTGTCTTGTCTTTTTGTGCAATGTTTAGTCATTCTCGGCTTGGCATATTCCTGGAATTATGAAATGATGTTGTATTGGCTCATTGTATTTAAATTTTAAACATATTTGTAAGGCTTTTTTGGAGGGAGAGGAAATGAAGGATGCTGTTGTTATTAAAAACACGTCAGATACATTCTAGTAAAGATATAACCCAATTTTTTTCTACTTGCCTTAAGGAAAAAAAAACTACAAACTGTAGAAGATGAAGAGGCATTCTTGCACATTATATGCTGATTTCAGGCACAGGAGCAAATTATTTCTTAAAACTGAGAGACTGAGAGAGAGAGTAGTATCAATCCATTATCTCCTTACTTTAAGATGCAGAGGGGCTTCAGATTTAATGATACAAGGGACAGCAAACATGATTCATACTATATGTACTGTGTAATTTATTTATTTATTTTGAGGTATACTTTTGCATTTTTAGAGCTTTCTGAAAACTATTGCATTTTTGAGTATCTTTGAAATGTGTTTTCCACTTTGCTATTCAGAACTACACTAACTGGCTTATGTTTAAACCAAATAATCTTAACAACTAGTAGGAAGATAAGATCCCTTTTAAAAGATAGGAAAGAAGGAAGGAAGGAAATAAACTTCCTGCATTAATATGTGCATCCACTAAAAAAGTGACCTCAGGATGGTTCTCTTGCAGCTACTAGAGGTAAAAAATATTACTAATATATGGTAAGCTACCTTATGAGAAGACTTTCTATAGATGGAAGGTAAATTCATAAACAACAAACTGCTCAAAAGATAATTGTGAGACCAAGCCTCCAGACACACCCAGTGAGTTTCCACAGCTGAATGAGAATTTGAACCAGAACCTCCTGAGGACTAATATGTTATCTATCTACTATACCACACTGGTGGAGAACATAGAAGCCTCCCTGAAGAGTGTGAGGCCTGTGAACATATTCAAGCATCCCCTTGATAGCATCCTGTCAGGTGATCCTCCCACTCTGGAAGCACCACTAGATCGCTTTTGACATGAATAAAGAAGAACCAGTTGGCTCTCAGTTAACATCAACAACTAGATAACGGTGTCATCAATTGTTGTGGCCCAGTAATATTGTTCTTACTGTTTGACAGTCTTCAAGCTTGATCTCTATGAGAGAGCTAAAGCACACATTCATAGAAATGGGTCTTTTCTAGTCTTACAATTTTTTCTCCCAGCAAAATTGTTGTAAGCCGAGTTGCCTTGGGTCCGTTTGCCTGTGGGTTAAAATATTTTAAACAAACAAACAAATAAAATGCTCTGCTTTGTTTTGGGTGTCTCTGGAGTTAGACATGCATAGGAAGCCTCTGTTTAAATTCAAGAGGTAACCCAGATCACTGGTTCTTAACCTTGGGTTACTCAGGAGTTTTGGACTGCAACTCCCAGAAGCCTTCACCACCAACTGTGCTGGCTGGGGTTTCTGGGAGTTGCAGTTCAAAAGCATCCGAGTAACAAAGGTTAAGAACCACTGACCCAGATGATACCACACTGCTTCTTTTCACCTGGCTTTCACATTTAAAGTACTGTACTTTCTTTACCACTTGGGGAGCACTCTTCTAGAAACGGATTTCTTTAAACTTGGGCTATGGCCCTAAGATTTTGGGGAGCCATTCTACTGTTAGTCTATGTCATAGAGAATGGCTCTTAAGGACTGCATCTCTTTCACAGTTTTCACATGCTAGCAGTGGACAAGTAGGTAACCTTATCCCCCCTGGCTCTCTCTCCATTGCCCCTCAGTCAGGTCTACCTTCTCCATCTCTTCTCTCTGTTTAGTGGATTGAGACCTGAACTGGTCACTTACAGGGAACTTCTGTATTCAGAGAGAGGACTTCATTAGATCAGGACATTGGGGGCAGGTTGCCTGCAGGTTGCCCTGTGCAGACCATTACAGAGCTGAACTGCTCAACATTTTGGCTTGATGTAAGGCAGCTAATGTATGAAAGTGATTAAGTACTGTAGTTGTGGCGATACCTCTGATCCAGGAAAATATGTGCCAGCAGGTACTTTTCATAATAAGAATAGTAACTATGAACATCAGCATACAAGTTTAAGCAGCTTTTAGAAGCTCTAGAAGGGAAAAGGACAACAAAAGCTGACTGTGATTGCTCTATGATGTCTGCACATGAATATTTTTACCCTGAAGGAATGCAGATGCATTTTTGCTCTGTTAGAGCACAGTTTTCAGCAGACCAGCAATGATGCGCACTGTACACAGACCATATTAAAACACAGTGTTCTCCCGAGTGTTTTCCACAGCATTTTCTTCTAAGTACTTGTTTTGTAATGGCCATTTTATTTGTTTTTGCAGAGACTCTAAATAGTACATGTCTCAGCCCAGGAAAAATCAATGTGCTGTTCCTTTACAACTTGAAATATATTCTACTAAAGGGCCATTTATTTAGGAGAGAAAAAAAGTAAATATTTTGTGCGCTTAGCCCAATTTACCCCTTTAAGTATGAAATATTGTCCCATATAAGCAGAATGTTGAGCAGCCCAAACAGTGTACTGATGTTATCTTAAGGTTGCACTTGGAATTCCTAGGTCCTGAAATGGGTTCTCACTATCTGGAGACCAGAAAAAGTAGGATTTTTTTGGTTTTCTTGCTCCATATTTAGAGTGAATGTCCATTTTACCCACCAAGAAGTACCTGATGGTAGCTTGGAAATTCGGCATGTACTGGTGATGACCTATGTGGCAAGATGCTGTTTTACAGTGTAGAGGCCAGTGGTGTAGTGGTAAATTTGAAAGTGCAGATGCTCATCATTAGTGACCCATATAGTAAACCCATACACCATAAGGGGAGCTGGACTGGTCCATATCAACAAATGAAGATCCGATAGTTTGTAAAGTTAATGACTCTTAATTATTGGCCCATTCTAGACCAATCATCCTTAAATACTTTACACTACACTAGGGACAGCCTGCATCAATATACTTTTCCTGGGAAAATCTATTTCTCCTCTACTGTAGTTACTGTGACGTAACTAGAGGAGTTAAGCACAGAAGGAAGTGGGAAGCAGGAGTGGGGTGATGGTGGAAGATAATGTTAGTAGCCTGTACTAGTCAGAATGTTCTTGGGCTTTGTCCCTGCCAGCCCTGGCTGAACTATACCACAAATTGAGGCTATTTCATGTGATTCCATTAGGCCATCAACATGTATGGATGAGCTATCCAAGTTTCAGGAAAGTCCTCCAGATGTCCTGGCAGTAAACATTGGAATGATAAGAAGAAGAAAGTGAAACCTCTCCAAGCACTAGTCAGTCTGACCTGGATGAAATTACTTGTATTCTCCTTCATCAAAACAGAATTTGATCCTGAAAATAATGCATGTTCTTCTCAAGATAAAAAGTTAGCTTATCATCCAGCCAGCCCCACTGAGTATCCAATTTCCATATTATATTTCCAACAAAGTGTGAAAAATCCTCATATGTAATGTAAGTGGTTAATTATTTTAAGCAAATTATTTAAGTGATTCATTGTCTATTCTATATTAAAAACCACTTTAAGACAATCATCATGAAATAGAAATGCTTCTACTGTATTCTGTGTATTAATGTACAGATGTGTACTTACCAGTTTCAGAAAGGAAATGGACTTTTGCAAAGACTTTCCAACACAAACTTGACCAGCGCACATAACGTAAAGCCCAGTATAGTGCAGAAGGCAGAGAGCAGTTCAGCATTTGCACGTCATTGTGCTACATGAGCTTGCAAGGAAAACAAGAACAAGCACATCACAGCTGCCAATTCAAGACTGGGATTGTGTAAATAGATGAAGCTTTTCACAGAGGTTGTAAACTGCAAGCAATAGAACACTCTCCAGGAATAACAATGTACTTTTCCAAATTATGGCTGTTCGCTTTCAAGGCTCTCTTCATTTCTCATGATGGGATGCTTCAATCTTTAAAAAGGGAAAGCATCAGAACTGCCTGTTTCTCAGCCATCTGTGAATTTCCTCTAAAGATTACTGTAAAGTAGCTGAAGTTTTGTAGTTTATACCTGGTGGAACTTGGTGGGACCAGTTTACAAGTTATAAATCTTTTGGATCATATTAGGTCTATTGATTATTTCCTACTGTACTTTTGTCTCTTCTGTTTTCACTTGATGCTCTTATAAGGTTCAGTCTAGATAAGTGGTTCATCATGTAGCAGAAGTGTTCTTGGATCAAGCTGTTTGTGGAAGATTGCATATTTGAAACCTCCTGCATGGAATAAAATAAAACTATGTAGGTTAAAACACCTATGTCCAAGAAAAGGCTAGGTTCATTCTCGTTTACCTGGCATCTTTCTTCTTCATTTGAAGAAGTGGTGCTTCTGGAGTGGAAGGGTCATCCAATAGGACATTGTTGTTGTCAAGGGGACACCTAAATCTGTACACAGTCTTTAGGGAGGCTCCTTCTGTATCCCTGTTTTTCTGTGACGGGGGCCAGGGAGTAGAGGAAATCCCTACTTCAACATTCCGTATTGTACAATAGCTGACTGCATAGCTCAGTGGTTTAGGTATCTGGTTGCAGAGTTAGAAGCTGGGAGTTCAATTCCCTGCTGTGCATCCCACTTGAGCCTGTCTGTGTGGTGTTGAGCAAACTGCACAGAATAAGTGAATGGCAAACCACTTTTGAGTATTTTCTACTTCAAAACTCTGAAGAGGGTTTCCATAGATCAGAGCTGAGTTGACACATGCAGTTATTATTTACTGTACAATAAGACCAGGCTTAAGTAAGTTAAGCAAAAGCTGGGTTGCTAGATCAAATGTAGTTCTTACTATGACCTCCACTGAAAATTAAGGTAGCCCAAGATTTGCAAATAGTTTTCTATAGGCCAGCTAAAGATGATTACAATTATTTTTGCCTGGAATAGCCATGGCAAAAATTACCCCACCTGCAATCTATTACTATCACATGCTAACCACCTTCTTCCCACTCCTGATAAGAATATTTGATCTCAAGCCATTACTTGGAAGGGTAAGGAATCTTTCTCAACTTTGTTTGCACAAAACTGGGAAGTAGATAACACTGCAGAAGGTAGAAATAAAATTCCAAATGACATTAACTGAAAAAGTACAATTTTTAAAAAGTAAAAATTAATAGAGACAGAGACAGAATTCTGCACTGAGTGTGTGTGGAACGGGGAGATGGACTGCAGGACTAAAGCTGATCTGGCAGCTGTACCCGTGAAAAGATTTCGGGAAAATATTTGATTACAAGATTAGCATGAGTCGGCACTGCAATACAGGTGCAAAGACATCTAATGCAGTCTTAGGAACAGATCAGGTAATTTCCAGGTCACAAAATAACAGTCCACTTCATTCTGCTCTAATTTTACCTCACCTGGAATACTGTATACTTACTAGGACACAGCATTTTCAGAATCATAGAACAGTAGACTTGGAAGGGCAGGCATCCAAAATAAGGCAAATCTGACAGATGGTTGTCCAATTTTCTTTTGAATGACTCCAGCATTGGAGCACTCACCATCTCCCATGATAATTGATTCCATTGTTGTATTGCTCTAACGGGACGTTTTCCCTGATATTCCATCAAAATTTGGCTTCCTTTAATTTGAGCCCATTATTACGTGTCCTGCGCCCTGGAATTATTGAGAACAGATCATGCCCCTCCTCTGTATGACTGTTTCAATTATCTGAAAAGTGTTGTCCTAGCTCCCCTCAGTTGTCTTTTCTCAAGGCTAAACATGCCCAGTTCTTTCTGTCTTTCCTCAAAGGGCTTGTTTTCTAGTCCCCTGATCATCCTTGTTGCCCTCCTCCGAACTTGTCCCAGTTTGTTGGCATCCTCTTACAGTGCAGTGTCCAGAACTGAACACAGAACTCAAGATGAGGCCTAACCAGTGTGAAGAAACAAGAACTAGTACACATGATTTTGTGTCATCTACAAATTTGATAAGCATTCCCTGCACTGCATGCAAAAAAAGGCTGATTAAGAAACTGGACTTAGCCTTGTGGTAACCCGCTTGTGATCTCTTCCCAGTTTGAGAAGAAGCCATTGATAAGCACTCTGATGAGAAGACAAATAGTGTAGCTATGTTCTTGACCAATTTAAATGTTAAGATGATAATGTGCCATCAAGTCAATTCTGACTTACTGCACCACTTCTCTGGGATTTCTAATTACAAGGTACTCACAAGCACTCTATACTGTGTACCATTCCTTTCTTCTGGGGGTGTCCTTGGACTGTGCTTCTTGCCCAAGGCTGCACAGGATCACTATTGTCCCGGGAGGCACAGTGAGGAGTCCAACTCCCAAGCACTGGTTCTGCCGCCAGATACCCAACTCAGCCACCTGAGTGTTTCTAAACACTAGATTTGTTAAATCTTTATGAGAAAGCTCTAGATTACTGTGCTGATAAAATCCTGCTGCTTCTTGTTTGTGGCAGGTGATAATGTGGACGTTCAATATACGTCCGTCCGTCCGTCCGTCCGTCCGTCCGTCCGTCCGTCCGTCCGTCCGTCCGTCCGTCCTTCCTTCCTTCCTTCCTTCCTTCCTTCCTTCCTTCCTTCCTTCCTTCCTTCCTTCCTTCCTTCCTTCCTTCAATTTATATACTGCTCCCATTAGTGTCGCAGCATTAATCTGGGTGGTTCACATTAAAATATACAATCATAATAAAATAAAATAATAAAAGCCATATAACACTCCTAACCACATGAAGACAGTAACTGGACAGGGATGTAAGATTATCTCAACTAGGGTTGGAGTGGAATGCCTCCCTGGAGAGCCATGTCTTCAATTGCCTCTTGAAGGTAAACAGGGAGGGGGCCAGGTGCAGCTCCTCCGGGAGCTGGTTCCACAAAGATGGAGCCACTGTGAAGAAGGGCCTACCTCTTGTAGATTTATGTGCCTCCCTCAGGGTAGCAACCCTGAGGTGCCTCATCTCCAATAATCTGGTGGGTTGGGCAGTTGACATTGGGGAAAGACGTTCCCCAATGTAATAGAACATAAAATAGATAAGAATAGTTGAGTATGGAGAGACCACATCTCAATGCATAATGTTAGGATAGCCTTCAAATCCTTCTCAGTACTGCTGTCATATCCAAATTAGAGAACTTTAAGAGCTGACTTGACTGCTTTCTGTGGCAAAGACACAAATGACTTCTACTTGTCTGAATAAATTTTGCTCTGGGTTTCTTGGGGATAAAACATTCATCCAGAAAATGGATTCTCGTGCGCACTGCCATGCACGTGCCCAGTGGTATAACATCAGAATCTGGGAATGCTTCCCCTCTACACTACATGTTTTGAGGCGGTAAAGATGTTTCTATTTATTGTGGTCTGCTTTGCCCCTCCAGAAGAATTTCACAAATAGTTGGTTTATTGTGTCAAACACTGCCCTTTGTCAAAAGAAACAAGCAACATCTGGAGAACATAATGGGTTCTTGGCAAAGCGGTGCCTTGGAGGCCTCTACGTCACCCCAGCCTAGCATGGCAAAGTGGTTTGGCTCCCCACAGCCTTGCGATGGAGATTGGGAAGCAGTGCCCAGCGGGAGCAATATTCTGCTGCCAGAGCCAACCTTTGCAGGAGGTAAATGTTGCTGGCACTTGTTTGGATAATGCAGTATGTGCTATTCTGTGATGACCTCTGGTCAAACAAATAAGAGACTTTAACATGCAAAGTTTTAGTGGAAAAACTGGATATACCAGGGTGAGCTGCTGGTATATTCTCTGCAAAGATAGGTGTGTTTGGACCTTCCAGTGGCCACAGGAGAAAGTGGCAGTGGTGGAGGTCATGAGACAACAGTGTCGGCAAGAGTTTACACTCCTAATGAGAAGGGAGAAGAATTTCCAGTGGTTCCAATAAGGGTCTGTGCTGCACTATGGGTTAGGGTGGTAGGACTGTTTAATCAAGATGCAGGGCATGGGCTTGAGGCTGAGTGAAAGTGGCTACTTCACACAGCTGATTTTTGATATCATGAAAATGAAATCAATAATTGGTTATTTAAATATTACAGATTCTTTTTTTCTGTATGAATGAGAGATTGGCAGATGTTCATGGGATGTTCAGCTTTACATGTCAAAATCACTTGACCAGTTCCAGGGGCAGGTTTTGAAGTTGCTGTTTATTTTTCCTCTGGAGGACGCAAAATATTTTGCTTACCTTGAGGAGATGGATGCCACTTTTGAAAGCTTCCTGACATTAAGAAAAGAGAGAGTTCTTCATAAGAAATGGCATGTGACAAGAGCAAAGCTTGTCTTATGTGCCTGGTGTGTTGCAAGGTTTGTTTGTTTTTTTAAAGTGGCTGGTAGTTTTAGCACAAGTGAATGTTCAGAAACTTGATATCTTCCCCATCTACCCCCTTCAACCTGAGGTGGTGCTGTCTATTCTGGCATCTCATTCTAGCATGTAGTGTAGGCCAGAGATGGGCCTCCTTTGAGCATACCCAAACCCACAATCAGATTTGGGGGTGGGTGGGTTAAGACTAACAGAAGATCTCTTTAGAGATGACTGAGGGTCTTGCGTGAGCGCAATACCAGAAACATGTTTTTTAATTAAACATACCCTCCTTAGCCCAGCTATGGGACTGGCTCATGTAAATGCTACATAGACGGCAGTGAGATTTTGACATGGCATTATATCTCAACTGGATAACTGGCCCTAGGGAAAATAGCATGTTTGGGAACCACTGGTTTAGATAGCAGCATGTACCGTGAGATCTTATGAGGAATGCTGAATATTTATGTTGCCAGTAGATTGATGGGAATTCATAAGAAACAGAGAAATGCTGGATAACATGGGATACCACTTCCCCTCATGAGGAGGATATAAGGCTGTTATGTTAAATGACAACAAGCCAAGACAGGAACAACCACTTCAATATTATGAGGGAGAGAAACTGGTTAGGAATAGCAGAGTTATTGTTAATGCAATAGCTGGCTAATGGAGGACAGATAGAAGGAAATCCTGCCTTCCTGGCAACAACATCTATGAATCTGTGGAGTAATCTCCCAGGGGATGTGAGGAATCCCCATTACTGGCATAGTTTAAAATTGGAGAGAGGGGCTTGGGAATTTGTTACAGGAAGAAAATCAGTGATGCTGTGTCTGTGTGAAAATCTAGCTGGTTTAGAAAATAACTGTTTACCAGACAGGCATGTATTTTTATAGCGCTTGGGGGTGGTTTTGTTTGAGGCTGAGAACGTTGGGTCAGGGAACTTGGTTCTAATGGGCAAAGTTCACAGTGGATGGAACTTCGGTAACTTCCATGGAATTATGTCAGAAAATAATATAAGAACAGCTGTAAGGTCTGGAAGCATCCGGGTAGCTCAGCATCTCAAGACTGCAGCTGATCTGTGCAGTCTGCATCAGCATCTATCAATTATGGTAGGCATGGAGAATGTCACACCCTTTGAATGTTGTTGGACTGAGTCCATCAGCATCAGCCAGCGCAGACAATGGTGAGGGATTATGGGAGTAACTCCAGCAACATCTGGAGAACAACACGTTCCCCTCCCTCTGAGTTATGGAGTGAATACAAGTGAGTATTCTTCCACAAAATGTTGCCATATGGAACACTCTTTCCAAGGTTCCAGCTTGCCAATCATGCATTTTTCCAAGATGCTCTGTTTCATTCAACCTTCCTCACAGTCTTTGTCTTTCTCCACAATCTGCTGTGCCCACTGAGTTGCTCAATTTTCATTAGTTCAAAAGGGTTTTTTCATACAATTGCAGACTTTAGACATCCCCATGCCTGCTTTTATTGTGCTGATAGTGTCATTTTGGGCAGAAAAGAATCAACACTCTATGAGCTTGCTATTCTCTGGGGTTTCCAGAAATGTAAGACCTCAGAAGTGAAAGAAAAGAGAGAGGGAATAACTAAGGTGTAAAATTGTAACATACATGATTGCTTATCTTTAAATAAAATTTGTTTTTTCATAGATACTGTGAACTCAAAATAAAATATAATAACTATACTAGTTCTGGTCTTCAACTAATCCCCACCACCTATCAGCTTTCCCTCCTACTCAGCCTCCATACCATTTCATTCTAACTGCCACAACAGGGCTGTCAGTGGAACATACCATTCCACCCTTCTTCCTTTACACATACAATAAAACAAACACAAATGAAGAGTTCAGTAAATTAAAAAAATATGATATCCAAAACAACGTTATGCAAAGAAAGACACTGCAACATTTGAAGGAAGGCTCCACTCAGAACATGATTTTCACGCTGCAGTACAATCGTCTGTCCTGTCAATGCAGCGTGGAAAAATACTCATGTCAGTAAACAAATACAAATAACATTGCCAACAGCAACTCAATAAAACCTCTCTTACAAGTTGTGGGGAACAAAGGTCTTCTTAAGAACCTGTTGGATGTGTGCTCGGCAGCCATAAGATCACGGCTGAAAAAAGGCCTTCCCCTCATGCTCACCAAATTTATTGTTTTCATGGCAAGCAAACAAGATTGGCTGAAGTTGCTGACTTTAAAATTTGTACAGCCCACATGAAGGATGACCTTCCTATAACCATGTCCTAAAACTGTTCAAAGTTTTAAAGGCCAAAATCAATATTTTAGGTTGGGCTTCAAAACAAAGCAGTGCAGCCTGGACAAGATGGATGTCACACAATCCAATGGCCTGGGCTCTACCAGTGATCTGGGGCTCACAATCTGTACCAGCTGAAGTTTCACAACAGGCTTTAAACACAGCCCCACAGAGAGGGCAGCATAGTAGTCTATTATACATCACTGGAGGACAGGATACTGAAGCAAGGTCAGATTTCTCTGACCTTATCTGACACACCATACTAGAGCATAGGCAAATTTCACTTTTGGGGCTGTAGCTCGCAGAATCCCCCAGCTGGTATGATGAATGGAGTACTGTTTGCAGATTACTGGTGTTGTAGTCTCCAAACGTAAATGTTCCAGCTCTGTCCTGGCCACCTACTCTACCTGATTTTCCAGTCTGCTTAGATCCCAAAAGAATTCCAAACTGCATATTTAGATCATTAAGACAAGTTCAACCCCTCCTACAACTGATTGTATACCTCAATCCACAGCATGGGATTTCCAACTCAAAGCACTTCTAACTTGCCTGGATTTGGCCTCAGCATCTTCACTTCCAATTCAACCAAAGAATTCTGCAGCCTCTAAATGTTGTGTGTGATTCTCTCGTGTGCATACGTTACAGATCTGGTAAAGACAGCCTTCAGCTTTAGGATAAGATATACAGTTTGTGATAATTATGCAAGGATCCCACTGCTGTCTTTTTTTTAATGGTGATCTATTTTTTCTGTTCAAGCAATGTTCATTTAGTTTGATGAGTATGCTAATGAGCTCTCAGCAGCCTCAGAATGTCTACAAGTTTTCAATAGCAAATAAAAAAGAAAAATAAGGCAAAATTTTAATCTGGTGAATAAAATTGGCATTTAGAAAATAAAACCTTACTTTATTAGTCCTTCCTTCATAAAGGCCCCTTTATTTGTATATGTGTGTGTGATTTTTGTTTGAATTCTGAACACATCCACCATTCCATTATTAAATGTAGTGCAGCAGTTAGAACAGTGCTTGAAGTGTTTGTAAGAGGCTGAATTAGCTGTATCTATTCATACCTTTTGTTTCTTTTCCCCCACCTCTTTTACCTGGCACACCTGTAGTTTTACTTGTTATGCCAGGTAAAAGAGCGAGTAGACAGCAGGTCTTGGAAAGACTTAGCATGGAAAGACCCAAGTATTTCTCAGCATCAGGGATTTCATATGCATGAACATCCAGCTACCTATCAGAGTCTCAGTGTGCATGTAAATTGTCAAGAATTTGGCTGTGGCCACATGTTTGTTCATTTTGACAATGGCACAATTCCCTTGGTTCCTGTTGCTTCCAGAGTACTGGCTCCCTTGCTCTTGGGGTCAGAAATCCTTTGTCACTCTACTTCATTTTTTTGTTGAAAGGTAAGATGTGTGCCCCATCTTGGATGTACATATTAATGTGATGAAGGGATTTGAGTGTGTCAGTGAAACTGAGAGCTAGACTCCATTTCTATCTTGAAGTCCTAGTAGGGTAATCCAAGGCAGAATGTTCACAGCTAAGACACCATACTAAAACGCATTTACCGTCTTCTGGAACAACAGCTACATCAGCAGAAGAAAATGGATAGTTCCAATGGTGATGTAGCAGAGGCTACTGGGCAGCAGCAGCAGCTGAAGGTGACACTGGTGGAGGAGGCAGTGGTGGTGACATTCAAAATAACTTTTGTTAGCATTGTGCAGAAAGTGGCAGTTGTAAACCACTACTGAATTTTCCTTACCATGGGACAGTTCAAAATGAAACCACAAATAGTGCTGGAAGATGAGACTCCCATCTCACAAAGCACTCAGCCAGGTACTGGGGAAGAGCAAAGGACAAGTGTGAATAGTGCTGTTGCAACTGGATTAAAGCCTTAAAGACATCTAGGGGCTGATGTACAGAGAAGTGAAAGGAAATCCTCCAACTATAGATGCTGACAAAGATGACACTGAAATCTTTTATGCAAGCATCCAGGAGGAAACTGATCACATACCAAGACATGTTTACAATCATAGGTGAATGGAATGCAAAAGTAGGGAACAAAGCAAAACCAAATGTCATTGGAAAATCTGGCCTAGGGATCAGAAATGAAGAGAATGACTCATGGAGTTCTGTGAAACTGAACCACTGTATCCCCTTATCTGTTCAACCTGTATGCAAAACACCTCATACTGAAAGTCAGAGCTGATTCATATGAAGGAAGAGTTAAAATTAGTGGAAGAAACATCAATAATTCAAGATATGAGGATGACAATATCTTACTGGCAGAAAGCAGCAATGGCTTGAAACAACTTTTAGTGAAAGTAAAAGAAGAAATTGCCAAAGCAGAAC
The DNA here is from genome assembly GCF_051106095.1 of Pogona vitticeps. NCBI lineage: Eukaryota > Metazoa > Chordata > Lepidosauria > Squamata > Agamidae > Pogona > Pogona vitticeps. The sequence continues at coordinate 130,041,030 of NC_135784.1, forward strand.
TGCAGCTTAACATTAAGACAGAAATCATGACTGCAGAACTACACAACTTTAATGTTGTTAATGAAGAAATTTAAATTGAAAAAGATTTTGTATCCCTTGGTTCAGTTATCAATCCAAAGGGAGACTCCAGCCAAGATATCAGAAGAAGACTGAGACTTGGAAGGTCAGCTATGAAAGATTTGGAAAAGATCATCAAATGTAAGTATGTGTCACTACAGATCAAGAACAAGATCATCTACACTATCGTATTTATATGAAAGCTGGAAAGTAAGAAAGGTGACAGGCAAAAAAAAAATCGGATTCATTTTTAATGTGGTGATGGAGGAGAATTTTGCAGATACCTGGATTGCCAGAAAGATGAACAGGTGGGTCCTAGACTAAATCAAGCCTTTAAATGAATTCTTTTAAGGAGAAAGGTGGGGTAAAAATATTTTAAATAACTAATAAATCTCTGTTGGAAAAAGTGTCGACACTGAGGCTGTCTCACTTTGGGCATATCACGAGAAGGCAAGATTCTCTAGACAAAGCAATAACGCTAGGAAAGGCTGAAGGAAGCAGGAAAAGAGGAAGACCAAACACAAGATGGACCGAAAGCCACAGGCTTGAGTTTACAAGATCTGAGCAGGGCTGCTGAAAACAGGGCGTTCTGGAGATCACTCATTTATAAGGTCACCATAAGTCGGAGGTGACTTGTCTTGTGTAACAACAGTAACAGGGAACATGCATTGCATGGTTGTAGGACAGTGACTAATCCATCTTTCTGACAAAAAGAAGAAAGAAGACGCACTCCTCTATAGAGCAGGAGCCCTATAAGAGCAGGGTATAAGGTGGTGTATGGTGCCTGCCTGCCTGCCTGCCTGCCACAAGGGCTGCTATTGCTTGTTCCCTCCTCTGGAAACGAAGACTCTTCCAGATTTAAAAATAGACCCTTTGCTTATGGAAAATTAAGGATGGATAAGCGTCTCCGCAGGATGCCTCTTTGCTTCTAATTATATTGTAAATCAATTGCTGTGTTAAAGAAAGAATCCTGGCAGGCAGCTCAATCCTCAGTGCAAGAGGAGCCTTTGTAACTTAAACAAGATGCTTTGGCAAATCCTTCAAGCCTGATTTTCATCAATGGGAGAGAAGGGGAACAAGTGGACGATAGACCAGGCAGGCTTCTGAGGGACTTGAGAGGACCTCAAGTTCTGCACTGCTGGGTTTCAGAATTCCACACTGTCTGCTTCTCCCTGCTGGCACAGGGAAAATATCAACACAGGTTTGGGGGACAATCCATTCTCTTTTTCTACTATAGCTGTGATTCAGCAGATGAAATTATAAAAGGCTGGAAGCACAGAAATGTCAAGATGCAGGATAACGTGACCTGTTTGTATTGAAGCATCCTTGATTAATGCGATGCCTGTGTAGGCTTTTGAATTTCACAGAAATTTTCAGAATGTATTCTGCCTTGTGAAGAATGGCTGTCATGTAGAAATGGGTCAGGGTGTTGGACCAGGATTTGGTTCAGATCCCAACTTGGCCATGAAGCACACTGGGTAACCTTGTACTTACCAGCCACACACACTCAGACTGACCTATTCCACAGCCTGATTCTGAGGATAATGCAGGGAGGACACCCATATATGCTGTTTTTCCTTCTCAAAATAAAATGTAGGGTATTCATCTTACAAATAAATATAAATAAGAGTGGGTGTTATCAAATGCAAAAAGTTCTTTATGTTTAGATCAAGAGAATCCGCTTCAATGCACGAGGTTGTTATGCTTCTCCCACAGTTGGTGCAGGGCTTCATCAGGTTGGCTTCTCCTTGAAGTGAGGTCAGTGGCAGTTTATTGGCTTTTTACAGTATTTCCATTTATATGTAAATATATACAGGCTGAAGACAGATGAAGAAAACTGAAACATTCAAACACAAAGGGAAAGAACGCTGGCCCTCCATCAGAGCTGGAGGGGAACCCAACACGCAGAGAACTTAACCCAGTTCTCTTCATTAAATCCAAACATCCCCATAGGCAGGGTAAATCAGAGGGGTTGTTTCCACTCAGGAAACACCCTCTGTCTCACAGTCCACCAACTGAATTCCCATGTTATCCACCTATCCCCATGGTGATCATGTTGTTATATACTCCCCAGTTCTATGGGATGGCATCATGTAGCAATAGCTCCTGTCATATTATCATAAAAGAAGCCATGCGTCTCAGTCCATGGAGGGTTATAAGACATTAGTGCACAAGACCAGAACTTCATGTCAGAGGGAAATCTGCTGAAGCCTAAGGTCTTAATTTTTACCTTTAGAAGTGGAACTGGTAACAAAACATGGCCGTGTGGAGCACCCATTCTTTTCATTGTTCCAGTCGGTCAGTCATGCTCTCCTGTACAATTTTCCATTCAGTTTCCTATATGGTTTTCACTCTTAGCAATCAATGGTCACTAAGCACACTCAAGACATCATGGGTATGTTTTGCATCATCATCACCCCCACCCCACCCTCAATTCTCTCCAAAGAATTGTGCTGTTACAACCATTGAGATTATCCAACATTGTTGATCTTATTTCCCACTTTTGGATGGATTATACAATTTTGGCTACATAAAGACATTTGGTTTGGAAATAAAGGGCACAATGGCAGGTTGGCTGTATTGTCTCTGTGGGTGGCCGTGAAGTTATAAAATCTGAAGGTACACAACTTGGCATATAAGCCTCCATTTATTTAAAGCTGACATCACCAAGGCAGAAAGAAAGAAATGGGGATGGGTCTGCCCTTCCTGCTTATTAGAAGGCCCTCTTTTGGTTGAGAGAGCCAGCCTGCACAGAAGCAGCAAGTGGATGGCTAATGTAAAAGCAGCCCTGGAGCAAATGGAAAAAGTGAAGTGTTTTGCTCCCCAAAGCAGACAACTCACACAGACTAAAGTACAGAAAGCTCTCTGCATTCTCAAACCATTAATAAATTCCTCACTCATCTCAATCTAAACAGCCGCACAAAGGCTCTACATTTGTCAGAAACTGGCTAATCCAGGAGAAAGGCAGCTGCCAGCTATAGCCCTGGGTTCCTTTCAGCTAGACTAGGCTGGGTGTCTGCTCTCAACAAAGCTGGGCACTGCTGGGGCTTACAGACTGCAGACACCAGGCTTGTCAGGGAGATGTCGTTGTTCCTGACACTACACAAACCTTGCTGCTGCTCTTCCTCCTCCTCCTCCTTGCTATAAAGCTGAATTGGTCTACGTGGCAGAGGGAAAGGAAGAGGAGAATTGGGCAGTGGACAAAGCGCCGGACTGGGATTTAGATGATCCAGGTACAGGTCCCCACTGAGCCATAGAACTCCCTGGGCAAGCTGAAACCTCACCTACTTTCTAAGACTGTTGTGAGACTAGAGTGGCAAGGAGGATAGCTATATACATACTGACTTGAGCTTTTTAGCAGAAACACAAGATAGAAGTATAATAAAGAAATAAGTAAATAATTGTAATGAGTGAATACAAACTTACATAAATCTGCAGAGGTCTGGAGTATTCAACTCGGTGCTCTGTAGTTTAATCAGAATAGGTTGGAGGCAGAATTCTGATGGACAGGCAAGCAGGGGTCCTGTGTAAGTGAACGAGGAGTTATTGGGGACTCAACTGTTCAGCTTCCTTCTCATCTACTTTGCTCTTGCATTATTTTTCTCTGGCTTCAGAGTGCAACAGAGGCTGAATCTACATTCCTACATCCAGGGTATGCTGCAACAGCCACACAGGCTTGGATTAACATTGGTTTGGGAGCCTCTGAATGGAGAGGAACCTTCCACAACTAACTCTTCCACCACTTTGTTGACAATTAAGAGGCACCCATACTGTTTCCCTCTCAGTTTCAAAGCACTATTCCCAGAAACAGTTATGCCTCTCAAACAGTTTGGCTTCTTTAGGCACACCCTTGCTTGAAAGATGTTTTCCCACAGGGATGCACAGCTTCTTTATTGTCCCAGGAGCCACAGCAGGAAAGAATTTCTGCTCCAGGAAAGTAAAAATGTTAGTAGTAGGTCCAGAAGGGGCACTGCCTGATGTATTGACTTGTGTGCATGTGTTGTGTGTACATGTGTACCAAATTATATGAACCAGTGGGGAGGCAATAAGCGAATGAATAGTCTATCTGTGTCCCCCCCCCTTTTTTTTTCCAGATTTGTGTTTAGACTGCTATTCTGGGGCACTCTTCCTTTCTCCTTCTCTCTCAGGTTATTTTCTGCTTCTGCTTCTCTATTCATTATACCAGTTGCTTGATCAGACCTGCAGGCATGGAAGCCAGCAGGAGCTATTCTTTGTCTAAATCTTTTTAGACAAATCTTTTCTATTATACTATTCCTTGGATGTATAAAACAAACTTTTCTTTCTGTTGCTTTATACCAGTCTCTAATAAGAGTGGAGTGTCCTTTGCAATTGTCACAAGTCCCACCTAGGAAACCACAGTCTTAGATACGAAATAAGCCTAATGGTGGAGGGAGGGAGCCCAAAATAGGAATACATGGGGAAAAATTCACAATATGTGAGACCAAATATGGAGACACCTGAAGCCTGTGATGTTAAATGCTTAATTCTACCACAACAGTCTCCAAATGGTAGATGCTTCTGAATAAGGAAGTCTTCCTTTGTATGAATGTGCACAGGATGGAGGCTGCCCTTGTCTTGCAGTAGACACTTTTACTGTGTTATTGAAATGAGTGAAGTACAACTGTTATTTTCTATTTTGTTCACCAGTGAAATAAGTTATGTCTTTCCCTCAGGATCTGTGGGATTGTCACTTGCTAGCAACTGTCCAACAGCTCTCTGCCAGATCTACATATCTGTGCAATCCTTCTACAGTGCATGCATGCTGCATGCCAACTGTGGTCTGATATCACGTTTGAGCAGAGGAAAATGCCATTATCATGCTATAAACACCCCAGGAAACAGCAGCAGGGTCAGCTTGATGGAATGGAGTGTGTGGGAAGACACCTCAGAACAGCAGGGACAGAGTAATGTAGAAATAAGAGCTAACCACTAACATTTGTGGTAGTTTCTCTTGAGTAGTCAAAATGATTCAGCAGCATGTTAGTGTTTTCCTGTACATGCTGAAGTCTACTCAGATGGTATAATCTAAATCCCAAAGGCCAGCATATGCTTAATATAATACAGGTACACTAGTCCTCCTGTTCTAAAAATCATAGAGCCTTTGATTGTGCAAAAATGTAGATTTTCAATAATTCATTTATTTGTTTTTCTAATGTTAGTGATTTGTAGTCTTCAGCTCTCCACATAATACCGGGATCCCGAAATTTATAGGACATTTACTTTGGAAGTGAGGAACAAATATAATTTCTTTCTTCCATATATACTAATATAATGCCTTCCTGTTTCTTTCCCTCTTCTGTTAGAATAAATGCAGCAATGTAAGTCAGAATCCTGTTGATGATGTACACTTACATAACTTAACTCACCATGGCAAATTGGCACTAAAAAAGTGCCAGTTCCACTATTAAGGTACATAACAAGTACCACTTGTGCAATTGGGTGTGTGCCTTGTAATGCGATTGTTGCCTTTATTACATTGGGTTACTCAGTTTAATTTACACATGTGTAAATCTCCAACACAATTTGAGTCCCTGTATTTAAAATGGTCACTTAAAGAAAGGAAGCAGGATGATGGTCAGATAGCCAGCTGGGATTGAGCATTTTGACATTTTTTGGTTTTGTGTAAATTATGGTTTGTATATTGTGACTTTAAGTCACTTCCTCCTTAGACCTATTCTGCCTTCTTTAAGGAAATAGTTTACTCCTTTGTTTATTCCTCTGCAATGGAAGGATGTCCATAAAGGTGCTCCCATGTAGGCCTTTAGCACTCTTGCACTCATAGAACCCAGCTCTAGGGAACGTCTGTACTCAAGTCTGATTTGTATCTTGTTTTATCATACATTGATGTTCTTAACAATAAATACACATTTTCTCCTTTACCTTACTGCAAACATTCTGAACCATTGTTATAAACTGGACTTGTAAGTCACAAGTAATATAAGTTCTGCTGATTCCAGAAGGTATTGTCTGGTCGGGACTAACACTAAACTGAGTACTCTGTTTTTTAAACTGCTGCTCACAGGGACGAGAAAACTTTCTGCTATAAAAAAGCTAAAATGGGAGCAGGGGACATTCTTAGCAAAAGATAAATAAATCGTATGTCTCATATTTATCAGGATAGCTTGTGTTATGTGACTACAAGGTATGAAGGGGGAGAACTATGAGGTATTTTGGGGGGGGGAGAGTGGTTGCATCCTACGTAATATGGCCTATGTTGGCAGTCTCACTCATCAGCCAAGACCATTAACAGAGCCTACAAATGGTCTCATGCCCTTTCAGCTGCCCTAGGATGGGGGAGGGGGAGGAAAAAACCCTGGAACCGTTCTTTGAGTCATATATATTTCCCCACTATTTGTTTCATGTTGAGAGTCATAAGGTTGGGTAGGACCTCAGGGTCATCTATTCCAAATCCCCTCCACTCAAGGAGGATTAATTGTACCTAAACCTTCCTTGACAAATGTTTGAGGATTTTTCTTGTTCAGAACAGTGTTCTTCTTGTCTTCAGTGTGACAGTTTTCCATTGTCTTGGTTGGAGCATTTCCCTGGCTTTGTACAGACTAAACTTTCATTAAACCAGAGATGGAGGCAAAACTTTGGCCACAGAGAGAGAGAGAGAAACAGAGACTGAGGATATTTTCATACGTGACACTTAAGAAACACATTTCAGTCGCTTTTTGCATAGACTCTAAAATGTCTGGAGTTCCTGCAGAGCAAAATGGATTCACTCCATTCTCCACAAAAAATGTTCATAGCAGAAGTAGGTTCTACTTGGTACTGTCCATTTTGTTATTTTAGCTACTCAAATACGCTTGGTCTGTGTAATATAAAAGAGCATGGTGACCTTTGGTCTTCCCTTGTACTCCAGCTTTAGACTCAGCCAGCCTGGCCAGTGAAGGGAAATGTGTTTTCTCAATAGCTGGAAGGCCACAGGTTTTCTTTCTATAGGGATGAAGTAGATGTATAGCTCATTAAACAAATGCACCTCCAGGATGATACTGTACATAATATTTGCCCAATAGGAAATAATCTGGATGAAGGAGAAAGACAAAAGTCATAATGTGTGAACTGTTACTAACTGATCCTAGGAGAAGAAAGACCTTAGTAACATGTTCAGCCTTCTTGTCTTTTCCACATGCACTGTGTAAAATGACACAATCTGAAATATTGTTCATGTATACATGAGGTTCACAGCATTGCTGTGAGAAGAGCCAAGCCAAACCCAGGCTCCCTCTGATCTGCCTGGCATTAAGGGATTGAAAGGTTGTGTAGAGGAAGATATTTATGCTCATGAGTCATCATTCCAGGAAAGCCAAATGCTTATTTGCAATATATTGATGTCATTTGTGTATGGTTAGATAGTATTCATATTATTCATTCTGTATGAAATGAAAACAACCAGCATTCCCTGACTGATTGCTCCATTAACTCAGTTAACACTATGGATTTCCAACCCAAAATAAAATGGTCGTATTATGTATTGGCCTATCCCAGGCAGAAAGTGAACTTTAGTAATAAGGTGGACTCTGCTTGCCTTAATACAGCAAATGGAGCCTGCCAAATGCGGAATAGTAATAAAACCAGGAATGAGAGATGACCATGAAAGACAGGACATTAAGAAGAGTGTGGTGGCTTGTGTAAGCTCTCTTGAGAGATTGCACTGCAGTAGCAGCCATGGTTGCTTGTGATTGGCCCGGACTACAGTATTTGTCCATTTTGCCTAATTGCTTTCTTCCAAGATGAACAAGCAGGCAGTGGGACAGCCTACCCATCCATGTTGCATGCATTGGGAGGGCCAGAGTCTGAGTACATGCATTGCATGTAAAAACTCACAGAGTCAATCCATGGCATTTTGCAGTAGGGCCAGGAAAGACTTGTGTCTGAAATGTAGAAAGTACTTTACTTTACTTTACTTAGATTTATACCCCGCCCCTCTAGACCAGGTCTACTCGGGGCGGCTTACATACATAAAAACATTACAAACAAAGTCTTAAAACATTAAAAGCATTAAAATATCAGAATTTTAACAATTATATAAAAGCCTTGCCAAGATGGAAAGATTAAAGAAAAAGTGAAGGCAGTTTAATTGACTGGAGGGAAAGCCTGCCTAAAATACGATGTTTTCAAGTGGTTTTTAAAAACATCCAGCGAGGGTGCCAGTCAAATTTCTGTCGGGAGGCTGTTCCAAAGCCGAGGGGCCACTGCCGAGAAGGCCCGGTTTCTTGTTCTTTCTTTCAGGGGCTCTCTCGGCGTTAGGCCCCTCAGCCGTCCCTGCTGGCTTTGTCGGGTGATTCGGGTAGAACTAGGTGGGAGAAGACACTCTGCCAGGTATCGAGGTCCCAAACCATTTAGGGCTTTGTACGTCATCGTTAATACTTTGAAGTCAATGCACGAATGGGCAGCCAATGCAGAGCAGCCAGGGTGGAGGAGATATGCTGATATTTCCTCACCCCACTAAGGAGCCTGGCTGCTGCATTCTGAACCATTTGAAGTTTCCGCGTCAAAATCAAAGGCAGCCCCACTTAGAGTGCATTACAATGGTCTAATCTCGAGATTACGAGCGTGTGGACTAGAGTGGTGAGGGGCCCCCCATCAAGATACGGTCGCAGCTGGGCAATCTGCCATAGATGGAAATAGGCGGAGTGGGCCACTGACGCCACCTGGGTTTCCATTGAAAGCGCCAGGTCCAGGTGTATCCCCAAGCTGCGAACTTTGCTCTTTGCAGTGAGGGTCGTCCCCCCAAAAGAGAGGGAATCACCCAGACCGCTGACGGAGGAACCACCCACCCTCAAGACCTCCGTTTTGTCCGGGTTCAGCCTCAACCCATTCAGCCACATCCATTGCAGTATAGTCTCCAGGCAGCGCTGAAGGGACAGAACAGCATCCACTGAGGTAGATGAAAAGGAGATGTACTGTAAAGCTGCGTGTCATCGGCATACTGGTGACACGAAGCCCCACATCCCCTGATGACCCCGCCCAGCGGCCTCATATAGATATTAAACAGCATTGGGGAGATGATCGACCCCTGCAGAACCCCACAACTGAGACTCCACGGAGCCAAAACGCTCTCTCCAAGCTGCACTCTCTGGGGACGGTCCTCCAAGAAGGATCGGAGCCAGGCAAGCAACAGGCCCCCAATTCCCAGCTCGGAGAGCCTCCCCAGGAGGATATCGTGGTCAACGGTATCGAAGGCAGCTGAGATATTGAGGAGGACCAACAAGGACATATTGCCCCTGTCAGCCTCCCTCAGCAGGTCATCCAACAGTGCGACCAGTGCCGTCTCTGTGCCGTAGCGCAGCCTGAAGCTCGACTGAAATGGATCCAGGGCATTGGTTTTGTACCTGTGAGGAAAAATATACAGAATATAAAATGGTTACAACTGAGAAAAGCATGTAGGCCTAAATCAGGCGTAAAACTTTGGTTCAGACACTAGACCTCACAAAGGTCAAAGAAAAAATATGATATGATGAGAAAGGTATCCAGAAAGAGGAACAGTATCATTACTCATGTCCAGGACAGCAATAAGGTGACCACAGATGGAAAGTCCCAGCTTACTCCTGGGACAGTGGAAACCGAAAAGAGCATATGCAAGTTTGTATAAAGGCTATAAAATGCTTGATATTGTATGATCAAATTTCCTTCTGCCACAGGAGACTATTGTTACTGTCCTGGTGCTTTGTGCCTCTAATTGCAATTAGATTGCATTCTTTAATAAAAGTTATCTCCATATCTGTGAAGATTCTCAGTCACCCAGTTGAGGTTATCTGGAAGTTGAGTCGTGGCAACTGGACTTCTTTCTAGCTACTCGGATGAGTAGCGAAACGTTTCAGCCTAATAAGAAATAAGTCCAGTTGCCATCACTCAACTTCCAAAAGTTATCTGTATTGAGATAGTCTCTGAGTTTGAGAGTTTTAATTTTATTAACAGAAATGGTCTGTTGGCAGGGAAGGGACACGCTGCAAAAAGAACATTGGGAGGCGCTCAATGAGGTTCTGTGTGGACTACACCATCTCTAGGGCCCTTTTTTTAGTGGCCAGCCCTTCACTGCCAAAGGCTGGCTGCTTTACATGTGTATCTCTGCTTCCCATTGCTTATGCAGCTGCTCTCTTCCTAAAAGAGCTCTCTCAGCACAGACTGGAGGAAGTTTCCTTTCTCACTTTTCTTATTTTAAGTTTTTGTAACAAGCTTTCTTTCAATAGTAAGTTTGTGTAAAATTTGTGATTTAAGGAACTGTTGGGCCTGGCCCAACATTCAGGGGTGCCCCAAGAAATTGGCTGGATGGGGGTAATTACCTGTATAGTCGTCGTTGTTTTACCACAAGAATAGTGTCCTGCCTGGACCGCTATGTCTGGGTTGTTCTTTTGACAAAAGTGTTTTTATAAAATTGCCATCTGCTGTAGGTTTGTTCTGCTTCTATGATCATTTTAGCCTCGACATTGTACTGTATAATATTTGGTTCTGCCCCACCTGCAGCTGGCTTATCTATTTCCAGCTTTTCTATTCTTTTAAGTCTCTCTCTGACAGCCGCATCCCTGCCTGTTCGCCCCTCAACTCTTCTGAACATCTTCTATTGTCTGAACTACCTTATCTACGTAAATATGAGGCTCTTCTTTTGTCCTCTCCCCATATCACCTTGGAACACTGTCTCATTTTGAACCCAGCTTCTTTGTTGCCCCTTCTCTTTGATGGTGATCCCCATGACTGCAGGCAGCTTTGCTCTATGCTGTCCATCTTGCATCAACCTCTTTGACATTCCTCTCTCCAACCTTGATTTAGTCTTTCATGTTGATGTTTTCTGCTTCTGGGGACCCGAACGGCAAATTTGTTTTTGGTTATGCTGTCTGCTCACAATTCGATGTTGTTGAGAGTAGGGCCCTTCTGGGTGTCCACTGTGCCCAAATTTCTGAACTAGTTGCTCTTACATCTGCTTGCCATTTGACTGCAGGCTGCTCTGTGAATATCTACACGGACAGCAGCTATGCTTTTGGCATCGCCCATGGTTACAGTCAATAATGGCATCTCTGCGAGTTTCTTATGGCCCAAGGTATGCCAATTAAAAATTGCCCTTATGTGGAGGTCCTTCTAGAGGCCATCCATCTTCCCAAACAATTAGCTGTTCTCAACTGTGCTGCCACCAATCTTCTGATGATGATATTGCTAAAGGAAATGCCCTGGCAGACTCTTCTGTCCAGGCTGCGGCCCTTTCCTCTGCTACAGACCCTGTTGTGCACCTATTTCTATCCAGAACTTGTTCCCCTGCCTCTCCCATGGATGATTTGGCCCATCATCAGGCCACTACTCCCCCCCACAATGAAAAGCACATTTGGGTAGAGACTGGGTGCGCTTCTAGCCCCAATGCCATTTGGCGGAGCCCTGATGGCTGTATTGTGTCTCCACGTTCGCTTTTACCATACTTAGTTCACCTCCAACATAGGCCTTCCCACGCTGGACAGCAGGGAGTACTTGTCATCATTCATAAGGAATGATTTGCCCCTGGCATGTCCTCTGTGGCCCACTAGGTGTATTCCACATGTGCTATGTGCCAAACTTTTTAATGTGGGTAAAGTTTCGCCTACCCAGCAAGCCTCACATTCTCCATCCTGAGGCCCATTTGTCGAATGGATTGAAGCCTTCCCTTGTGTCAAGGCTAACACTATGACTGTGGCTAAGAAAGTTCTTTAAAAACTAATACCTTGTTTTGGTGTGCCCTTTACCCTAGTGTCAGATAAGGGTCTGCACTTTGCCCATCAATTCCTCAAAGAAGTATGCAAAGTTCTCCAAACTGATCAGAAGTTACACTGTGCCAATCATCCCCAGTCCTCTGGAAAAGCAGAATGTTACGGTGATACCTTAAAGAACAAGATGGCCGGGTTCTGCCAAGAGACTGGACTAAAATCACTTGATAGCCTAGGCATCGCCTTAATGTCCATACATGCCACTCCTAGCTTGTCCAATGGCTAGTTTCCGCATGAGATTCTGATGGAGCATCCCACGCAAACTCCATCCTCACCAGCTTCCATGGCATATCTACATGACATCCATGTGCCAGCTAGATAACATCATATCTGCATATTGCTTGACACTTATAAACTGTATCAGAGGTTATAATTTGCAGGTTGCTGCTGCACTCCCTAGGGAGCCACTTCATCTCTGCCATTCCTTTCAAACCGGTGACTGGGTGGAAGTTATGGTCTTCCACAAGAAGAACTGTTTCCCACCCCGGTAGAAAGGATTGTATCAAGTTCTGCTGGTCACCAACACAGCTGTTAAGTGTCAAGGCTACCACTTGTGGATTCACACTTCTCACTGCAAGAAGGTACCCCCACCAACCTGATTCTAAACCCATGTTGTCTGGGGAAGCATGTGCTGATAACCTTCGCTTTCCTTCACTTCCACCTTCTCTACACCACCACAGCATCAACTCCAAGCTGATAGTAAATGCAGGCGAGGTCTGGATGGACTGTGGGGCTGCCATTGGTACTATCATCTGAGGCCCGTGGCCATTCAATCACCTGCTGATCAACATTTGGCTATGACTGTGCCAGACAAACTTTTGCACATTCTGCTTGTCACCCACCGGTAGGTTTCTTCAGTGGTCTTGGGCCATGATGGAAGCAGTCAAAAGACTCTGAGAAAGAACTGCTATACAGAGGTGCCTTGTGTGTGATTTCTATACCTCACAATCTTGCTATTCACCATTTTGAGAGTGCACGATTCTATTTTGAAGTATTGCTTCAAGTGAGATGTAACTTGACCATTACTAAATTGCCTCTAAGGGCTAAGCATGATGTATTTAATCTCGCTTCTAGTCCAGCTGAAAGTGTTCCATCATCCAGCCTGCACTAACACATAATAGGTAGTCAGTTTTCGGGAATGACTGATGCCTACCAACAGACTCACAATACTGATAACCTCACCGGTTGTTGAATCTGTGCCTATGCGGCCAAATCAGCCAGTATGGCCCTCCCCATGTATGATAAACCCATGTGCTATTCCTGGCACTACAATATATGGCTATAAACTTCATGTTGGGGCCATACATGTTCAGGCAACCCATAATATCCCATGTCTGGATGGGACCTCAAGAACTATTGGGATATCCTTAAGGATCCACATTAGGTCCAGTGCCTCACTAGTTATATCACTCTGGCTGGGGTCTCATAGGATGAGTTTCATTTTCAAAGCATTGGACAAACCTCCAAGTTCAGAACCATGATCCAACTGGGACACGGCAAATGCAAGTACACAATTCACCTTCAAACTAGATGGTACTGGCCACCTGCAGTAATAGAAAAGAAGAGGGGGATTAAGGGCCCTGCGAAGGCCCCTATAAGGATAACTTGACTAAAATCATGGAAGATTATGAGGACAGGAGGGAGCCCTGATGCTTTCTACTGGTGGTGCACATGGCCTTGTTATGGCACCAGTGCATTATGGCATTTTAATTGTTCACACATGGTTTTGGTTCAGCCTCCTTTAAAAGAGGTTGGAGTCTTAGTTATAAATGTAGGCTGCACATCACTCACCCAGAGTATCCTGACATGGGAACACTGAGGTGAGTGGACTGGATTTTTTAATGGCTTCAAAACCTTCCTCTTTATTAGACCTCATCACCCTTATAATCAAATACAGGGAATGTTAGCTGGGGCCTATGATTAACAAGATACAGTGGTGCCTTGCAAGACGAAATTCATTCGGGCCGATGACACACTGAGACAGCCCCATGGTTGTCATGGTGGCCATGAAGTCCTGAGCCGCCCCAGTCAAGGCAGCCTCGGCACGGATGTTGAGGTCCCCCAGCACCAACAGCCTGGGACTCCCCAACACCAGGTCTGAGACTACCTCTATCAGCTCAGGCAGGGAGACTGTTGGTACGCAGCAGGGTGGGCGGTACACCAACAGAATCCCTAATCTGTCTCGCAAGCCCAACACACAATACAGGCCGTCAAGACCTCCTCTCAAAGGGATAGGAAGCCTGGTCAAGGAGATAGAACTCCTATAGACTATCGCAACTTCCCCTCCCCGATCCTCCGAGCGACATTGGTGCTGGACTGAGTACCCAGGGGGACACAGCTGGGAGAGGGGAACACCACCCTCTTCTCCCACGCAGGTCTCAGTAATGCACGCCAGGTCGGCACCCTCATCCAGAATTACATCATGGATGAGGGCAGTTTTATTTTGTACTGATCTGGCATTCATCAACAGCACTGTGTGGCTCGAGGGTTTGCTGATATGGTCACCTGATACCATCTGGTTGGGGGTAGGACTAGAAGAGGGGATAGATGTAAGATATCTAACCTCTCTTCTCCTATGTGGCATGTTCTACCCCCGCGGCCATTCCTTCCCCTACCCAGCACCACCTCAATGGCTGCCAGCACCACCTCACCAGACCAGCGTGCCTGCATTCAGAGGGAGCCAGAGACTATCTGCTGGTCACAGCCCACTGTGTGAGAGGCAGTGGAACTGTGGTTGGGCCCCTGCCGATTGCCAGCTCTTTTTCAAGGGAGCTGGCTCAGCCTCCCTCTGCTTCTGCAGGACTGGGCCCTGCTGCTCATGGCTGCCTCACCTCCCTCTCAACATGAGCCACATGGCTGGGGGGGGAGAAGGGGCTTTAGAAAGGTTTTATTTTATATATTTTTTAAAAACTTATTTTAAATTGTGATTAATTGCCATCAATTAAGAAGAGTATATGATGAAGAAGGTATCCAGAAAGAGGTACGGTCCAGGGCAACGTTATGTTGGGCAATATGGTGACCGCAGGTGGGAAGTCCTAGTTTACTCCTGGGATAGTGGAAACTGCAAAGGGCATACATAAATTTGTATCAAAGCAAAGCAGGCTGCTTATATACCACCCAATAGCGCTTATGGCACTCTCTGGGTGGTTTACAAGTTAATTATGCAGGCTGCACACACACACACCATGCGCTGGGTACTCATTTACTGACCTCAGAAGGATAGAAGGCTGAGTCAATCTTGAGCTGACTACCTGGGATTGAACTCACCCACCCACCCCAAATCGTGAGCAGTTTTGGCTGCAGTACAGCAGTTTAACCACTGAGCCACGAGGCTCCTCAAAGCTATAAAATGCATGACATTGAATGATCAAATTGCTTTCTGCCACAGGAGATTCTGTTAGTGTCCTGGTGCATTTGGCCTCTAAGTGCAATTAGAGCTTACTCTTTAATAAAAGTTATCTGCGTTGAGATAGTCTCGTAGTTTGAGAGTTTTAATTTTATTAACAGAAAAATCTTCTCTATTCTCTGTTCTGTCATCCTGCTGCTCTGCACGCATGGCCCAATGTTTTCACCATGACTTCTGTGTTTCAGTTTGATCAGGAAAGCAACAGCGTGCCATATGAAGTGGGGAGTAAGTAGCAATAAGATGTTGGTGACAAAGGGATGTGTATGTGTGCCATGCAGCTTTCCCTCCTCCCTCTTAGTTAGTATCCTCCTAATGTATGAGATACAATCCTCTCACCAGTCTAAAAGCAAGGATGGCACCTTGTCCTTCATCAGCAAAATACTTTGGGGCTAGAAAGCATAACAGTGATTGCATGAGCTTAGTGCAACAGTTTAGGTCCTTTCACACTTGGGGGGTGGAAATGTGTGACTTTCCAGAAGTTGCTGGACTGGACTGTAGTTCCCATGGTTCCTCACCAATACCTATATGTTCTCTAGGGCAGTGGTCCCCAACCTTGGGCTTCCAGATGTTCTTGGACTACAACTCCCAGAAGCCTTCACCATCACCTCTGCTGGCCAGGATTTCTGGGAGTTGAAGTCCAAGAACATCTGGAAACCCAAGGTTGGGGACCACTGATCTAGGGCGGATGCGATTTCAACCCAACAACATCCGGAGTACCGATCTAGCCTTCTCCATCCCTGGTTTACGTATTCTTGTAATTTGTCATTGTGCACATTCTGAGGCCAAACTTCTTCTTGAAATTAAATCTATTTATTTATTTATTTTTATGCTATCTATCTGGCTGAGGGCCCCTCTGGGCAGTTTACAACATATATAAAACGACATGACAAAATACAATCAACAGAACTAATAATAATAATAATAATAATAATAATAATAATAATAATAATAATAATAATAATAATAATAATAATAATAATAATAATAATAATAATAACAACAACAACAACAACAATAATAACAATAATAATAATAACAACAACAACAACAACAACAACAACAACAACAACAACAACAACAATAATAATAATAATAATAATAATAATAATAATAATAATAATAATAATAATAATAATAATAAAAATAAAAATAAAATGCAAATAAAGAATATCGTCAAAGCATAAAAAATACATAACATAAAAAATCAAAATATTTAAAACATTTAAGATGTCAGAATTAAGCAGGTAGGCTAGCTAAGTTCAGCTGAGTTCACATTTTCAAATGCCTGCCTAAATAACCAAGGTTTTTTTGTGATTTTTTAAAAATTAGACATGGGTTTGCAAGGCAAATTCAGGTTGTTCTACTTTGGGGGCAAATCTTCAGTCCCATGTGCATCTAATACATACTGATATGCTTGGGACTGAGTCAACACACCATAGAAAACCACATTTGTGTCCTCTTTGCAAACATGGGCAATGTTCAGTCTGCATAGCTGGAAGCTGTCAAGAGAAGTGTTGGCAAAGAGTTGCCGATGTGTTCTTCTATTCCTGTTTAAACAGGAACCATGTGTTGCCACAGTTCTCTCTTCAGCACTTATGGGACTGTTATGACACATGCATCTTGTTAATTTATTTAAACACGGCATTCCAGTATTTAATTTGCTACATTCACCAAAACTGTAAAACCAATAGATACTGGTCCCACTGCCATCCATTATCTATTACTGTTTAGAAAGAGGCAGTCAAGGAAGTGCCATAGACTTCATAGTGGCCATTGCATCATGCAATGCAATCATTGCAATACATGCCTTCCAACCAAGAAGGACTGTTAGTGCAGTCCTTGACTGCAGCTCAAGGATCTGTTTTCAAACACTAAGATTGAGTCTAGGAGTATGGGAAGCAACAATGATGAAGAAGCTTTCTGAGTATTTGCATTGCTTTCTTAGCTCTGAGTTCTTCCCTTACACTTCAAGGGCAAATAGCATGGATTTTTTAAAAGCAAGCTTAGGCTTCAGAGCCTCTGTGTGAGAAAACAAGCTCTGCTCCCAACTATATTTATTTAATATAAGAACAATTCTTACCCCACCCCAACAATATTACTGGCTGCAGATAGTCATCATGTATTCACAACTGAGAAGTGCATTTGAAGGACTTACTCACTTGGTGAACAGAATGATCATTACTGTATTTTTAATTGGATCTTGTAGAAGATGATTTTATATACTGTACTGTTGGGAACTGAATTTGCTCAACGTACAGAAGTGACATGTGGCCACTGCTGTTTCTCAGTCCACTACAAAATGACCTGATTTCTCATGCCATGTAGAATAGGAGTGGGCGATCCCATGATGTCTCACCACTAGCTGTGCTCAGTAGAGCTGCTGGGATTTGAAGAATAGCAGCCTCTGGCAGGCCAAAAGCTGCTACTCCTTATTTCAATTTATGCTGTGGAAAGCTATGCGCCCCATGCTTGTATGTGGCACTGCAAATGCACACACACCCCTTTGTGTGATAGAATTTTTTTTTACAAATGCTTAGAGGAGCATTCTGTAGTGTTTTTCATCTTAATCTAAATGTTTTCAATTCAAGGTAGTGTTAAGACATCAGATTCATTTGCTCTCAGCTGCAAAGCATGGTTTTAAGCATAAAATGGAGGAGGCTCATGCAAAAAATGAAACACAACACATGTAACGTGCAGCCTTTTGAATGTGGCAAAAACAGGCAGGAAAAAGATGCACACTAGATACATAGGAGCTAGATTACCATAATCCGCACAAGAACAAAAAAACATTATATGACCAGCTGACATTTTCACGATGCCATGATGGCTGTAACATAACTCTGCAACATCACAGATCAATTTAAGTCCTGATTCCATAATGACACACAGAACTGTAGATTATGAAACTCTGGTCTGCACTCAACAATCCAGATCTATTTTAGCTGCGGTTGTAGGCAGCTGCCGAAGCCTGTTGCTCTTGAAATGTACCAAAGAGACCCACCGAATTCCTTTCCCTTCAAGGCTCTTAATCCCATCCCCATCCCATTTGTAATTTAATAGAAAGCCCATTCCCAATTGACAATCTAAAGCCCATCTCCAAGACATTTCCCTTGAGACAAGCAAAGGTCATGAAAGGATACGTGGCGGAGAGTGGAAAGGGAGTGATGACGAGATCTATATTTTCTGTCTCTCTGTGCTTCTCTGCAGTATCTATTCTAATGGTCTCTCAGGGCTGACTCCCTGGGAAGGAGAAGAGGCCCTTCCTCCCTAGACTGCCAGAACCCCCTGGAGACCTTGTGGCTATACACACAGTGTTCCAGGGGTTCCGCGCTGAATGCAGATGTCAACAAGATAAGATGCATTAGCACTAGCCCTTCTTTCTTGCTTTCAGTTTTTGATAGAAGCTGGGAGTGAGTGGGGTTGTAGCCTCTGGAACGTAAGAGGGGGGACAAAATAATCCAAACAAAGCCAGTACCTAATGTTCAAGAATCAAAACAAATCCTAGGAAGCTATAAAAACCTGCTTTAAATGCCTACAGTTCTGAAACTACACAGGAAGCAGCGCGTGACAGTGTGCAAAAGCTTATGCCAAGCGCAAGCTTTGCTGGGCTTTATGCTGCCATAGGATTCTTTGACATTTTTATTTTGCTGGAACAGACTAACACAGCTAGTTGCTTGGAAATTCCAGAGTCAAAGTAACCTGTTGGTTAAGTAAGGCCATAAAACACACAGGGGAAGTAAGATGATGCTTTTTTAAAAAAAAAATGGCCCAGCACATGTACGAGAAGCACGTGACTGCAATCCGGAGTACTCCTCTCAGTGAGGCACCTGACTCCAGTGTTATTGAAGCTAAGTATGGTAATGTTGATTTATGCAGGGCTAGCCCTGGAATAAATACTGCTCTGGGTGAGCACCCTTCCTCCATGGTCAGCTTTGCAGGAACACCCAGGGAATTTGTCTGGAGCAGCTGTGAATTTGGCAGGCCTGCTGCCCCCTTCCTATGTGTATGATTCCTGGATTGTGTGCAAGGATTCTGACATGCAGCTCTTCCTTGTGCTAAGAAATAAACAGAATAATAAGTATGCTTCGCTTTTTCTTACCTGGGAATAAGGTAGCAGAGATTGGGGTTGTATCTCTCCCGAGTACTCCTTCTGGCAGAGCGTCTTTCTTCCTCCCAAGGCCCAGTCTCACGTGTCTTCCCATTGTGGTTTGGTGGCCTTGCCTCTTCTGGTACCTGTTTAGGAAGGATTCCTCACGTTTAAGGCCTGACTTTATGGCCTTCTCTGCGGTTACTGCCAGGGAATATTATTCTCCAGTAGCAGCACCTTGCCTGGAAAACATAGGCAATGCTTCCCTGGCTCGTGGTCTGACTGAACGGTTCCTTCTGTGCAATGGCAGTTCTTTCTGTGGCAAAAGCAGCTTCCCCCCTCCCCCACAGCTCTGCCAACAGGGCCCAAAAGCCTCGAAAGCTTTTCCCCCAACTACCAGAGGCTGAGAGTCTCTCACAGTTTGGCCTGCTAATAAACAGGCCACTCCCATCCAGCCTTCCAAATATACCCTTTACTGACATCTTAAATTTGACCAAAAGAACAATTTTTTAAAAAACTGGTGCTTTAAATAATCACCTAAACCTCCAATGGACACCGATTCTGTTTCTCACACAGCTTCTGTGCAATGTTTCTCTCCTCATGAGAGGAGACTCGTCACCTTAGGTCATAATTATACCTTGGGATTCAGCGTCTTACACTTGAATGTCTTCCACTGCTTCCCCTTTTAAACAGAATAGCAAGAATACCCTGGGCCCTGTTCTTGACATGACTGGGTCAGAGCACAGGTGAGTGGTATGCATAGGCACTGAAATGGGGGCCTCCATAGACCAGTAGCAGTGCACTGTACAACCCAGGGAAACTATTATTCTTTTACTTTTAGTATTTTTTAGTTTGGGAGCAGTTCTTCTCCTTTGAAGCATACAGCAAACACTATATTATGAAATTGTGGCCACTCCTCTCAGCTTGACGCTCCCTCAGACCAACTTGGATCACCTCCCCAAGCGTGGCCTCCCAGCCAGGTGACTCCCGGCCTTGCCAGCTCCTTGGCCTGGTGCTGGATGGATGGCCAAGGAGATGGCAACTGGTTCTAAAAAGCACAGTACTTTTACAGATTTATTTGAAACAACATTTTCAGTTCATTTCAGTGATGAAAAGAAAGGGATTTTTCATGCATATTGGCTAAAGGGTCAAGATGTAGCTTAAAGTCAGGCTAAAAACCAGAGGGCCTGGCGTGCTCTGGTCCACGGGGTCACGTGAAGAGTCAGACACGACTTAACAACTAAACAACAACAAAAACCACAGAGGAGCAGAACATGTCACTTGCTTTCTACATTCAAAGGGGACAACACAGAGATTCTGACAGACTAAGGCAGCTATCTCTGAGAATATATCCAAATCTCCCACCCGCTCATTCCACAGCGGGGTCTTAAAGTTTTCCACTGTGAGACTTCATGGATCAGTCCCCTTTGTCAGACATCGTAGAGTGAGGACTATCAGGCATTCTTCCTGATCTAGTTCATGAAAACATTTCCCTCTGAGCAAGGACAGTGCTTATGAGTAAGTTCCTCTTATGCAAAATAGAATAAAATAAAATAGGATATCTCCCAAATCTCATAAGCAGCAGTGGTACCTGTTTGCCATTCCTGCACCCAACACAATAAATAAGAGGGTCAGTGGCAACATTGGTCTGCAGGATCAATGGCTGAGAGGCTGAATCCAGACACCCTCTCCCTCCTCCTGTGAGTCTGTTCAGCAGGAGGTAGATACCTGTGTAGAACTGCAGGCAGGCTGGCAGGCATCTTTTTTCCAAGTAGAAGTAAATAGATCAAAACCTAAGTCTCAGATTAGGACTTAAAGGAAATACACATTAGGCTGATGCTGAAAATACCACCTAGCGACAGAGAATTCCAAACTTGGATCAGAATGCTGGGGAGGCATAAGGGAGTTCTCTCATCCTTGGTGGCTCAGTATTCTTGTTGCTTTTTATACGATCCACACTAAGATCAGGAGGTCTCAGCTTTGTTTTGTGATGAATTAGTGGGATATTTTAATGGCCCTGTGTGTGCTGCTTTTCAACATCAGATGTAATGTTTAATCCCATTTAATAACAATAAAAGTCTCCTTCATAGGCACACACTGGAAAAAAATGGAAAAGATTTTACTAAAAACAATATATGTGAGCAATTCATGGTCTTCTCTTGTTACACAGGGATTTAACCGATCTCTTGCATAATTTAATCTTTGCATCTGTGGGACCACAAATGTTTTACATTTCTAACATTTATGGGCAGACACAGAAAACATCTGTGCAGACCCAACACGATAAAACATCTGGAAGACATCTTTGTCTCTTTATGACATATGTAGCATGATCTTTTGTCTGGAACAAGTGTGCTGCTCTCTTACTACTGGCTTTATATGTTCCTTAATGGGTTTCTTCTTGAATTGAATAGGCACTGAAGGGAGCTCCTGAATCAGTCTGTGCATCAAGGAAGCCAGAAGTGAAGAAACAGCAAGGTAGACCCCTGAAGGGGCCCTGCCTCCTCCCCAACTTATGCGAAAGGTGGTGTGCAAAGGCCAGTGATATACAACCAATTTAACATTCATTACTACTGCTGTTTATCATATATTTCTTGGATAGCTGTTTGCTTAGGCACTATACATTACATAGAAGTGATGTGTGGTCCCTGTACAAAAGGATAACAAGTTGAAGACATGGATTAATAGGGGCTGCACACAGGCAAGGAATTTAATTTTAGAAAGCCCTATGCCTGAATGATCTACCAAACTGAATTCCATTTGTTGCATGCTTGCCAGTTTGTGAAAATTCCCAAATGGTTAAATGAACAGCCCCATTCCACACATTTATACAAAAGTATCACCTCTCCCCATGACGGGGCATCAGACAGGATAATGCTGAACTGCCTGGTTCAAACTCTTGTAATGTTAGTAATTCTGTACCTGCATATGCACCTTACTACTTGTGCAATGTAATTTGTGGAATGGGCGATAACATGGACTATACATTTAACTCGTGTTGCATGTTCAGCCTCCTCCCTTTGTGAGGCAAGAGTTGCATGAATTTGGCATGTGTGTATAATTTCTGATGTATACACCGCACTACCGAGTGTTGAGAAGTTTCAAAGGTTCCAGCCATTGCCTAGGCTTCAATTTGCTTAGATAGGAGCACTGCGACATAAAGTAGAGCATGGAAGCTGAGCATAAGATGAAGGCTGTGCATATTCCTAGGCCAGGGGTCTCAAACATGTGGCCTGGGAGCTATTTGCGGCCTGCCGGATGATAGTTTGCGGCCCCTGGCTTTCCTGCCCCCCCCCGAAGCGCCTACACATCCTCTGCTGTCAAGAGTAAAAAAAAAAAGCCTCACCTCACTCAGTGGCTCTCCCCCAAGACAGCGCCTCTTGCACCCTCCATCCGGAACTGCAGCCTGCCAACTGGCCCACCTGTCTGCCGGCTGGCAGGCTGCTGTTCCGGATGGAGGGTGCAAGAGGCGCTGTCTTGGAGGAGAGCCAGCGAGTGAGGCATGCTGCCAGCCCTTTTCCCTGAGTGCCTGAGCCACCGCCGAGCGATGCCTGAGAGTGGAGCTCGCTCCCAGCCTGCCCTCGAAGAGCGCCTCCAAGCCGCCAACAGCAGCTGCCGCCTCTTCCAGGGAAGCGACTCTCAGGCTCTCTTTCTCTCTTGGCACCCCCAGCACCAGCCTGGCCAGCGGCCACCTCAACACTCAGGAGTGCTTCCTCCTCCTCTTCTTCATCCTGCTTCAGCTGCCTCGGCTCTGGTGGCTGCCTGGGCTCACCTCGCAAAGTTTGCTCCTCTGTCGTGGTGGGGGTAGCTGCTGTGGCTGAGTGCGCCTTTTTTTGAGGGGGCCCCTCAGAGGAAAGGTGCCGGACCTCTGTGTGTGTGTGTTTTTGTGCATGCATGCACGCCTGCGTGCACCTGAGGGGGCCCTGTCCCATTCTGTTTAATTTCGCAGGTACCGATGGGGGCTTTTCTCCTTTGGCAGGGCAATTCTGTGAGGGGTTTTTCAATTTTTATGTTGTGCCCTCCTCCCCTCCCCCGGCTAGGCAGTCCCCTGCGCTCCCTCCCTTCTCCACTTCTTCGTCCTGCTGTTGCTGGCAGTGGTAGTAAAGAAGGAGCCGGAGGGGGTTGTGGCCGGCGAGGAGGGCTCGCGCACCCCTCCTCCTCCTCCTCTTCCTGGTAAAATCACTTCTTTAATATCTCACTTACTTTCAAAGCCCTATTAGGGCCACTATCATTTGGTTCCAGTGTGTGTGTGTGTGTTTAGTCGTTTAGTCGTGTCCGACTCTTCGTGACCCCATGGACCAGAGCACGCCAGGCCCTCCTGTCTTCTACTGCCTCCCGGAGTTGTGTCAAATTCATGCTGGTTGCTTCGCAGACACTGTCCAGCCATCTCATCCTCGGTCGTCCCCTTCTCCTCTTGCCATCACACTTTCCCAACATCAGGGTCTTTTCCAGGGAGTCTTTTCTTCTCATTAGATGGCCAAAGTACTGGAGCCTCAGCTTCAGAATCTGTCCTTCCAGTGAGCACTCAGGGTTGATTTCCTTTACAACTGATAGGTTTGTTCTCCTTGCAGTCCAGGGGATTCTCAAGAGCCTCCTCCAGCACCACAATTCAAAGGCATCAATTCTTCGGCGGTCTGCTTTCTTTATGGTCCAGCTCTCACTTCCATACATCACGACAGGAAAAACCATAGCTTTGACTATTCGGACTTTTGTTGGCAAGGTGATGTCTCTGCTTTTCAAGATGCTGTCCAGATTTGTCATCGCTTTCCTCCCAAGAAGAAGGCGCCTTTTAATTTCAGGGCTGCTGTCTCCATCTGCAGTGATCATGGAGCCCAGGAAGATAAAATTTGACACTGCCTCCATATCTTCCCCTTCTATTGCCCAGGAGGTGATGGGACCAGTGGCCATGATCTTAGTTTTTTTGATGTTGAGTTTCAGACCGTTTTTTGCACTCTCCTCTTTCACTCTCATCACAAGGTTCTTTAATTCCTCCTCACTTTCTGCCATCAGAGTGGTATCATCTGCATATCGGAGGTTGTTGATATTTCTTCCGGCAATCTTAATTCCGGCTTGGGTTTCTTCCAGTCCAGCCTTCCGCATGATGTATTCTGCATATAAGTTAAATAAGCTGGGGGACAATATACAGCCTTGCCGTACTCCTTTCCCAATTTTGAACCACTCAGTTGTTCCATGACCAGTTCTAACTGGTTCCAGTGTGACAGCACATAAAACACACGGTAGTCAGTATACTTGGCATATTTCTGTGTGTGGTTGTGCAATGGTCCTCAGCCTGAGATGGGCTTTGGTCTTTTCGTTGCAGAAAATGAGCTCGTAGAGCATGAACTGCAGTGGTGCCTTGACTTACAAACTTAATCCGTACCATTTCCCATAGGAATGCATTGAAAACCGATTAATCCGTTCCAGCTGTTTTTTGTCATTTGTCAAGGCACAGTTCATACGTCAAAGCATTAGTTCCCCTATGACAGTGGTGTCGAACTGTGGCCCTCCAGATGTTCTTGGCCTTCAACTCCCAGAAATCCTGGCCAGCAGAGGTGGTGGTGAAGGCTTCTGGGAGTTGAAGTCCAAGAACATCTGGAGGGCCACAGTTCGACACCACTGCCCTATGAACTAATGCAAAGCCAGTTAATCCGTACTCTACCACTAGGGGGCGATTTTTTTTTCTTCTTTTGACCTAAAATGAACTTAGGTCAAAAAAAGGGCAGGAAAGGTTTTTTTCGTTCATAAGTCAAAGCTCTGTTCGTAACTCAAAGTAATATTTAGTGCCCGGAGCTGTTCGTAAGTCAAATTGTTCATAGGTCAGGGCGTTCGTAAGTCAAGGCTCCACTGTATAAGCTGACACAACTTGAATTTCAGTTAAGTCCTATACAGCTCAATTCTGTAAGAATACTCAAC